>NW_005841843.1:6215341-6217443 GCF_000455745.1 Alligator sinensis
CACCCCTTACTCATTGGCACCGGAGCCCTGGTGCTGAAACACGCAGCCTGCCCAGCCACAGGTTTCAGCACCAGGGCGAGGGGTAACCATAAGGACGTTCTGGCAGCCAGAGCATCTCCATGGAGGACCCAGCCTCCAGTTGCCTCAGGGCACGGTTGGGGACTGTGCCCTGTCCCACTTTTTTTAGACCCCTGGATATCCAGGGATCTAATTTTCTGTACTGCTGGGGCCAGGACAGGGCAGTTTTTTATATTGCTGGGGAAAGCACAGGTGCTGGCCCCAAGCTCTAGCTCCGTGGCTTAATACTAAAAGAAAAACTAAATGTAAAAGAGATTCTTCTGCTGTTTGGTGAAACACTAAAGTGCCTGCTCCTAGAAGAGCAAAAAACTGACTGGGGAGAGCCTGAAGAGACAGGCAGAAGCTCAGGTGCAGTTTATCAGGGCAACAGGTTAGAGAGCAAATTAGCCTGCACCTGGACCTGTCAGCTGACCGGAGTGGGCAGGGCCCTGGGCCCTTATAAATCCCCAGGCTGGAACTAGGCAGCCACCAAGCAGGAAGGAGCCCTCCTAGAGAGAGTTAGGGGAAGAGTCCTGAGAGTGAATCTAGCTTCTGGGAATGCCACAGGCAAGGTTTGATTCTTTTAAAGGGGTGGAGCGCAATGGGAGCTTATGTGTTATGTTATAACCCAGGGGCTTATGTTTTGTTTGGTGTTTCATAAGAACCGGTTTTTGGGTGAGGCTATTGGGGAAGGACGAGACCTCATTGGGGCCCACTGTAGTGTGGGGGCCCCAGTGCCAGCGAGGGCGTGGTGTTCAGGGTGCACAGGCCCCGGTGCCAGTGAGGGCGCGGTGTTCAGGGCACACAGGCCCCAGTGCCAGCGAGGGTGTGGTGTTTGGACTGCAGAAACTCTGGCTGCAGAAAGCCTGGCGCCGAGACAGGCAGGGCTGCAAAGAGCCCAGCGACAGCCCAAGGCCAAGTAAAACCAAGGCCTCAGAGGGATGTTGTGCAAATACCATCTGTGAGACTTGGGGCATGGTAAAGGGGCGGTCTGGAGCCATTCATATAGCCCATAAGGCTGTGGTGTCCCAAGACATCTATTTTGAAATGGAACCCACAAGGGGTTCAAGAACCCACAGGGTTCAGGGAAGTCCATCTAGACCGTGTCCAACTGGATGTGAAGGCAGCTTCCCTATATAATAATTACATCAAGATGTGGGAGGTGAGAAAAGAGGGTGCCCATCAGGCCAAGTTGGCACAGTCAAGGGGCCCTAGGAGATCATGGCCATCCTTGGAGACCCCATCCCATAACACCATATACAATCCTGAGCATCTATAGTAGATCTCAAGCAATATTCCAATAGAACCACTTTTCTTATCCTCTCAAAGTTATTTTGACCTAAACTCATTTGGTTTTATGCATACAATCACTTTGAATTTATTCACAAGCTACTGCATCATTAATGTATAATATTATCCCATGACCTTTACATTTAATTCTAGTTTTTTGTGGACAACATATACCTTTCACTATCTCCAATTCCATCTTGACCTCTACTTCTACCATCTTTGTTTGTTTCTATTATATCCTTTCAAATCCCACACTATACTATATTTTATGCATTATTGTACTAGTATTTCAGTTTGTTTGTTTGTTTGTTTGTTTTTTCAAACCTAGCCTGATTGGGTAGGACTATATTGCCCACCTGAAAATACTCATCAGTATTAAAACTGTCATTGTAGCTCCTTTATTCATTGTTGATTTTCAGCTGTTGTTACTATTTAGTCTAAATAAATAAATAAATAAATAAGCATGGTACTTGCCCAGTGACTTGCTACAACAGACACATCAATCAATCACACATGCAAAGGCACTGAAACTGGAATTCTGGTCCTTCTGCCAACAGGCATACACTAGGTTTTCCCATTGTATTTTATTATGGAAACAAAATACTGCATTTGTACATAGCAGTTAGACTTTCTGCTACTACTTTGTAATACACAGTCTATGTGTTGATAGTACATTAATGAGTCACCACTATTTATCTTTTTACTGACAGTTAACATCACAAAAAAGACATGCAGCTTAAAATAATACACTCTTT
>NW_005841843.1:6217453-6220715 GCF_000455745.1 Alligator sinensis
CATTATGACTATCTACATGTTATACTTAACCAGTTAATCATACCTTAAGTGGTCACCTTCAATCAATCAATGATGTGATAAAAAGAGGAATAAACTACAAAGCTATTCCACAAAATATCTCATCAACTGAGGTGGCTCCCAGCCATGGGAGCTTGCTTTTTGCTGGGACAGAGGGAGGCTGATCCCAAGCTCCCCCTGCACCAGCTTCTTTGTCGTGTCTCCAATCCAACCTTTCTATATGGTCTGTTTCCAATATTCTACCCAAGCCACTGCTTCTGGTGTTTGTGCTGCCAGATCTTGTGGGGTGCATTGTGGTGCTACAGGACATCTCGGGAGATGATCTGTGCTTCGCTTCTCTTGACAAACATATTGGTTGGTTATACAGAGGTCCCTGCACCAGCAATAAGGCATCATAGGATCTGATTTGCCAACCCATAATCATGCCTCCTGCCATGCATGTGTGGCATGGCAGGAGGTGTGATTGTGCACAAAATCTAATCATACCTTTACCTGCCCATATAGATGGACTCTTAAAGAAGCCATTCATATTTAGCCTGTCACTGAACCAGTGTTTGCTGAATAATAGACTCTTTCTACCTAGAAGTGGGTGAAGAAGCTTCAATGTCATTACAAGTTTTGTAGTCGCTTTCGTTGTTAAAGCTTAACTTCAGGAACCTGTGAAGTCAATTCTAGTAGCTGGGAAGACTGCCAAGTAAAGACAGCGGAAGAAGGACTGAGGAAGAACCTCATTCCCTCATAGCTTCCTTCATTGCCCCATCCTAGAGAGCCCCATTTGCAATCCTAGCTTGTTCTGTAATCAGTGAAAGCCTCTCTCCATCTGTCCTGAATGCAAAAATACTCAATTTGGAGACAAAGCTTTTCTTATAAATATGAACAAAACCAGAAATACAAACATTCTAGAATACTTACAATAATTTGATCTGTGCATACCTTTAAAGCACAAAAACTGGTTGAACAGGCTTGGAATTGTAGCCTTAATGTCTCTAATGTGCCTGCAGAGACGAGTAAGGGCTAAGAAAAAAATAGAGAATTGAATACACTTCCATTCAGACACAAAATGGGAATAGGATATGTAGGAAATAACCACACAATTCTGCATTTTTCATTCATAAGTTGAACAGCTAAACCCTTGACATCACACTGGAAATTTGGTTTGACAGAAATTCATGAAACTTAATTGCACCCTTGCTTTTAAAATGTTTCACTTGTACCACTTAAAAAGATATAACAAGTCTAATGGGAAGCCAAAATGCCATAGTGGACCAACAGACACTTCAATATATGTCTCTGTTCATCAACTTCAGAAATCAAAACACCTATAAATTATGGAGAAATTCTAATTCCATATTTTTGGATCATAAGCAGACCCTTGCATATACGTGAGCACTGTTTACAAGTTTAGAGAAAAAAACCAGCTTTTCCCATAAATATAGGTTGATAATAATAAATACATAAATTGAACTTCTATTGCCCTTACAAAATCCTACCGGACAATCAAATAACCAAGAAAAGGATACAATGAGTTAAATACACTGCAACGCTACAAGAAAAAGTGCACTGAAAATATTTCTATCTTATTTTTATTGCATATACTGAAATCCTGCAAGAAACCAAATTACAGGCCTATTCTACGTACACATGCAGTAGAATTTTTATGGTTCTTTTAATGGAAAAAAGCGTAGACTTGTAATCAGAACAATATACTAAATATGTTCTTCCCAGACCACAACAAAGGAATTAATAACGGCTAGGGACAGACATTCAGAAAGCCTGAGCCTGAATTGATTCAGTCTTTGCAGGTTAGTCTAACCTGGCTAGGCTAAATCATTTTGTAACTGCAAAGACATCCCCTCTAGACTGAAAAAAATGTTAGCACATGCCTGCAGTGGCTCAGGCTAGAAGCCTGGTGGGGTGCTGGAGTAGCCCTCCCTTCCCTTTCTGAGAGCTAAGCTGAGATGAGGTGTGGCCAGGCCCCGGCAGGACACTGTGATTAGGAAGGGGTGTCTTCCCCACACCCCGCTTGATAACAGAACATTTATCAGCTGTGTTATCAGCATTTAGCACTCCATCAGAAAACAAAGCCTCACTCATTAGTTCAAGATCTTCTTAAACATCTTTTTCCAAAGAAAGGAATGCAGGGACATTACTAGCTGAGCTGTTGATTAGCTCCACTGTCCTACCTGCCTTACACAGCATTAGCTAGCATACCATATGCTAGCTATGGTCTGTGCTGTGGCAGAGAGGAGGAAGAGATCTCTGCATAAGCAGCAAGTGGTGAGGGGTTGGGGAGAGGGGCACAGGAAAGCCAGCAGACCCTGCTGTGCCTGCAAGTCTCTGCTGGAGCTCCAGCCAGGAAACAGAAGGGAGGGGCTAGCCCTGCTGTGGAGCAGAAAGCCCCACCCAGCCCAGAGAGCATGCCAGGATGCTGGGGGAATCTGATTTAACTTAAACCAGCAAGGGGTCTGGGACAAACATTGCACAAACTGGTTTAACCCAAATCAGTTAAGTCTAATGCTACATTCAAACCAGTTTATCTCAAACCAGTTTCAGCCATTTTTTTAACTGGTTTATGTGCACTGAATGTCTGTTCTGTTACAGGTTTAAACCAGTTTCTGATCACTTAGACTAGTTTCTGTGTAAAGTCTGTCCCTACCCTATGTGTCTTTTGGATGAGGGCATGGTGATATAAAACTGCCTTTCCACAGATAACACTGAAAGAAAGAAGAGGCCAGCATAGTGGCTCTACATAAAGACAACAAGTGAAACAGCATGTGCAAAGAGTAAAGCATGGGAAGAAGCTGACCAGTTGCAGCATAGTAACCTTTGTAGTCTGGTACAGTGATATTGACACCTGAGTTGACTTATGGCCTCACAGACCTAGACTGTTGGGAACAAGTCTGCTGTCCATTCCCCTGCAGTAACATATTGTAAACTATGGCCTGGAGAGCACCATGGAACAATCACATTTTAATTTTTTTCTATTCAGCCACATAAAATTAAAGTATGATGTGTAGCATTTCTAACACCATAACACTATCTGATCCTTCTGCAAAAGACATTGTTTCAATGGTTAAGATATGCAAAATTATTGTACAATGTTTAAAACAGAGGAGCAGATGGAGGAACTTCAGACTTGCTGTAGTCTAGTCTGTTTTCTTCATTATACATTAATTCCTGGGACACTGGCAACCCTAAATCACTGCTACCTGTGGCCTCTCACCCCCCCCCCCCACGCCCCGCC
>NW_005841843.1:6220746-6233527 GCF_000455745.1 Alligator sinensis
CTCTATTCTAGAAGAGAACAGGCAGGCACAAACTTAACTGACGTACACCACATTGCAGTCCTTAGATAATCCCACAGAATACTCTGGAATTAGAGGAAAGTTCCATTAAGAGTTCAGAAGCAATGCAGAAATTTGGGTAAAAATCATTTCTTGCATTAATGAAAATAAAAATTTGAAGTGGAAGCAAAAGGAAAACTGGAAGCAAACAAATCTTAGCATCTTTTGTCAAGCCAAGCAGGAACTTAAGTGCAAATTGCAAGTTAAACTACAAATTTAACCTTGCACAGATCTATAGGGTGAAAGTTCCTCTGATTTAGGGTAACAGGTACTGAAAACAATAAAATATTTTTAGACAGTTATACTGTAGTTGTGCCCACTGTATATTAATCAGTCTCTAAACAGAAGACATTTCCTTTCATGAAAAAGTCCATATACACATAAATGTATATTATACAAAGAATAACAGAACACAACAAAACATATACCTAAAGTCTCATATCATAAAATCTATGGTATTTGATATTCTTTATTCTTGGAGACATTCCCCAAATATGTAATACTAAGAAACCTTACCAAGGAAATACACATGTAAAAGACTTAAGTTACTATGGACACCCAAACAGTACTTTTTTTCTCGCCATTTTCATTTTGATTCCTTTTCACCTTTAAAAGTGCTTTTTATACTTCTTTCCACTAACTCTGTACTTATAAGCAATGAGTTTTAGCATGAGGACACATGCCAGTCTAAACACTTAGGCTAAGTACAGACAGTCAAAAAGCCCCAGTCTGAATCGATTCAATCTTTGCAGGTTTCTCTAAATTGCGTAGTTTGAACTAATAATAAAGTGAACTCACATTCACTTTTGAAACCAGAAAAGCAGCCAGATCCCTGCAGTAGCCTATCCCAATAGCCAGGGGGGACTAGAGCATGCCTCCCAGTCTGCCGGCCACTGCCAAAAGCACTCAAATGCAGCCGAGCAGGGCTCATCCTTGATTGGCTGCCTACCACACTCTCCCCAACCCTTTGTTGCACCCTCCCAGGGGGGGAAAGTTCCTCCAGCCAGGTGCTGGCTACATCCCCCAGCGTCAGTGGGGGATCCCTGCTCCTGGCAGAGTCCTGAGCCTTGCCCCTGGTACAGAGAGAGGATCCCCCTCCCCCCTCCCCCACTCCCCACTATGATCCCATAGGGCTTGTCCCTGCCCTCACAGGTGGGAGAAGGAACAGCCCCCCAACATGATGCTGGCCAGACCCCCAGCCTTACAGGGGGCTCCCTGCCTTGTGCCTTGCAGACTCCAGCTGGGGGGGGGCAGTGCTGGGCTACAAGGGTGTGAAACTTGGAATTCACAAAGTAAGATAAAAGAAATGAATTGTGAAAGGTTGGAGAACAGAGGGTTTGACAATAGGAAGCACAAATATGTGACTAATAAGATGCATGTGTCTGACGCCCCCTGCCCCCACAATCACGTGGCTGGTACGTTCCACCTTTCTTATCCTCGTCTGCTTTTATACTGGAAATATTTCAAGACAAGAGCTTTGTTTTCTTCTATACTTGGAAAGTGCCTATAACACAGGAGGTGTTACTGCTTTCTGCATAAGAAATGAGAACAATCATAATGTCAAGGTTTGGCAGGTCAATAAGGGGAGTTTTTGCTTGAGCTTTTCAATGCATAAAGTGGTTCAGAGACTGGAAAGTTTAGAGAACCCCAGAGTCAACAACATGATTTTGACTGTCAACAGAAAGTGGCACAGCATCAAAGTGTCAGTAATCATAAAATAATCACAAACTAAATTACTCTAACAAATTGCTAAGTAAACAAGCAAAGCTACCAATGCATGAAACCTGTATATTCAGTGCAAATTAGATTTTAGAAAGTATAGCAATTTAATTAAATTTACCTTTGTAAAAATTAATAAAATTCTAGTCAAGCAAACAATGCCAAAACCATATGTAACCCCTGCCCCTGAGCTGCAAGGGGTTAAGCAAAGAGGGGTGAGGTCACTCCAGGCCTAGGAAAACCAGAACCAGAGAACTAGATTGAACTACAGCCTCCTGACTGCTTTGAGGTCTAGCAGGAGGGGAAGTGGGAAAGAGAAGTTGCAAGATGGGAGTCATTTTGCTCAGAGCCCTGTGGAAGGAGCAGGAGTGAGGCCTTGTCCCCCAATATGTTCCATACATAGGGTGGCCATATGTCCTGGTTTGGCCAGGACAGTCCCCAATTTGATAGGCTGCTCCTGATTGGTTGGTCAAAAGTCCCAGGCCAGAGTCTGGTAGGGACTAGGAGTGACATGGTCTGCCAGTCAGTTGGGGAGGCCAGCACTACTGTCACCGTACAGGAGCAAAGAACGTAGGGACCTCAGATATATCATCTCAGATAGGGTGACCATCCACCTTGCTCCCACACAGTGGCAGCAGTGCCTGCCTGCCCACCTGCCTGGTAAACCATGCCACTCCACCTCCCCGCCAGACTCTGGCCCAGGACATTTGACCAACTAGTTGGGACTGACCTACAGAATCTGGGACTGTTTTGGCCAAACCGGGATGTATGGTCACCTTATGCATATACCATTGACAGAGGCCCCAGGGAGATTATGGAGGAGCCTGGTCTAAGTGTAGCCACTGAGAAAACATATTTCACCACTGCCACACACCTGTATCCATACATGCATGTTATCTGCCTGAAGGTGTTCAATACTACATAGTGATAAGATCAGATACTATAAAAGTAGAGATAATTACTGAACTAAATGACAACACCTACAACTCTTCCTAGAGTCCTATGATTTATACATTTATAACATCAAAATTATACCCTGCTTTTCTCTTCAGAAATGCTCGAGCAGCATGACAAAGTATTCCAATACTGGAATAGACAGAAAAAAGAAAGAACTTTGCCATAGATACTTGAGGACACAATAGACAAGGCAAGAATGGAAAGAAAGCAATTACCACCTCCTAAATTTAGTAGCTACTTTTAGTCCAAGGGACTTTTAAAAACAGATTCTCCTCCTACAGTGACCTGTATGGGGCTTCACCTGGCCACAGAATAGCAAACAAACCCCTTCCCCAGTCACATCCAGGTAACTTATTCCTATAGGTAAACCTGCCAGAGCCACAGCAAAAATATGGATCTCCTGGACTATGGGGTATCCACTGAGAAGAGAGGGGAAACTCAGTGTAAAAGGATGACAGGGTAACAATGAATAATGCCTACCATTTTGGGGTACATGTTGTTAAACAACATCTCAGAGTGTTTAGTCAGATACTGAAGACGAATGCAGGGTTTGCTTTTTTTTTTTTATAAGGAATAGAAATGAAGTGCAGATCCTGGGTTTTCATTCAGGTGCATCTCTAATTTAACCAAGAATCACTGAAATGCCGTGGCGAGCCTCCCTTATTTCATCTGAAATTGCCATCCATACTTCTGACCTTTCATGCAGGCAATTCTGCTCTTTATTATGCCCCCTTCGGCAGGTTGCCAGGCAACCAAGCAGCATAACTGAGTATGTGACTCAACCCTTGCTGCTTTTGTACATTTTTGGCTGGGGAGGGGTGGGGGAGATGGAATTAAAAACTGGTTCACAAACATGATGCTTTTTATTTCCACAGCATCATTTGAGTTTGAAACTTTACAATGCAGCAGGAGTTCAGTGATATTTCCTATCCACACCTGGACACATTGATGTTTCCATGCCAGATGGTAAATTAGTTTTCCAATCAACGTGGTAAAAAAATGTTTGCAGTTTATAAATAGAAAATATATATAGTCAGAGAAACAGAGAATGCAGAAATGGGTAAATACACACACACACAAATATTTATGATGCTGCCCTTAAATCAAACACATACACTATGCTAAACACAAAATTCATATGCAGCTGTAAATTCCTAGAGGCATATCGAAACACATCAAAAAGTGAATTGCTTTCTATTTACTTATTCAGTTCCTGTGCCATATAGTACTGGCTTTGAAGCATATCCTGAAGTGTTTTCCTTCTGAACAGTTCAAACCAGCACTGATTCATCTAGAGAAGAAGTAGCACTCAAGTACTGTACACACTGATATTCAGTGCTGACATCTATAGCAATATTACTGCATGTCTCACCATATTTGGTGTCTTAAATACTCACCTTTCAGGAGTCACATGCTTATATGAGAATCTCACTTCATTAAAAAAAGGATCTAGCCCTAACATTTGCAGAGAAAAGATGGAACCTATTACCCAATGTACCCTGAAGGATACCCCGCTCCTCCACCCCCATCCCCTTGATTTTATAGGCAATCACATGGAGGTTTTTAATGCTTGGAGTTGCCAATGTAAATGATTTCAGTGCAAATGTACTATCTCGTTCCAAAAAAGTGTCATACCTGAAACTGGATGAAATGATGCAGGGCCTTTTATCATTGTTTCCTTAAATTTGGAACCTTGTCCCTTGGCTACTTCCCCTCTGGCTAGCTGGAAGAGTTTCAGTAAATTGCACTGAGACATCTATAGCCCTTGAACTGCAGTCTGTCTCCTCTTAGAGCTTGCATAGATCATAAAATTTCCCAAGTTAAAGTGTAATTGTTAGGGTGATTTGTAAAGACAATAGAAACTTTGAAACAAAACACCTATATAGGTAAAAGCCACAATATACAGCTTTGCAAAATGGTGAATAACTTCTCTGAATCTGTGAATATTTTTTATTTGCAGCAGAACATAGTGATACAGGGTTAAGAGGCAGGCTCTCTCATTATGTTTAGTATCCTGAAAACTAGCTTCTGAATAAAGCAAATATTTTGTTTTCAAGCAAAGTTCAGTAACAGTTTCAGAAAATGGTTAGTTTTCTCAAAAATACTTAACCCGAAGAGGACCCCAAAGACTCTTTGACTTTCAATGAGTTTCACTGAAGAGGAATTTACTATAGTGTAACTCACATAAGCTGCAGGGTAAGAATGTGCACACAAGGCTGTGGAGAAGCCACTACTCTATAAATCCCTGCCTTCAGGTACTTTCTGGTAACTCAATCATGTGCTCATGCCCTCAAGATACATGCCAATCACTTTTGAAAATCAGATGTAGGAGCCTAAAAAGTGGAAGTGATTTAGGAATATTTTGAATATTGTACTCTAAATTTGTACAAAATATATTGTGATCATAATCCAACCATGCACTGACTGTCACTTGCATGACCAGTAATTGAATAGCTTACCAGTGTAACAAGCAGAAATATAGTTCTGCTCTTCACATTCAGTGCAAAGTAGGAGTTCAGAACTACTGACGAAGAGTTCCTCAACTGCTGCTGACTTCAGTAACATTAAAAGAACTATATGACATTGCCAGCAGCTTTCCCTATTTCCATGTTGTGTTAGTTAGTTGCATATGCAAAGTGAACTTATCTCAGACAAACTCATAGCTGGCAAGGGTCCAAAGGACAAACACTACAAAGCACAGTTGCTCCTAACTGCCAAACACTGGCAATGTCAGCAAAGCAGCAAAGTATTAAGTAGGATCTGGAAACAACTCCCCTACTGATCAAGTTGGAGAACATTGGTGGAATCTTTAGTGTCGCTGCCTTTCCTACACGCATTCTGCTGAGAATTCAGTTTGCAGAGCCATCCATCAAGCCCCCTTCACAAGGGCCAAAATGCTTCTAATAACTGACACAATAAAAAAATCCCTCATTTCTACATATTTAGTAGTTACTCTTTCATACAAAATTATTGTATGAAAAAGAAGTAAAACCAACAACTCACATGACTAGGTAATTACAGATTTACAATCTAGCTACAGATTCCATTTCTCAAAAATTAATCTGTTTGGAAGCCTAAAGCAACAATTAGAAAGCATTGAGAAGCCAAAGGATGTTATTTTTTGGCAAGATTTGGAAAATGTGTAACTGATTTACGTTACTGTAAATACAAACTTGTAATTGAAAGCTAAGCTTATCTTAGTTACAAACATAAAAAAGAAAAGACGATGACTCTGAGGCCAAATCTTCCATTGCCAGCTTCTCATGCCATACCACCTTTCTGAAACAGCCAATATGAGGGCCAGTAATGTTTTTTAAAAAAGGATTTAATGGAAGAATTGAAACATCCTGCTTTATAGTGGCACTATTCCAAGCCCTAATAACTGTTGTTTAAAGTGAACACCCGATGCCAAGACTTTTACAATAACTGCTCCATTATTGGCTTAAGCATGTGACCATGAAATTGTGTATTTTTAATACTGGGAATTTTCTTCCTTTAACTCCCTTGTTACAGCACTTAACACTCTAATGTTTTATATTTTATAAAGGCAGAAATAAGTTGTGGGTACAAGAAATTTCCAAACAATCATCTGTGAAGGTGGAGGGTAGGTTACAGATGGATTTTAATAGGAAGTATCTGTCCGAAATGGGTTTTTTCCCCCCTCGAAACCACCTGTCACATTAATTCAAACTGATGTGTTCTTCATGAATACCGGTGTATTTAAAAGGCAGAAATGACAATAATTCTTAGCAGGGGTGGCTTGGTAGTATCCAGACAAGAAGATATACATCAGCTTCAGGCAAGACTTCCCCCTTCACTGAATTAAGACTTTTAATACAAACACAGAGCAGAGGAGATGAAGCACAGACATATTGCTATGGATTTAAGTCCTCTTGGTCTTTCCAAGTAAAGTGGAGTTTAATATTTTCTGTAGACTGCCAAGTATTTCTTGTCAGAAAACCACATACACTTCTACATAATAAGCAGCCTCTGCTCAGCATCTTTTCTTTGAGACAGAATTACACACCTCACCAACAGGCAGGGTGGTCCCTTCACATTAAAACTGAAGTCCTTTTGGCAAGGTAGTCAGCATGGATGAGTGCCTAGTGTATAGACAGACAAAAGGAATTCAGCAGCAGTTCTAACCCTCTGTATTCAAAAGCTAAAAACATTTAGTTAAAAGTTTTGAGTAAAATACATGCCTCCCACCATCTTTCCTAATCTTTTTGTTTAATAGCAGTTCAATTCTCTCTCCGTATCACTGTGCATTGAAGAAAAAAACAATTTTATTACTAGGTCTAGTTGCATAATACCTTGACTGTATTATCCGAACTTAGCATATAAAAAAATATATATATTTAAATTATTTAAAAATATGAATGGTTGCACTGAAGAATCAGGTCTAAGGATACCTGTGACCAGATTCCACTCCATCTACTATTAGATGCCTAAGTGGACTTTGGCACTGAAATGAGATACTATTCCAGCCTACTCAAGTCCTTGAAAAATTGTAAATGAAAAGGGTGGGTGGTTCCTTCTACTAGCTACTTTTTTGCATCTTAGCTTTAAGGTTAAGATGACACCACATTACAACTGTAGAAGCATTAATGGATTTTCAGGGACTCAAAAAAGGTGGAATAGGATTACAATGAGATACGTAATAGGTGGAGTAGCATCCAGTGCTTAATGACTCAGGGGACTAGTGGTGGGACAAATGATTTTCCATTTCCACATTTTCAGTTCAAAGCTATAATAATTTATTTCCATATCATGGACCCCTCTGTCCTACTATATCTACCCCCTCTCCCATGTAGAAATGAGTGTGATAAGTCTAATGCTCTTGGATTAGTTTCTAGGACTGCTTATACACCTGCTTGGGGAAGGCAGCATTTTAATTAAAGCAATTCCCGGACAGCTAGTCTAATTAAAATGGCTCACTGTCACATGTACTAAGCCCCTACGCATTTCAAAATGGCCATGGGATGCTTATCTAAAGCTCATTCAATAAGGTTTAAAGTGCCTTGGCAGCCATTTTGAAACATGCGGGGCATAATACACATGACAGTGAGGCAACAACGGAGCATTCCGATTGGGACTTGAACGACAACGTCTATAGGCACCCTAGTGGACAGATGACTGCCTCAGTTCTACTACGTGAACCAACAAACAAGTTATTTGTATTAGTAGAAAAAAATACAGATTAAACATGCTTAAGGTGTGTCCTTTCAAGACTAATGCAAACCTTTACAGGAGTGTGTAGGAACTTAAGTATTTCTCTGTGTTGCATTAAAAGAGTTGATTAAAAGAATAAGGACCTTCAGTCTTCAGAAGTGGTATTCTGGTACCTTCAGTAAACACTAAGCTAAAAGATCAGTTTAAAAACAATAATTTCTGAATGTTTACTGCTCTACCTAATTGCTATGCATTTCTTTTAACCAGTTATTTATCTTTATAGCATTCCATTTGCTCTAATTCGAATACAATGCCTTAGATAGTTGGCAAGGATTGTCTGTTCAACATGCATAGCTAATTGTGTGTTCAATTTAATTTCATGTTCAGAAGCTAAGATTTACTTTTCTTCCCCAAACAAATGAGTACATTGTACTAGAAGACATGGTAGAACACACATCCTTGTGCCCACCACCAACTGGAGACAGCAAAATATTCAAGCACAATCCAAACAAAACATTGTTTACTTAGCTATTATATGTATTTTATTCCTTACTACCAATCCTCTGCTTTAAATCATTACACATGAGGACACTGGAACAGATGGGAATTAAAATAATAGCCTTTTAGAATGAAAACCCTCGTGTTTATAGAAACCTACTAATAAGCTATATAATTCAGAACGTAGGGTTTTTTTTAGATTTTCAGCAGGTGGCTATTTTCCTTATAAACTCCATGCCTTCAGATGGAACTTCACATTGAAGATGAGTTCCAACCAGAACTTTAGATGCAAATATTGCTTCCAACACTTTTTGTATATAAAAAAATAGATACAGATACATTCTGTATGGGTCAGGCCTACAGGGCATAAGGATTTAATCTAATTCCCTTTAGCAAAGCTAGTAGAAATTGCACACTTGCATGGTATATTAAGTATGAAGACTAGAAAGTAACTTGGATAAAATCTTCCACTTCACATGCAAAATAAAGAGTTTGGAAAAAATTAAAGGGTGAAGGAGGGGTGGGCTGTTGAGACAAGAAAATCCAATACAACCTACCATATTGATTAAAATTGTGCCCAAGAGATTGGAAAAAACTGAGAAGTAGATAAGAAAAACAGCCCCAGAGTGTCAGTTAATTATGACTGCTTAATAATGAAAATGAAAAGTCAAGTTACAGTGAATTAAACAATCTATTCCCACTACCTCGCACCCACAAATTAAATTATTTAGAAGCCTTAATCTTAAAGATCAGGAGGGTGTTTCCTAAATTCATTGAAGCAAAGTAAAATTATGTTTAGGAAAGGAGCTATACATTTCAGTTAAATTCACTGAGGCTGTGCACATTCCCTGATGTTACAAGATAAAGAGCTTTTAAAATTCCACAGAGACACGGAGGCACTGATTCCAACAGAGATTCCCGTTCCTTCTTTCTCCTGGCAACTTACTCCTGGCAATTTAACCTTGCTCAGAGATACCTCTGATTTCAATTTCCTGCCATGGATTCACAGGGATGCTATAATTCATAATATTGCATAAATGAGTACAGAAGTTTTTTAGAGTCAGAGCCTAGATTACCACTTGGGAATTATACCCCTGGTATCTTTATGCTCTTCCCACTGTATTTTCAAACGACTACATTAGAATAGTTTGCCAAGAGGTGCAGCAAGCCTGGTGGGGGGTGGTGGTGGGGGCGGGAAGCAGTCAACGAGATATGCCAACCCCTGTAAGGGCAAGGGCAGGGGAAGGGAGCAGTGGATGAGCGGAAGGGAAGATTTACCTTCTGGCCTTCCACTCCAGCAACAGAAGCAGCCCCATGACATGATTCCCTGGGAGCCAATCCTGGGTGCAGTGCTCTGCATGCCTCTCCCAGAGTACAGTGGGAGGCATCACTACACTTGCTCTGCTTACTCCCCACCCCAGAGATGCACTGCTTGGTGCAATGGTGCGCTGCCTGGCTCCCATGGCTGAGCAGAGGAAGTGTAAGGCAGTCACTCCTCAGCCACAGTATCTATGCCCTCACTTAGAAGTAAGTGTCGATGCTAAAACTCTTATTACTCCAAATCGGTTGAAATGAGTGATACTTGACCTCACAGGAAAGCTTTTAAAAAATCCTGATATCATAGTCCCCTCCCTACGCACATTATTTTTCACAAACGTTTCAGTGTTTGTACCTGAGATTTGGGGACTGAGGAAAGCAAGCAAACATAAATGAGCCCTGTTCATTTTTTTACTACAAAGAAAGGATCACATAAAGGGCCATTTCTAATAACTCTGCACATTCCGCACAACAAGATATTTCTTTTTTTGGATAGTTATTTCCTTTTTTTGCGGATAGACTCCCACTTTCAGACAGAACTATTTTAAATGTATAGTCTTATTCCAACCTTGAAGAGTAATCTTCTGAAGCTGGGGATTTCTAATATGAGTTGGTTCACTGGAAACTGATGCTAGCTGAGCAGTAATGTAGCTGAAAGTACAAGATCTTCTCCCTCCACTGTAACTAGTACAACTATGTAAACAAGTAAAATGAAAGAAAAAAGCAAAAAAGGTATATTATCTATAGCATAGTCAACTATATACGATCTCAGAAGTCATAATTAAAGAAAACCTAACTATTTTTTTAAGTGCCAAGTAATAAGGCAGGTTGAAGTTCCTTACATACTAAGGAAGTCAAAGGAAATACACCACATATTTCTAGTTAATAATAGGGATCATGTACCTTGGTACAAGGGGACCTCAGATGAACAATTATTAGAAGTGCTTTAAATTCAAAGGAGTAGTCTGAAACCTTATTTGTTTCTCTGTCGCCGACATAAAGCTCGGATGATGTGAAAGTAAACAAATATGTTGGAAGAATTAACACGTGTTCTGAAGAATAAAGAGATTGGTGCTTTAAAGCAAGCAGGAAATCAAATCCTTTTTTATTCTTTGTAACTATATTTATCAATATTAATACTATTTTCATTACCTTGAACATTGTATAACTATATAAATAAGTGCAAAAAGAGAAAAATGCTACCTAAACTAATATTCTTGTATATTACTTAAAACGGTGATTCTCAACTAGGGTGTCATGTCACCCTGGGATGCCTTGAGATCCTGAGGTGCCTTGCATGACTGTTGGGTGCCATGCAATGTTAGCACTCTTAAGTGTGCAAATGTGATTCACATGATAAATCCAGAGATTTTGAACAGGAATTCACAGTGTTAAAAACATTCTGCCCTGTTGGGGGCTTGCTGAGTTCTTCACAACAGAAAAATTGCTCCATTATTTTTCTGTAGTCAAAATAAAAATGAAAACTAAGAGCTGGCATTTCCAAGGGGTGCCTTAAGTCTAAAAAGCTTGAGAACCACTGACATCGAGTTTGCTCTGGCATAATATATTTTTTAATGGAAAGAAGCAACAGGCCCAGATATTTTCAGGGTCCTACCTAAGCCTCTCAGTGTATAGTTTCCTCTCTCAGTAATTTAAAGGAATATAAAACTTTATTGCAGTAGGTTTAGGGGCTGTGCATAAAATGTGATTAAAAGAATAGCACATGAAGTGACAAAGATAAGAGATATAAAAACCAACAGACTAAGAAGAGAATGACAAAAGTGTTATGCGGGGAAAGAAGAAAAGTGTGCCATTCTAAAATCAAAGCTACATTCTTTTATAATGGAGGTTGGACAAAACCTTGAAGATGATGGACATCCTTAATTCAGAAAAAATTTAAGCAGCAGCTAGACCCCTATTTCAATAAGATAGTTTCTGTCATTTCACCTATTGCCCAAACAGAAAGTGCACATTCAGCTAGAGGATATGGAACGCATAATAAATTATGAGGTTTAAAATTGGATTGCAAGGCTGTTGTCCAAAGTTGGCATTTTGTCTCTATCCTTGTACCAGGTTCGCACCTTGCATCCTTAAGCACAGGAGCGCCAATCATTCAATTCTCTAAAACATTCAATTCTCAAATGAAAGATGTCATATAAACATGTGTATTTTAATTTATTAAAGTCTGAGGTCCTAAGGACAAAATAAGTATGATGGCATTAGTCTTCCATTAGGTAGGCAGAGTGTGAACAACTGGGCTATATTTTGGATTTGAGTTAGCATGGTATCATATTTGGCAACCGTTGATCCTCTGAATCATGGTGTATGCACAAGACACCTATGAGACAACCACACCAAGACCTTCAGCATGTACACCTAGGCAGGAGTATGGAGGAGTGGAGCCCCTACCCCACTCTTTAACCATTGAGACACAGTATAAATAAAGACCAGGTGAAGTCCAGATGTTCAGTGTCTTGATAGCTGTAGATTCTGCCAAAGAGCAACAGATTAGAGCTGCTGCTGATTGCCTAATGCCTCAGCTAGGGCACATTTCTGTTAGGGGATGTCCTTTAGCCTTTCTCCAACCAAGGAGTATGCACAAGGCAGTGGAGGCTAGGGTTTTAAGACACTCTATACTCACCTTACTCTGGAGGTTGCAACATTGTGGTATTTTATAGGAGCTACCCTCCCTTACCACATTGCCACCAAGTCCTCCAGTCAGATGCAGTTTATGGTCATACCCATGACCAATGGTATCACTATGCACTCCAAAACAAGTTTCTGATGCCCACCCACAGATGGAGGGAAACTGTATCACTGAGAAACATATGAGGGACCACTGAGATGAAGGGGAAAAAAAAATGGCCATAGCAGGCCAAAATGACGTAATTTGTTAAAAATCTAGTAGCAGAAAACATTTAGTTCACTTGACACAGAAAAGAGGCCCTCCTCTGACAGTGGAACATGGAGTTCACAGGTAACTTTTTCCAAAGGACTTTACTGGTTTATAGTTTCATAGTTTCTAGGGTCGGAAGGGACCTGGGCAGATCATCTAGTCCGA
>NW_005841843.1:6233699-6234062 GCF_000455745.1 Alligator sinensis
CTTGGGGGAACAGGGACTCCCCCAGTGCCTGTTGCTGCCCCCTGACTAGTTTATAGCAGGCCACAAGATCCCCCCATAGCCTTCTCTTCTGGAGGCTGAACAGGTTCAGGTCCCGTAACCTTTCCTCATAGGACCTGCCCTGCTGTCCCTTGATCATGTGAGTGGCCCTCCTCTGGACCCTCTCGATGCTGTCCACATCCCTCTTAAAGTGCGGCTCCCAGAACTGGACGCAGTACTCCAGCTGCGGCTTGACCAGTGCCGCATAGAGGGGGAAGATCACCTCCTTGGTCCTGCTTGAAATGCATCTGTGGATGCACGACAAGGTACAGTTGGCCTTCCTAGCCACCTCCCCACACTGCCGAG
>NW_005841843.1:6234523-6279805 GCF_000455745.1 Alligator sinensis
GAGCCCTGCGGGTCCCCACTGCCCACGTCCTTCCAGGCCGAGAAGGACCCATCCACTACCACCCTCTGGGTGCGGTTCTCTAGCCAGTTGGCGACCCATTGGACTGTGTGGGTGTCTACGCCACAGTCCCCCAGTTTCCTAATGAGAACGGGGTGAGAGACAGTGTTGAAAGCCTTCCGGAAGTCCAGGAAGACTATATCCACTGCTACCCCTGCATCCAATGATTTAGTGACCTGATCGTAGAAGGCCACCAGGTTGGTCTGACATGACCTGCCGCTGATGAACCCGTACTGGTTGCCCCTGAGCATGCATTTCCCTGCTGGCCCCTCCTGGATGTGTGCCAGAATAATTTTCTTGAACAGCTTGCCCAGGATCGAGGTAAGACTGACTGGCCTATAGTTTCCTGGGTCCTCCTTCCTCCCCTTTTTGAAGATGGGAACCACGTTGGCCCTCTTCCAGTCCTCCGGCACCTCTCCAGAGCACCACGAGTACACATAAAGCTGCACCAGGGGACTCGCAATGACCCCGGCCAGTTCCTTTAGAACTCTAGGGTGGAGATCATCCGGACCGGCTGACTTAAAAACGTCCAGCCCCTCCAGCAGCTCCCTAACTATCCTCACTTACCCTGGGCTCAGGTGTGCCTCCCTCGGGGCCTGATGGGGGCCTAGCAGGGAGGTGGCCTAGCAGGGAGGGTGGTTTAGGTTCTTATGTCCCATTTTGAGAGCAACCATTTTTATGGCAAACTTACCCAGGCCTAGTAGCAGTGTCCTTACGTCTGCTATCAGTGTCTATACTGCCTCTTGAACCAGAAGCAACACATCTCTACAGCACTTCACATGGGCAAATTAGCGCAGAGCCAGCTAGCAGGCCCACTGACTCAGCTGTGCAACTTATTCCACCCAAAGTGCCTCGTGGATACAGATACCCTGTTTCTCATGAAGGTGCAGTGCGCTTCTAGGTGCTGCTGCCAGGCCTGGTAAGTCTACCATGCAGACAATCTCCGGCATTTAGGAGCCTAATATGCACACAAACAAGATAGTGCAAAACAACCAAGGGTGAGGATTTACAGCTGACCTGCTTCTGTGCAGGTTGTCACCCAAGGGTAAATGAAAGCTGATCCACTGAACAGTACAGATAAAAGGTCCGCTTTCGTTTACCACAATGCAAGTGTGCACGTGGACAGTTACTACTGTGCTGCTGACATGCTGTAAATCCAAACACTGGTTTACCTCATGGAAACTTGTGTGTGTGCCAGTTTCTGAAAGTTCATTGAATGGCAATGGGACTTCGGTTCCTAGGTACATGTAGGTACATTTGAAAAGGTTAGCTATAGTCTTACTCCCACAAGAGAAGGCGAACGCCTATCTGATTTTAACTGTACCTTAAAACCAAAGAAAAAAGCAGCAGAACACGAAGGACTTAGCCATAACACTCCCCAAGGCAGACTGAGGTAGGGTGCGTCTGCCTGAGCAAAAATACAGTGGCCTCCTCACCAGATTTTCATACTGTAAAGGCCAATTTAAATATAAATATCTTAATGTTCTGTCTGATATTACCAACAGCACATTTGCAGAGATAACAGACAAAGTACTTTATGTATGGTGACTATATGTCCTGGATTGGCCAGGACACTCCCGGATTTGGGAGGTTGTCTCAATGTCCTGGCTGTTAGAGAAAATTGAAGCAGATTGGCACAACTGAGTCACAAACCAGGCGCGTGCAGGTGGGTTTGCACCAATATGGGACTTTTCCTTCAATTTTCTCCAGGGAGCCTAGTCCTGGTCCAGACTATGTTGGGCTGTGAATAGTGGCTTGCGCAGTAGAGTCAGGAAGGGGAAAGGCTGGGGGAAGGGTCACGCATGTGTGTGTGGCGGGGATATGTGTGTATATGTGCATGCTGTACCCCATTCCTGGGAACTACGGGGTTAGGGGTGGGGTGTATGCACATAGGCTGCAAAGTCCTACCCAACCCCACTCAAGGGATCCACGGGGTTGGGGATGGGAGGTGTGCGCATGCTGGTGCCCCCTGGAGCCCTCCCCTGTCCTGGATTTCTCTTAAAATTATTATGGTCACCCTAACTTTACAGCATTTATTACTGCTCTGATAATTTTAAAAAGGCAGCCTCAACCTCTCTCAAAACCTAACTAGGTTATGTAATTCAACACAATACATTTAGAGCCTATAAAAATTTTAAAAACACATTTAAAATGTTGGCTGGAGATGCAAGGAAAGTGCTAGGTTCTAAACATATAAAGGAAAACAAATCCCTTTTTATTATGGAAAATACTACTTCAGAGTTGACTAAAGAGCGTGAAATCAGATGTCAGTCAAGCAAAAGAAAGTGCAGTGGAATGACTTCATTCCTTCTTATTCCATAAAGAAAATGTAAATACAAAACATTTAATTTCTGAATAGGGCAATGTTCTTTTTATGTGAAATGTTAAGCAGGGATTAGAGACACAATAGGTTATAACTCAATCTTTAGCTGTTTGGGTTTTTTGATGCATCATGGGATATTTTGGCATAACGTCGTTTTTTCAGTTACTTCCTCAAAATTAGATCTCTTTAATTACACGCAGCTTTTGTCATTTAAAATAAATGCAATTCATTACTTTCTCTTTAATGATGCCTGAACTACAGTTGAACAACATTCACCAGCAACTAAAAGCTCATCTTTGAACTGCTAAATGTCATGTTCATTCAAAAGATCTGTATTGCTTTTGCCAGAAGCTACACATTTTAAGCCCAAATATTAACATGGGCATTTCAGTTGCACAAGTCTTTCCAAACTTACTGCCTTCTTTTAAGTGAATTTTCTGACCAGCACAAAAATACTGCCTCATTTTATGAGACATCAACATAATTTGAGACTTTTGCATTCTAACTCTGCATCTGACAAGGAAACAATAACTGCCCTGAGTATCTATTGTTCTTCCGGCTGATGCAAACAATCAATATTAAAACATTTGTATCTATTTCCAAACAAAGAGGGGCAGTTAGGCTGCTGACAGACATTAAATTATAGGTATGATGGGTTCCTCATGCATGTTTCCAATGTTTGTGCTTCCTGTCATGCCACACATGCATGGCAAGAGGTATGACTGTGGGATCGCGTGCCAGATCCCCTACCACTCTATTGCTGGATTATGTTTCTAGGCTCCTCTTGCACTGGCAAGCAAGTTGGCTGGGATCTCCAGTCATCTGAAAGGTGTTCCCTGGGGCGCTCTGGAGGCTGGGGACATTGGTCACACATTCAATTAAAGTCATGGTAGGAACCAGCCACAAAGTTATTACATATATTTTATTTCCCATGTTATCACACTATTATTTGAAAACATGGCTGGGTTACTACTTAGGATTAGGAATGCACAAATAAAGATTTTCTTGGCCGATATCAATAGCCAATGATTACCCAACTATATTGGCCAATGCCAATTCAATAATCGACATTTAGTGCAAGGCATTTTAAACTACTGGCATAACCTTTTTATTGTTTGTTTTGCATTTATAAACACACACACCCCCCCCCCCTCCAGCCTGCTCCAGCCCTTGATGAGGAAAGTGGTGACCGCCTTATTCCTTTGCATGTTACTCCCTCGCCCGTGGCTCCTACCCTCAGCCCCACTTCCCACATAGTCCAGGCTGCTGTCCCAGGCAGACAGGGTGGATCCTGTGTGGACAGTGGTGCTGGGTGTGTTTGAAGCTCCAGAGAATGCCACTGTCTCAGCACTGGAAGGCCTTGCACAGCCGAGCTCTTGTGGCTGCTGAGAAGAAGCCACTTTTGCAAAGGCACCTGGTGGAGGGGATGTCTCTCACATGGCACCTTACCCTGCCCACATGCATCCCATCTCCATGGCAGCCCTGGTGCTCAGGCCCCTGCTGCTCACACAGCATTGCCATAGCAGCAACAGCAGGAGCCAGTAACAGCCCCTTTTTTATTGAGCACAGTGCCCTGTGGCTCCCTGGCATCCCCTCTGCTGCTCGCTTGGACCTGTAGTCTGCCATGGGCTTGGGCTGGCAGCGGGACACAGGGACTGGACTACACTCACCTGTGTGCTCTGGGAACATGGCCGTAATTATCGGCTACAATGATAGCCAATAGCATTTCTCCTTTTATCAGTGCCAATCCAATAGCCAACCAATATATTTGTGCATCCCTACTTAAAATGTGATTAACCAGTTAATTATGTCTTAAGGGTAACATCTGTCAGGGGCTTTAGACATGTTAATCTGAACTCAAGCAGAAGGCAGGGCAGAGATGCATCTTATAGACTAACTGAATGAGAGATGCAAAAGTGTTCATGAAAAAGATGCATCTGATTCTGTCACTATAAAGGGGCATCTCTACCCTGCCACCTACATCTAAACGGCTTATGTCAAGCTATTTCTTATCAGCAAACAAAGCAGGAAAAGTGAATACTTGCAGTGAATTTGCTGTTGCAACAAAGCATTAGGCACATTTACAATTGCTCTGATTCAAAATACTATACTGTGAACCTATTCAGTTTTTTGCTCATTTCTGTTCAAACCAGTATTACCATATTTTCATGGGCAAAACACTCTGGCCTATCAAACCTATGAATGAAGGTGAGGAACAGAAGCTGACCTGGACACACTGATTAACACCATTACTCTCTTTCAGATAGATCGTTATTCCTACAGTGCAGACACAAGTTACAGAAGATACTCTATTTTGAAATATCTTATCTGACCCCTCATGCAATGAGTGTTCAGATTTTCTCCCAACCGGCTATTTTGAAGTGGTCTGCAGCTGTGCACTTGTGTTTGGTCCAGCTATAGACCACTGTCTGTGCTCAGATTGGGTGAAATTTTCACTTCTGTCTGTGCCCCTAATAAAAAAGCAGAGCTGGTTTAAGACCCAAGCAATGAAGGTCTTGACAAGCTCCTTGAGTTGTGCAATTCCATCAGAAATTCCACTATCATTTAAAGTAGCATTAATTTTGTTTAACCTTGTGGTTAACCGAATGTTAAGAACATGACCTAAGAGTAACCAAAGAAGCAGTCAGACTGCCTTAGCAAAGACCTTGGGCCCATGTGCTCATAAACTTTCTTTGGTCTGAACAAACAACAGCACTAGTTCTTTCCTTGAACTCTCTGGAGTTCTTCCATGGCATGGACTCTCTATTAGCCTTTGTCGATATGGAACCTCTCTGGCCAGCTGCCTTAAGTTAATAGGACCAGTGTTGATCATTCAGACTCCTCCCAGTAATTTAAGTACTCCCTTTTCCAAGGCTTCAACCATGTAGGCATTCTGGTTTAACAGTTCTCTCCTTAGGGGCATGTGATAGGTTAGGCAACAGATAGACAGACTGTATAAGGTCCCCTCTCCCCACCCCACCCCCCAAAAAATGTCACTCTTCATTGCTTACAAAAGCTTATGCATCTCTGAAACAGTCTATAAGGTACAACTCTACCCTTCTGCCTGCCTTTAGTTAGTACAAGAAATATGCAGAGCCAAACAAAATGAAAACACTTACATGCATTTCTCTGCTTCAATTTCCTCATTAGTTTAAGGCAAGGGTTTTCAACCTTTTTTAAGGAGTGTACCCTTTGTGGGGAGGGGTTTGAGGCAGCCAGATTCAGATTGGGGTGTCTTACGCATGGTAGCAGCATCGTAGAGTGGTGGATGGCAACAGCAAGCTCCCCCACAGTTGCAGAAGGGAGCTGTTGCCCTCCCCACCCCAGCCAAGCTCCTGGGAGGCAGCAGTGCTCTGTCCCCGCCTAGCCACACATACCCCCAAGCACCTCTTTCTTCCCTCTTCCTTTAAACTGCCACTGAGGGACCTTTCCTATTATAACCCCCAGCCCCCTTTGTTAGGTTAACCCCTGATTAGCTTTATCAGGTGATGTAAGTCTTTAGATACCTCCCATCCTGGAGTTCAAATTTGAAAAAAACTGGTCACTGGTGAAGACAAACCAGCTTTTTTTTTTTTTTTTTTTTTAATGAGGCAATGGAGGTTACAAGTTTTGGCCCACCAAACCAGATGAATAGCATGGAGCTGGTCCAGGCCCTGAGCGGCCTTCACCTGGCTGGGATCGGGCCCCAGAGCCCTGCAGCACCTCTGCCCGACCAGGGTTGGGCCCCATATAACCCTGAGTGCCCCATTTAGCATGCAGGGCCACAGCCCATGGGGTTCCCACAGCCCTGCAGGCAGGATGAAAAGGCACTTGTGGCTGGATCTGCACCCCTGGTTTAAGGGATATTTCTTCTGATCCTTATGAATTTAGAACCACTGAAATTTAATGTTAGATATGTCACCACCCTTTGGAATTTCAATCTAACCAGGAGATAAAAAGAACGGGAAGGCAGAGACATCACCCTCTACCCACCCATCTGGTCCCCAAAATGGACTTTGTAGTCTAACACAGATACAATCCAACATCAATGCAAGTTCATGAGCTGTATATAGATTCCCCAAATCATCACAAGAACTCTGTCTGTCTGAATCTACAGAAAGTCTGAAATAATAGCTCTAAGAAACATGCACTGTCCCGGGCATTTCAATAGTATGTTAATGCCAAGCCCCACTGCTCTGCCTCAGTTCAGTGCAGGAGAGTGTTTGTGGCATGTGTAAAGTGTGGCAGAGCAAGCCTACCCCAGCAGATAGAATCCAGGAGCCAAGTAAGCACTCAACCATTCTGTGCTACTACTTTTTTTTTTTGGTGAAGTAGAAAACATGGAAGCCAGCTAAAAGATAGAACCAACTGTAACAGGGAGCTGGAGGCTCCTGTTACTTTAAGGGGAGAGCACCGCAGGGTAGGCTTGATGTAGGGACCAAACTGCACTGCTATAAGCAGCCCATCTAGGCAGCACAAGAGTGAAGGATGAAAGCACATGCGCGAAGGTGCAGCAAGTGGGAACAGGCTGGCCATCAAGATAAAGTGGAAACCCATGTGTGTGCCTGGAGAGCCACCTGACAGGACGGGGTGTGGTTTTGGGACACACAAGACCAGTGGCTGAGAGAAAGCAGTCAGTCTGGCCCTGAAAGTGGCAGGGAGTGGAGCTCCTGAGGAAGATGGCTGCAGGAGACCGACTGGCTGGAACCCAAGCTGTTCCAAAGAGCTGCAGGGAGAGACCAAAGGGGATTTATGGCCTGTGGTTATGCAATGGCCCAGGGCATGTTGGATTTCAGTTGCAAAGTAGGTTGCTTGCAGTTTTGTTCGGATTAAGAATGAAAGCAGAAGACAGGGATGTGGCTACAGGGAAGGTGTGGATGCCATGGAAGTGTGCTTAGCAGGGTGATGAGGGGTGACTGGTGCCTCCTGAGTTTGGGGGGACACAATTTGTGGGCACACCTGGGGGCAGGCCAAAAGCCCAATATCCACTCCTATACTTCTGTGCTGTGGATTAGTGCCCCAGCATTAGGTTTGTAGGGGATGAGGGAAGTGCAGGAAAAGAAAGGATGGTGTCATGGTCAAAGACACTGAATGCTGCCCTGGAGAATCAGCATCTATCCCTATTCACTATGTGGCTACTGGGCAAGGCACACAAATCAAACATTTCATAAGGGGTCATTAATTGTGCAATCTTTAATTTGTGTATGAATTGAGACCATCAAGCCTGATTTGCAGAAGTGCCAGGCACTAGCACAGGGGAAACTGAAGTCAAAAGGGAACTGTGGTTTGGTCAAATCAAGTGCTATATAGCACTAAGTATATTGAAAAATCAGCTTCTAGCTTGGACCCAAATTGGGCACCCAAAATTGTTGGACACTTTGACCTTATTCTTTCTCTGCAAAATGGAGATATTACCCTCTCCTCCCCAAAGCATGTTGTGAAAATAAATTAACTTTTGCAGCTACATCCAGATAATATACTGATGAGCTTGGCTAGGAACAGACATTAAAAAAGCCCGAATTAATTTAATCTTAGCAGGTTAGTCTAACCTGGCTAGGCTGAACTGGTTCGTAACTGGACAGACATTCTCTCTGGACTGAGGAAATTCAGGTACATGCCTGCAGTGGCTCAGGCTAGAAGCTGGGGCTAGAAAGAGCAGCCCTCCCTTCCCTGGCAGAGTGCTGAGCTGGTGGGGTTGAGGATGGAAGGGCAGTGGCCAGGCCCAGACAGGACTCTTTGATGAGGAATGTCTGCCTGCACTATCCCAGGCTTTTCTCCACTGGCTGCTCAAGGGGCAAAAGTGTTGCCAGACCCTAGCACTCTGAGGCAAAGGGGGGGTGGGGAGTGCAATGCATGCATCTGTTGATGATACGGAGCTTTCCAGTCTCCTTCCCTGCTTCTTTATACCATCTGCAGCAAACTGACAGGCAAGAAAGACAGCAGGGGGCTGATAAGTGTTTATCCCCCCATTAGGAAAACAACAGCCTCTCTCTATTAGTTTAAACTCTTCTTAAACAGCTTACCAGCTGACTTGTTGATTAGTTCAAAAAAGCCCTAAGTGGTCACTGTCCCAGAGAAATTGGAGAGACACACACAGACTCCTCTCAGTATTAGCTAGCATACCACATGCCTAGGGTCTGTGATGCTGGGGTCCATGCTGTGAGAGATGGGGGGGGCGGATTCTTGCTTAAGCAGTGAGCAGCAAGGAGGGATAGGGCAGGGGGAAGCAAGGCAGACCCTGCTGTGCTTACAGTCTCTGCTGGAGCTCCAATGAGGGAGCAGAGGGAAGAGGCCAGGTCTGCTGTGGCCCCACCCAGCACAGAGAACATGCCGGGATGCTGGGGGTGTCTGTTTTATCTTAAACCAGTAAGAGGTTTGGGACAGACATTGCATAAGCCAGTTTAACCCAAATTAGTTAAGTCTGAAGTACATTCAACCAGGTTTCTCTCAAATGGAAGTCACCCATTGACTCCTCAATCTACATTTTCACTGACTACCTGCCTTGTATGCATACCAGACCAGCCTCTGGCTTCTTTACTTTTCATTCCATCCAGGAAGAGCACACACCAACTGCTGAAACTTCCTTAGCCTGACGAAGGGTTTTTGAACCCGAAAGCTTGCTTAAGAATTGTTTTCTAGCTATTCAAGTTGGCCTAATAAAAGATATCAGATTCACCCAAAGAACCTTGTCTGCCTATGTCCTTAGACCAACATGGCTACAACCTACACCCCTGTATCGAAGACAGGGAACTTAATGAAAAAAATTATTCAGCAAGTCTCTTAAAAATAAAATTCACCTCTAAGAACAATATCAAATGCCAACAATTCATCTCTTTTACATTTAACACCAGAAATCTTGTGCAAATGTTTTTTTGCTAGGAATGGACCCAAAATGTAAAGCACGGGTATGGATTCAAATCAGAATTTTTCCAAATGCCAGATCTGGTAGATCTGGTATATGATACGGTCTCTAATCTTAATAGTGCAATGCCCATCTTTTCTCATATGCATATTACTTTCACTACAAAACTTTCCTCTGTGTGTGTGTGTGTGCATGCGCACGTGCTTGTGTGTGTACCTACATTTCTTTCTTTAATAAAAGAGATCAGGGTTATTAAGACAAGACACATCAGAAAAATCCTAAGAAACCAAAAAAAAATCACGTATTACGGCACTATTTACTTTCAATTAAAATTTGGGCACAGTTTAAAATTTTTGTCTAGTTCAGCAGTATCATAAAAAGCAATCTTGGCAAAACCATATCTTTTGGGCTTTTGCCTTGTAATTGCAGGCACTTAATTGAGAAAATATTTAAAGACTAAAAGGGCTCCTTTATAAGTCCATCTTTGTAAAAATACAGTTCCATATTAAACCCTGATCTAGCAAATCACTTCAAGGCTGAGCAGAAAACCTGTCCCATTCAAGATAAGAGTGCCTTTAAGTGATTAGCTTAAATCACAGTCTAGGTAAGGTGCTCAACAGCCTGGTAAATGAACCTCTTCATTTTTTAATTGGAAAAAAGGAGGAATGAGTAAATGATGACAATCTGGAGGCTGCATACTGATAAAGAATTAATACCATCTATCAAGAGGTGGCTGCAGGGCACATGAAATGCTATACCAGCCAAGTGCTGTGGTTTAATTTCGAAACAAAAAAATGACAGAATCAGGGATCCTGGTGACCAACCACTTTGGGAGAAGTGATGATAAAGGTCCATTACAATTCAAACTAGCAACTGTACATTCCTTTCAAATTTTTGGTCAGAAGTAGTACATCAGAATTAAAAGGTAGGGTTCTGATTTGAAACTATGGTTTATGAAACTAGCAAAAAAAAATAAACTCAGCTGACAGAACATATGATGACATAGTGCAAGTGTTTAAGGAGGCGCAAACATTTCCTGTTATTGGACCCCACTTTTCAGTTGCTTTAATTTCACCAAACTGGCTGTGCTGAATTCATTTTGCTGATTTTTAAAATCTTCAGTAAAAAGGGTTGATCAGTTTTTAAAAATGTTAGGGAACAATATTTTGCCAATGCTCAAAATTTTCCTAGAATAATTTTGATGAGAACCTCTAGTGCCTATATGCTAGGATGCCAGATATGTAGTTTTTACTACATGTAGTTCCATTACAAACTACCT
The DNA here is from genome assembly GCF_000455745.1 of Alligator sinensis. Taxonomy (NCBI): domain Eukaryota; kingdom Metazoa; phylum Chordata; order Crocodylia; family Alligatoridae; genus Alligator; species Alligator sinensis. Next base: position 6,245,024 of record NW_005841843.1, read on the forward strand.
AAATTTAGCAAATGTTTTGAGCCTTCAAACTTGCAGGTAGCAAACTATAGAAAATTGTTTAGAGTTGAGCTGAGTTTCATTGGGCATGTTCCCAGTTCAGGGCTATTGGAGCTGAACAGGACTTTCCCTGTAATTGCTGCTAAGAACCACAGGGCACGTCTACAAAAGATGTTTTACTGTGCATTAGACTAACCTAATGCACAGTAAAACATCATCTACATGTGCACGGAACTTACTGTGCAGTAAATTAGGCTAATGTGCCCTTTGCTAGTACCAGGAAATACAGGTACTAGATAAACAGAGCATTAGTTATTGTGCAGTAGTGCATGTGCAGGCAATTTGCTCCCAGTCAACCCAGGCAGCAGGGGGTCTGCTACTACCTTACTAAGCTCCAATGTGGTGGGTAGGGGGGCATGAAACAGCACTGTGCCAGCTGCAGGGGAAGTTGTCTCCCTTTCACATGATCCCTACTCAGCAGGGATGCTGTCTGCCAGCCACATGGGGATCCCAAGTGGAAACAGCTCTCCTGGTCATGTGGGGGGTTGGGACCCTCCCAATCCCTATATGGCTGGCAGGCAGCATCCCCACTGAGTAGAGTTAGCTTTCCTGTCCATGTGTGGGATCAGGACTGGCCCCTGTGCCCCCTGCCACCCCCGGAGCTGGCACCCAGGGTAGCCTGGAGCTCCTCTGCCTATTGCAGGGGGGTAGAGCAGGACAGGAGCACCCCTGAATGGGCTGCTCTTGTCAGATACAATTTGCTCCTGACAGGGGTGCACCTGTAAATGTGTGCCCTAGAGTGCATTAATGAGCCTGAATTTTCACTGAAGAAATTTTAGGCACAGTAACTAGACATGTAGATGCACCCACTGTGACACTGAGAGTCAGAACTGAGAGTAGAAAGATTGTCTATCCTGTATTTCAAGCATTCAGAATGCTGGTGCCCAAGTAGTGCCAAGAAGAAAATAGTTCAATTCATTTTCAATGGGGCCAAATCCGTGCCATGAGATGGCCTGGCAGTGAAGATAGTGGATAGAGAGAAGGAGCAGACAATAAGGGACCGGGTACTGACTAGAAAAGGAGACAGAGTTTAGGTTTGGGATGAGGAACTAGAGACAGAGCAAAGATGGAAAGAAATTAGGACTGGTTTGGTGAAGAGACAACATTATATATCAGGATTAATTTTGGCATTTCTTAATTTCTGTGTGTTTGACTCCACAGTTTTATTTAACATTTAGAGTGTTAGGGTGTAAAAATACAATTCAGAATAGATGAAAGGGTGCAGAAAATACTAATTCATTAACCTGAACTTTTTTCCTGTACTCAAAAAATAGTACTTATCACAATCTGACATACAATAAGCAAATCATACTACAAATTAAACACCTGATGGCATACAAATGTATTATTCAAACTTAAGCATAGTATAGAATTCATGCCCTATACTGCATACTGTTGATATTAATGAGATATTATTTATAATTGTGAAAATACAACTTCCAGCAAAGGCTGATAAGGTGGGATAGGTAAAACTCATGGGTAAAATTATTTCATTAAGACAAATTTAAACATTTACCAAAAACATTAGCTGGAAAGGAAACATTTGCACACAAAAGGAAGTTCCTCAGGTGATGGAAACTATTAACAGCACCTCTGACTTGAGAGAAGCTATGCTAATTTACATTAGTGCTCTGGTTCGTATTAATAGAGGAGTTAAAGCAAGCATGAAAGTATAAAATCTTTGGCTAATTCCCATATATTTTCTGAACTGAGCTTTTACAAAAACTTGCCAGGCTAGCCCTGTGCATGTCACATAGCCAAGTTTTTAAGTTGTCCACTTATTTTAACATTATCAAATACAAGCCATGCTAGTCAGAATTTATAATAAACTTAAATCTTATGAATGCATGTAACATTAAATATTATTTTAAAGGGAGCTTACAAGGTGTCTTTGAAAAATACAAAGAATTTGATACAGTTTTCATATTTTCCAGGAGTGCAAGTTGTGTTAGTGATCATCCATTTCATAAGAGCAGAACAGTTAAGTTTACCTGTAATGACACCACATATATTCAAAACATTGTCACAATAGAAATCAGAAAGTTCATCTAATTTATTGTGCACCCAGAATAATAATCTCCTATACTACATTAATGCTACTTCATGCTAATCATTTTACATTGCATATAAACACTGTGTGACTTTTCAAAGAAGTCAAAATGCATGCAAAGTGGTCAAGTGGTCAGTTCTGGAGCTACAGTAAACTGCAATAATGAGATTATATCAAATTATTTTCAAATGCAGACAAAGATTTTAGATGCAGCAGTTTCTAGACCTGCAGCTGGATAGATATTAGGCCTACTTTCCAGAGAAGCTCAGTAGTCACAATTCCAATTACAAATTAATGCAATATAACTGCTGTTATGTACACACAGGGTGTGTCTACGTGTCACTGTATGGCAATGTTGCTACGGTGCTGTGTTTTAGTACTTCCCTTTGGAAGTACTAAGATATGACACAGTATGAGCGTTTACTGTGCTATGCGTGCAGTGCACAGTTAAATTTCACTGCTACGTCACTATAGCAACGCACTATACCAGGGGAGTGTGCCGCTATGACGATCTGGCTGGTGATCACACGTAGACCCACATGATCACTACAGCAATGTATTATGTTGCTCTGTCACTGTAGAGTGATGTGTAGACATGCCCACAGTGTTTATACTAGTTTCTCAGTTGCACTGCAAAAGAAACTGATCAAGAATCATGACCTGTCATCTCAGTTTAGAGAGCCCACATATTTTTAATCTGTTTACACCTCCACCATCTCTGCATAAAGGTTTAATAAAGCCCGTGTCTATATAAGAAGGTTAATCTTTTATCTCATGGTAGAGAAACCGAAGCATTCATGAGCACTTCATTTTACAAACTATGAAAGTTATTACACAGCATAAAAATACTTAGAACATTTCAAGGAAAATTAAACTGGAAATAAACTGCTGAATGCTGTTTGATCTCTCTTTCATAATCAGTTTAAGATCATGTAGGTGTATATTTCCTTTTCTCTAAAAAAAATTCTCATCTCCCTTGACAACTTCATTTCCTGGACATTTTGGGAGACAAGCAGATGAATATTTAGTGTAGAACATAATTGTGATTAAGCTTCCAAATGCATTCTTCATCTGGATTCCAGCTGGTACCGCATCTCAATTACTCTTCCATCTCTCCTATGGGAGAGTGTCTCATTGATGTATTGAGCTTCACATGAAGGTGCTGGATTAAAAATCTCTGAAGACTCTTCAAAACTTATGACCTCAATCAATTATCTCTTAATAAAGGAACAGAAATTTCTTGTGCAAAACATATTTTAGCCACTGCCCAAGCCTGGGAACTTCTTATTGGACCATAACCCTCATAAGGAATATCAAATAAACTTTTAAAGGAAATTAAAGTTGTTCCCCACTAGCTTAGCCTTATTGTCAAAGAGATATTCATTCATGATTAGAAGACCTGCTAGTCAGAATATTGTGAGATTAAAACTTATTTCATTTTTCATATGGACTTTTTATCCACTTTCCAACCAGATGTTGTTAAAAGGCTTTCACAGTCATTGCTTGTTTCAACGTACAGCCCTACTACTTCATCACAGGCGCCATCATGAATATAGCTGCATTTGCCCCAGCCCAGCACCAAGAGAGGGATAGAATCCTCTTACAGCCCCTTTCTCCTGTGTGTGTGATGACCAAACCACAGACCAAAAAGGAAAGCAGTTTCCAAGGGACTTTGCTCCTCATCCTATATAGCTGGGCAGAACATCAACTCCAACATACCTAAGAGTACAGCTGAGCCAAGAAAAAGGGAAAAGCGGATTAATTACCCCGGGAAGCAAGGGAGAAGTAAGGTCTCTATTACAGCTATCAGTCACCACTATCTCCTGCCAAACTCCTGGAACAGCATGCCAGGTATGCTTCCTTACGTTGGATTGTAAGATGTAATTATAGTCTAATATAGTCAGGTCTCAAAAAGCTATGTAACTCCAAGTCTCCTCAGTATCACCTACAGGCCACAAAGTAAGGACACTGACTCTGGGGAAATGACAACACAGGACACACAAATGCAAATCCCCCCACTATATACCACTGTCACCAGAAAACTGTACTCTTTTTCTGAAATCTCACAGCTGTCACTGAATGATGGGCAACAGATGAATTGCAGAAACCCCTTTCCCCATATTATCTACCTCTAAAAAAATGCTTTACTTTATCTGGTTGTTCTTATCAATATATTGTCTATCACCTACAACCTCACCTGCTGGCTCTCTCACTACCTTGGTGTTTTCTCTCCCCCAAATAATTCTCAGGCAAATTTAAACCCTTATTTGCTCCTTGCTGGTCCTCTCCCCTTCCTTTACTTAGCTTTGTGACTAAAGTGGTGCTTCCTGCTTCCAGCCAGATGACTGCCTCATGGAAGAAAAGTAACACGGTTGCATATTGCTCGAAACATACTGCCCTCTATGCCCTTGGTGAATTCATTCCAGTGGTGGAAATAATGTCAGCAGAGACTCTCTCACAGAAATGAAAGATTCTCTTACGCTCAGGCTGAATGGTTGCCCAAGCTGAACATTAATTTAATCAGTAGAGTAAGATTAAGATCAGAAGGCTCCTTTGGGGTCTGGACTCCATCTAGGATTTTTATGACTATTGCATTTTCCAGTTCCTTGTGGAATCCTCCATAACAAATACCTATTACAGTTACAGAAAAGCTAAGTCTAGCAACACACAGTTAATTAAATTAACAGGTTTCTTCTGTTTTGGTAAGAAAGAGGTAGGCTGTGATGTAGTCAGTCTGTTTGTTTTATGACTGGCCTACCAAAGTCTATCCTCTGCAGAATATAAAGCTTGTCAGACACTTATTCCCATTCCCTAGTTGTTCTCTACAAACTTCCCACTCCTAAAAAATTAATCATGGAACTTAGAGCTTCCTTCATACCGTCTTCATTTTCTCTCCCCCTCACTCTCTCTCTAACCCTAGTATCTGTTAAAGCTGCCAAGCATTTCCTCCCCTGACACACTGTCTCTTCACAAGCCGGCTCTCTCCAGTGTCCAAGCATTTTCCTCACATTTTCAGTGATATATCTCTCTATACCTTCACTTTTCTTTTAAAGTAATTAGTTGCCTTATGAATATACTGCAAAAAGTAGTAGCCTTTTGCAGACTATAGGTATGTTCGAGCATTGCATTAAATCACCCTAATCAATCAAGGGTGATCTAAATGCCCTGGTGTGCAAGCGTTCATGGGGCTTAGATGACCCTAAAAATGACACACCTGATCTAAAGTTATTCACCTTAGTGATGAACTAATTTTACATCAGAAAAGGGTTAATACTATCTAGCAAGGGCACAGCTGCTTAGCACAGTCCTGGGTCTGTGCTGTTTTGTTTTAACACTCCTGACCCTGACTGGGCTATTCCCCGTCCTTTTGACTATCCTCTCCCCAGACTGACAACCCCTCCCTGTAGCAAAGCTGCTAGACCCCTGGACCTAACAACTCCCCTCAAATCTGTCACTCTCCCCCCTGCAACTTCTTACTGCCAGCTACCTGCACCTCCTTCCCTCCAGAAAACGACAAATGCTTGCCTGCACAAGATCCCAACTAAGGTTTACACTAAGTCACCTAAACCTGACCTGGATCCCACAAATTCACATCCTATGGTACCAGCCTGCCTGAAACAGATTTCCCACAGACAGGCCAGAGCACGGCTACTTCCATTCAAGAATGTGTGTTCAAACCCACAATGGAGCTGTGCTACAATCACCAGAGTTTGAAGCAACCACATTTTACTAAATAGCTGAGAGGGCACTAGAAAGGGGTAACCAACCTTTTTGCCATGACCATGTCATTCTTTCCTACCACCAGGCCACGATCCAGATGGCAGTGTGGTGTGGGCAAAACCCCCTGCTGCCAAAACCACCCACCTATCAGCAGGGGGCAGCACCACCAAAAGCTAATGAAGTCCGCCCCCCCACCCACCCAGATATGCAGGCCAGATAAAATGGCTTTGTGGGATGGATCCAGGCCACGGACTACAGGTTTCCAACCATGCACTAGGACATAACACGTGGCCAGCAATTATTTATTGGGTTTCCACACAGATTCTTATTAAAAGTTACAGCTTTCTATTTTTATTTTTTTTACATGTGACACATTTTATATTATATATGCAACTATATACAAAACTGTTTACATGTCTGTTACAATAAGTAATAAAGATACAGCTTTAATGTACCAATTTAGTACTACTATGGGTACACACGAGCAGCTCGGAACCAGCATACTGGAACACAGTGCATCTGCAAAGTTTGCTCTGGCACATTTTCATTAAACACTAACACTTCCAGTTGTTCTGAGTAACTGCATAAAGTCCCTTTGTAGGGTGGAAATCGAACAAACCTACTCTCCCTCCACCCACCAGTCAATGAATGCAAAAAGAGAAAATGTGAAAAGATTGTGTTACCTGAAAGCAGAATGTGTCATTTGTGTAAGAGCCTTTGGAGATTTCCCAGCCCCACTGAAACCCCTTCTTCAAGAGAAAACCTCAACATAAAAACAGGGGAAAATGCCTAGATTACCTTTCCGATTATGGAAGAGCTTAACACTGTTCACCCCACACATTAAAAAATCCTCAGAAGCTAAAAGAGGTTTCACAGTAGCCTAAAGCATTGAAAACTCATGAAAAATTAATTTAATCGTCAAAGCCAAGACCAGTACAGACTGCTCTACATAACAAAAAAGTCCTCAGTTGCATTATTAAAAACACTGCTTGAGAGATCAATTAATCTCAAAAGGCTTGACTCCCTGCATTAGAAGTTATCAAAGACAGATGTGCTAAAAGGAACCCTTCTAACAAATGCAGTGCCCATCTGCTCTACCAGTGTTATAATTGAAATGCTTTTTATCAGCCTAAGTATTAAATTAAAATGTTGTCATTTTAATCTAAATTGTCTACGCCAAATTCCTCAAAAAAGCCTCATGGAGAGTGAAAATGTCAGTGTAAGTAGTGCCTTTTCACCCCAAAACACTTCTAAACTCCATTTATGCCTTCCTTCTCCATTGCCAACATCCCTGAACTCTATTTCTTCAAAACTTTTACATCTCTTTAGGTGTCTGGCCAATCCTCTGGGAGCCAATCTTCTAAAATTAAAAATTACAACTTGAACTGCACCCACCCTTCTCAGCAGCCTTAACTAAGATGCATTTTGAAGTACACTTGAAAGGTTTAATTGTGGGCTCTAGAGGATTAAGCTGGGAAATGTTTGAAATCAAGAACCCTTCTTAGACAGTGCCTTGCTAACACCACCCTTGAATTCACATTAACAGAATTCCATCCAGAATCCTTCGGAAGAACTTAACTATGGCAATATTTAACAGAGACATGGTTTTCCACTGGTCAACAGAATGGCTTAATTAGCCATTTATTGCTATTTTTAAAGTAGGGTCACAAGTAAGATCATTTCTCTTTAAACTGAGAGTGAGAGTACTAGCATGTATTTCCCAGCTCATGGGAGACACGAATTTAAGCAGATAAGGTAGACTTAGGCACTTACCATTTACCGTATTTATTCAAACAGAAGACAACCCCAAATATAAGACAAATCCCCAATAATTAGATTCTATATACGGAAAATTTATAAATTTGTTATAATTTTCCAGGTATCAAATCTAACTATTGGAGTATTGCCTTGAATTTTTCTTCTTCCCACCACTACAGCAGGAAAAATAAATGTGGGGAGTCAGGTATTCCTCCTTGCCCTCTGCTTCTCCCCAGCTTCTTCCCCCTGCAGTCCTTTCTCCACCTTCCCCGGACCCTGACATAGTTTACTATAAGACCCTACTCTCCTTGGGCACATCCACACATGCAAGCACGTGCGCTTGCAGCAGCTCAAATAGAAGCGGTGCAAATTTGAGCCGGGGCTTTTTGTCTCAGCGCACGTGCTCGGACATGCACTTTGTTGTGGAGCAAATTGTACCACTAGGGGCAAAATAACCCTGCCTGGCTCCTCCTGGATCTTCAGCCAGGAGGAGCTAGAGTCCGAGGCCAGAACCTGTACTGTCCCCAGCAGTATAAAAAGCTTCCCTATCCTCACCCCAGCAGTATAAAAAGCCACCCTGGCAAGTAGCTCAGGGCTACTAGCTCTCAGGAGCTTCTGGGGCCCAGCCAATTGGTACCTGGGGACACTACCCCTTGTGCCAGCTGGACTGCTGAAGCAGCCCTGAGAGTTCCCTGCACCCTCTACCCACTGCAGCAGTCTGGCAGCAGGGGCTGCTGCCTGGCTGTGACCTGTTGTGCACATGCCAGACCTAGATGGGGACTGCACAGCCCGTAGAGGCATCTGCCCCTCTGGGCCAGCTGCCAGCGGACTACGGTTGCAGGGGTGGGCTTTGTGCAGCACTACTGCCATTTGTGCCCCCTGCCCAGCCATCTGGGCAGCTATCCCCCCAAAGATGTTCCAGGTGTGGTAGCCTGCTTTGAACTGTCAAAGCATGTTCTCCTGGCCCCATTTGGCCAGAAGGTCAGCCACAGCCAGATGGGTCCAAGGTGCCAGCTCTGAGCAGGCAGGGTCCTGCCACTGGCCTCTCTAGCAGGAATTCTGGTGTTCCCTATTGGAAAACTGAAAAATCCCTGATAAAAAAAAAATCCCCAAATCACTCTCTAAAATACTCCCAAATCCATGTTCCTCCACAAGTAAAACAAAAGACCACCATAGAGAGAGAGCAAGTGAGACAGACAGTGATCAGTTGGACAATATTTTATTGATATATCTACAGTGTTAAAGCAAGTCTCTTATCATAATAATAAAGTGAACTCTAAATACAGGTTTCATGAATTCATGAATACATATTTTGCTGCCCTCCCACCAGGCGATGGCCCCCAGACAAGGGGTTGGTCCCCCACACAAGGGCTACAGCCCTCCAACACGGGATTCAGCCCCCACACAAGGGCTACACCCCCCAACTGGGGGTTTAGCCCCCAAAAGGGGGTTCAGCACTCTCATAAGGGGTACGGCCCCCCAACATCATCCCCCACACAAGGAGTATGGCCCCCCAACTGAGGCCAAATGGCCCCCACAGGGGTTACCACTCCTCTGTGCAAGGCCCACCTCAGTCTCCCGATTGCTGCCCCACCTGGTCCCATTGCCCACCAGCTGCTGCAGCCCCCAGTGACTGCCCCACCCAGCCCCACACAGACACACACACACACACACACACATATATATACACACACACACATATACACGCACACACATTTGCCACAAAAAAAAAAATTGTAGGTTTTCATCAGCGTGTTTGCCCAATATGGGCCATGTATTTTATAGTAGCGCTCAGTGTTAGCTTCATTTAATCAGTTTCATAGTTACTGAGCACATGCTGCTTTGAACAGCAGTTTAAAAATAGGCAATGTATTCAATGAAGTTTTCTTGTATGCATTTGTAGGATGCTCGGGAATGTTGCCCTCAAATTCATCTATAGGACTCACCTGCCATACCTTATGATGGGAGAAAAATGTAATTAACACCCCACCTCCCCCTGAGAAAGTACCCAACAAAGTGCAGGTAGATTTTAACTGGTTACAAAGATTCTTTTTTATTGAATAACTCTTTAAGTGGCACACTGCCACTTTTCCAGTGTTCCAGAGCTGGCTTCTGAGCCCTGCTCTTTACTCCTCCAGGGTTTCAGCTCCTGCCTCCCTGTCAGTGTCCCAGTGATCACCTTCTCCCCGGTAAGTAACATTTTTCTCTCACCTCTCCCGGATATTGAGATCTGGCGGTGCCTAGCTCACCCGCCCATGTCCTCCTCGCCCGGCTGGGCTTTTGCTCACCAGTTCTGGTTTTGCTGCCCAATCCTCTGGACAGCCTCTCTTCCTCTCTGTGCCCCTGGGGACAGCTACTTGTTCCAAGTGGCTTTCATTTATCCCCCTGCCCTGCAGTTTTGCCCGCAAAAGCCGGGCTTTTGCCTGTGAAAATTAAAGTAACTGATCACCATTGTCGACTTTTCCTCAGCCACACCGCAGGCATCTCTCTCTGCTTACCCCATCCTTGACCCCAAAGGGATACTCTCAAACACATCAGTAACAGGGTTGCAATGTCACCTTGTTATAGCATTTGTATGAGGAGGAGAGGAGCTTATTTCTTCCTATGCTGATTGCAGAAAAAAACCTTATCTTATATTAGAGTAAGTAGGATACATGGGAGTACAAAGAGGCCAGGCACTCCAACTGGTGAGAGTAGTTGAAGAAACAGACAAGGTAAGGTCTACTATACTGGATAAGGAAATAAAATGGGGACACTACTTCTCCCAAACCCAAAATTGTGCAGGGGAAATCCCTTTACTCTGGGTTCCCCAAGCAGTATCTTACTTCCCTTCCATTCCCGCATGATCCCCACAAAAACTACAGGGTGGCTCAAACCAGCAACTTCAAATCAGTGATTCTCAACCAGAGTACCATGAGATCTTTTTAAGCATGCCACAAAGTCATGCAATATTAGTGCTTTTAGTAAAAAACACGTATACATGATTGACAACATAAACCAGAGATTTCACAAGGAATCCACAGGGTCAAAAGCATTCTGACTTTCTGTGGGCTTCCCAAATTCTTTCCAACATATATTTTTTTTATTTTCTGTAATCAAAAACTGAGTGAAATGAGTGAAAGCGAAGAGCTGGAATTTTCCAAGGGATGGCTTGAGTCTCAAAAGATTGAGAACTGCAGTTCTAACAGCACAAGTAGCCAAAGCAGGAACATTCTGCAGTTTTGAGTGGATTCTTTGTCCTGTACTGATTGGCAGTTTGCATCAAATCTTCTCTCTCCTAGTCTCTACCTCAGCTTCATTCCACACCCAAACCTGTAAAGATATGTGCAGATGTTCCTGAAACCTGATCTGCAGTCAAGTATCTTACTTTAAGCCACATGATCATAGATCAGGTCCAACTTGTGCATATGTATGTTGGAAACCTGATGTCAATCAGTCAGGGTGAGGAGAGGAGCAGGCAGGATTCACAGGGCATTGGGGAGGCAGAAGGTCCACAGTGAGGGGTGCCCATCTGGGGGGCAGAGGGGCAGGAGGATAAAAATAGCCCAGTTAAGGTGGGGGATGGGGGAGGAAGAATGCAGCCCTGGGGAAGGGGCAAGCGTCTGGGTTTTCCCAGCCCCAGGGCTGTGCTCCAAATGCGTGCATGCATTCACTAGATTGGGCTAACCCATTCCTGGTCAAACATGGTGCACCTCCCCAGGTGAATTAATTTAGATCAGGCCAGCCATTTTTTGCTCCATCTAACCTCCCTGAATGTCTGCACACAACTTAAGACTCTTCTCTCCCTCCTGGTCTTTCACCTTCCTTCCCTTCAATATACTTTCTACCTTCATTTTTCTTTCCATTTAGCTGATCCCTCCCTAACTTACCTGTGTCCATCACCTGACAAGTAATAATACTTCAGGGTAAAAGTTACCCTGAATACTCAGTCTCCATAGCAGGTTGAACAACCAACAAACAAAGTACAACACTCTGCAATGAGCTCTGGGGCAGAGTCTAACATAGTATTTCTGTATTAACAGCACAGGGGACTTACTAGTAGGCTTTCAGGGGAAGGAGAAAAGTTAAAAAAAATATTTGAAATCTTTCTGGAAGGCAAGGTCAAATGGAAAGAAAAGGTGTTCAAACTAGGAAATATCACTCTGTTTACCTTTATAATGTCCATGGTTCTTAGTTTCTAGAATTGATATTCTAACAGTTCTGTTCTCTAAGTAAATATTCTCTTCCTTCTTTTCTAAATCTGTAATCAGTTTTGATCATATTCAGATGCCTATGCCTAAATTATTTGAGCAACTTGATTAAAAATATTCAATATAAGTTTCCCAGAGACAGAGTTATTCAATGATTTCCTGAGGCACAGGAACATCATACTCCACAAACTATACATTCAGAGAATAATTACCATAGGAACACTTTCCCAAAATTAGCCCTCCAAAATTGGAGTAGAGAAGGTGATTTATTTTGGCCGCAACAGAAGTATGGAAGAACAGACACATGAGCTAGGGACAAAAGTTACACATAAAACAGTATAAGTAATCTGAAATTCATTCAGATCTGTAACACAACATAAGTTTGGTACACATAAATTGCTTTCAAAATGGCCAAAGCCAATTTAAGATAAACCTGGATGGTTGAACTTCTGTCACCAGATCCCCTGTAGTTTGAAGTTAACTCACAGCCCAGCATCCTAGGATACTCTGTACCTCCCCAGTAACCTCCTCCCAGCCTCCAGTTTGGACAGGCTAGCCTTGGCCCAAGGTGTCTGCTCAAGACAAGCAGGGAAGCATGCTCTACTGCCCCTCAGCTTCTGGCCTGGGCCACTGCAGGCATGTGGCTGCATCTACAGAGTCAAAAGTGAATGTCTCTTCACTTGCTTATCGGTTCAGTCTATGCAGCTGAAGCTAACCCGTGAAGATTGAATCAATTTAACATCAGGCCTTTTGACTGTCTGTATTTAGCCATGGAGATATTTCTGCAAGAGGCCTACCAGCTTCTCTCTCAGGTAGGAAGCAGGAGAGGTGAAGTCCACTGTTAAGCCTTTCACAGCTGCTCTCAAATTGACAAGTTTTTGGCTGAGAAATACCATTGCCAAATTTGAGTGCACTAAAATATAGTATCAATCTATTATACACCTCTGAGCCCCTCCTCTTAACTCAGGCATACCTCCACCCCAGGACAAATTTCTAAGAAAATCCCCCAAACTACCATTTTTGTACATCAGCTAGTACAGGTTTTTTTTCTTCTCTTCCTCCCGCTTGGGGGTTTTTTTATTCAATTTACCATGCCTAAAATGGGCCTGTAAAAGGTTTCCGGACATGTATCATGAATTCTTTCTTTTAACCACCTGAGAATAGCAGGTCAAAGCCTTTTTACCACATTTCATCATCCAGGATTCTGCATTTGTTGCTTCTTACAGAAAGGCTCTTATCATATTTTGTGAGTAGACTAAATTATCTAAAGACTACCCACTTGCCTTGTGTTAACAAGGCTTAGAGAAACTGACTATTCAGTCTCCCACTTGGCACCAGATTTTCACAGCACTACCTACTGGAAAAAAAATCCTGTTATTTATTCCCTTTTGACCATGCTTACCCAGAGTGCTTCCAGACAGAACTCACTGCAGTTTTCGAGAAATAGGCACTTAATGCCACATTCTGACACTAATTTCTGCTCTCCGCCATATAGAATTTTTCTACTGAGGTTCAAAAATAACAGAACTATTAAATTTCTATCTATGTATTCAAAGATATTCAGAGCACGAGACTAACTCTGATGTGCCACCTTTATGTTATGTAGCATCTTACCTTCACAAGTTGCGGCATAGAAGTTGACGCACTATGGCAGTTTTCCTTATTTTGAACAAGAGTAATAAAAACTGGTGATGGACCTATTAGCCAGGAAGTACTACGGTTCATACTTTTGTCCCAATCAATGCCTAAGCAAGAGAAGAAGTCATAGGAAAAAATAATTTTAATCACAAATTCAGCTTGCAAAACCTCCTTCTCTGCAAAACTTCTTAAGTTTTGCCTAAAATGGTGAATTTTAGCATTGTAAGATATCATTAATCCCTGACATCTAGCATGTGTCTTCATATCTAGCATGAAAGCACTGCAGTAGCATCTTAAAATGTCAGCAATTTAAAAAACCAGTTCAATCTACAATGATTTAGCATATGCGGGGACATGCAGTAGCAGAAAAAGGATGTCTTCCTGCTTAATTTCCCATAATCCACTGGTGGCCTTCTGAAATCCCCCGGGAACCAATGCATACGGGACTGTGCCAGGAAATGCAAGACTGATACCCTGCAGATTACTGAAACTGAAATTAACGTTGAGGGAATAGGGGACATCTATATTATACCTTACTCATACCAACTTTAATTTCCTTTGAATGCCTAAACCCCTATGCTCACTAAAATTTTGACTCCTATACTGAAACATCCATGGTGAGGTGATGACAGTAGATCAAGCTAGGGATGGGGAAAGAGACGTGGTAAACCAAATAACATAAACAAAATTCACTTCCCAGTAGTAAGTAGGAATTTCTTTGTGGCACTAATGGTGGGAATACAGAAAGGGGTCAATTTTGCACAAATTAAGCTCTCATTTAAAAATAAACAGGCATTTGCATCTGGCTTTTTCGGTTGCAAAATTACTGTAATTACCATTCCATTACCATAACATTTCAAATCTTAACTAATGAAAGTCAATGCTCTAAATAGACACTTGGAATATCAGTATGGTACAAGGCTTTTCCAAGGGACAAATATGCAGTTAGGAAGACTGTGTTTCCTTTTTGCCAATTCTAGTCAGTAATGTCACGGCAGCATGGAAAGCTTTGATTGCAGAATTAAACTGTGACCTCCTGAGTGTGCTAAGATGCTTTTCACAAGGACTGGGGATCTTCAGGTGAAAGGGAAATGTCTCCTCCTCATCCCCCCAACACCAAAAGAAAGGGTAATAGAGACAGGCACTTGCTAGTTGACAATCCATGTATCTCATGGAACAGAGAAGCAGATGTTCCACTGACCAGCTCTAGCCCATTCCTTTACTTAGAAAATCATTCCTTGTTTGCTGAATGACATATCTAGGTAGTCCTTAGATGGCAAAACTATACTGAACACTGCAGTTCTCTCCCATCCATGAAAGAATTTCAAATGTGTTCAAAGGCCTAAATAGTCTGTTAGGTTGGGGGCAGGATTGGGGGTGGGGAGGGGAGGGAGGTTGTAGAGCTGGGGCAAAATCTTGAGGCACCTTGCCTTGCCATGGGCAGCAACACCAACCAAATGGTGGACCAGGTCAATTCTCTCTCCCTCTCTCTCCAGACCCCTCCCCACAACATATCTACACCACTACACAAGTCTTGGTACTTGGGATACTGTGAAACCAAAAGAAATCATGACCGAAGGACAGGAAAACATAAATATTGATGACAGCTATTCCAATAAGATGTTATATGAGAGCACACCTCCAGAGGATCCAAGACCAATAACCCTATAGAAATCTTGATGTCTAAGCTCTTCCTAATTCACAAGGATATGGACTTCTCCTAAAGGAAGTATTTTCATGGGGGGGTTTCTTTCATATTCCATATTTGTTTCACTTCATGTAGTTTCACTTAATGTATTTAAGTCCTCTGTAAAGGACTTAGGTAAAATCTTTACATCTTGAATGAAGTCATATGAACATGCTCTGAGAGATTTCTGAGGCCTTCACAAAAACCACTCGAGTAGCTGCATCTTTCATCCTTTAGCAGTTTCACTTTCAGTTGTGATGGGCATTCAAAAGCATAAATGAAAACTGAAAGTACTAATTCAAAGACAGTTAATTCCTACCAACAGCACCTTCACTCTGTGAAATGAAATGCTGAGAACATGGAAAAACAAAGATTACAACACAGGGTGCTACATGGAAACCTATTTGCCACCATCATTACATTGATTATCCCTTGCTAAAATAAGCTTAAAAGGAGGCACAAATGACTGACAATAAGCAATAAAAAAAAAATCATGCTTTCCCCTTTTGCACTGAGGAGAAAATGATCTTTTTAAGTAAGTGTGGTAGATGCTTGTAATAACAATTCTTGCTGTCCGGATCATTTCAGTTTTAAGAATAAAACCCAAATTTCCATGTCTGCCTAGCATGTTAAGACAAAGAATTAATCCATCATGATGGAAGTGTGACAAAATGCCAACCCTAATTTGGTAAATACAGATGGGCTAGTTTTAGAGATCTGTTCAAAATGCTGTTTACTTTATGGATTGAATTTCACTGCAGTTACCAGGACATTTTCTGCAAATGAATTATAATAGCATGCTAAAATGTGTACAAATGTTCTTCTACCATACTACTAGAACTATATTGTCCAAAATTAAGGCTGAATTTGAAATAAACTTCTGGACTTCCATATTCCTCCTGTGATACCAAAGAGTTTTAAAAATGTGTTTAGATTCATTAAAGCAATTAAATATAGTAGCAAAAAATAACTTGAGCTAACATTTTCACTGATGCATCAAAGCCAAACTATGCACCACTCTCTCTATGTATATGTAGTTGGGGCAAAAAGCCATAATTGATCAAGATTTGGAGGCATTACAAATGATGTGTGTGATGCAATACTGCAAAAAGTGGTGATACAATATTTAATTCTCTAGGGAAAAATGTCTGTAATCTCTAGTCAGAAATGTATTTTCTCTTCATTTACTGGGCTTTTTGTCAGAACTATCAGTTTCAGTAAGGCATCTAAAAATTGTAGTAATATATTCAATAGCAGAACTGAGAGGGGAGATGGGCATCTGTCTCAAATGCTGACCTTAGAGGAGGTGCCAGAATGAAGGCCTGTCATAGTATCAAAGGAAACTAGGGCTGGAAAGGACTTCATAGCATCATCTAGTCCTGTCCCCAGGTCAGGGTAGGATCATCCCTGACAACCATCCTAGCTAAGTATCTGTCCTACCTGCTCTTGAAAACTTCCATGGATGGAGATTCCACAACTTCTATAGGTACCCCTTTCCAATGCATAACCAGTCTCAGAGTCAGAAAGTTCCTCCTAATCTCCAACCTAAATTTTTCCTGCTATATTTTGAAGCCATGCTCCCACTCCTGTCCCCTACAGCTACAGAGAAAAGGCTATCTCCGTTCTCTCTGTAACCACCCTTCAAGTATTAAAAATGACTTAGCAAATCCCCCTGAGCCTTCTCTTTTCCAAACTTCTCTTCCTGTCTCCCATACTGCAGCTGCTCCATCTCCTGCTGACATTCTCCAAGGCCTACTGTTGCTGGCAGCACTCAGCAGCTACAGCAATGGTAATCAATGGCATGGCAGTAGGCAGGAGTGCAACAGAGCCCACCAGGTTTGAGAACACCAACTCACAATGCAAACCTTATAATAGAAATCATTGAAAATTGTGGTTGGAAGGGACCTTAGGAGATCATCTAGTCCAGCAGTTCCCAATCTGTGGTACACGTACCACCAGTGGTATGCACACAACTTGTTAGTGGTACATGTTAACAGATTTATTATAATTACTTTATATGACAAAAATTTGCTGCTGGTACTTAAGGTTGTGTTGTTTTAAATTGGTGGTGCGCAATCTTTCAGAGTTTGGGAACCGCTTATCTAGTCCAACTGCCTGCTCAAAGCAAACCCCAATTACATCATCCCAGCTAAGGCTTTGTCTACCTGGGTCTCAAAAACCTCCAAGGATAGAGATTCCACAAACTCTCTTGGTAACCTGTTCCAGTGCTTTACTACCCTCCTAATGAAAATGTTTTTCCCTAATATCTAATGTAAACTTCCCTTGCTGCAACTTGAGACTGTTGCTTCTTGTTCTGTCATCTACCACCACTGAGATCAGCATATTACTTATGCCTCTGAATTTTTGCTTCAGTAAAAATCCGTAAGGCTGTAGTTCACCCACTGTCTCACTATTTCTAATTTGGTATGGAAAATTAAGGCTGTATCACTGCACTAATACTACTATTGCTTCTTCATCTGTCTTTCTGTTTCACACCAAAATACATAAACATTAAGGCTCATTTTTTCTAGGTTGGGTTGCTGTCCTGTTTAGGCAGCCAAATTAAAGGGTCTGTTTGTTCAGATATGTCCATCACCAGCAATCCTACTGCAGTTAGTGTGATAATTCCTGGTAATTCAACGTCTTCCAAGTTAAGTGACTTTAGTTTAAGGTGATCAACGTTTCATTCAAAAATAACTGTTTGTGTTACATATTTATATAACGTATCACTGTAGGCACTTAATCAATCCTTACCTTTCTTATTTTAGAAACAGCATTCTCAGAAATTTAGGATTGTGCAGAAAAGCATCTCAGCCCAACCCAGAAATGGAGCCTGGCATCAATATAAATATAAATTCCCATTACCTGCTCTCAGGCATTTTGTAAATTGCAAACACAAGAATTTAACAAAGTCTGCTGATTTGCAACAGAGGACAATACACAAGCTGGAGTAGAAGAACCAGGTTTTGTTACAAATTTGTCACAAAGACTTAAAAATTGTCTCAACTTGACTATGAAATGCTTTTTAAAAATATATTACCTTACTTCTGAAACATTAAGCGTGGACTTGCATGAAAAGTATAAATTAAACCTATCCATGCTGTCTGTATCTATACTTGTCTATTTAAGTGTTCAACAGACCTGGACAGGCTCTAAGGAGGAAATGAATTCACAACAGGGGATCCTCTAGCTGATTAGTTTTACCTTCTACTGCGGATGTCAGTCACGGTAATTGGAATCAATACAAAGCAGTTAAGGGGGCATGGGATAATTAGGCAAAGCAGATAGATTGACTCGTCAGTTCTTAGGAAAAACTAGACAGTAAAATCATACATGTGACAATTCGGATCTGGCACAGAACACAACAAGCATCTCCAATGCTCTGACTTAATTGGCATATATAGGTCAGTTTGCAACAAATATTCTAAAAGTTTAAAAAGAGTTTTAGACATCAAATCAACATTTAGGTTGATCAAAAACAATACAAAAATAAATTAAAGCTTCCAGCAATAAAATGTAGACAAATATGTGATATAAGATTTTACACAGACTAAAAAAAAACATATCTGTGCCTTTTAATCACTGACTCATAGACTCTATTTGCATATCCCTGGTTATACTGTATTCAGGGGAAATCAAATTCAACCATTTACTTCAAAAGGCTAAATGCCATGAAATTAAACTTGAATCACAATACAGAGAACTCCCACCTTTCCAAAAAGAGTTGACTGATGATTTCCACATACCACTACTTAAAATGTTTTAATCATGGATGTGTATTTATTTTCCTTTATTTAAGATTCCACTCTGCTACTTCTCTCAAACTTCACAAGCCAGCACTTTTAATACAGAAGTTTGGGTTTTGGGGTTTTTTTTAACCTATGTAATACTATGAAAGGCTGCAAATGAAGTTCTGGCCAAAAGCCTTGTATATCTCCCCTCTGCTCTCTCTTTAGGAAATACAATGAATGCCAGATGTTTTAGTGAAATGTCTTCATATCTTCAGCTACAGCAAATACCTCTAAGACAGCTGCACAGTATTTTATTATTACACAGGGGTCAAAAGGTATTTAGCAACTTTATATAAAATCTATGGGCATCTATAGTCTTTTATCTTTTCCATTTAAGTTACCCTGACTAATTAAATGGGTAGATTAGAATGGCTAGTTATTTCCCTTTAGTTCTACATACAGTTTGTAAAGTCCAGTTAAGCACTTCAAGGTGTATTTTTAATTTTGTTTTTTAAACCATGAGAAGATATTCCATAGAAAAAGGAACACCAGGGTAATCTCCAAGTAATAGCCAATATAATGAAGAAAGAATAATATGAAACAAGATGAAGAGGAAGGCAATTAGAACATGCTTCTGTCAACAATCAGTAAACACTGAAATTGCTGAGCTAGTCAAATACACATGGTTTCTTCTATGCCCTGGTCACCAGTCCTGATAATGATCACATTGTATGCACCCAAAGATGTTAAAGGAGGCTTTAAGTGTAAGGGAAGTGGTGGTTTCCTCCCTTAAGTCACAGCCTATGCCTCCTGAATTTCTGCCAAATGTCACCACTGAAATACCAGTTCATCACCTTTTATTAACTTTGCTCACTTGTAAGGAATACCAGCTACAGTGTATTGGTCTTAATGCAAACACCCACATGTCTACATTTCAAAGAACAGGAAAAGAGACCTTCAATTATCTGACGCAGAGAAAGCTGTTTTCTCCAAGAATACAGGCTTAAGATTTTCTGACACCTGAAAATGGTTTTTTATTGATGAAAAGATGGATTCTATCAATTTTTATATGGCATTGCCTTTTAATATTGTTAATTTGATAAATATGATACCTAGGAGTTAGGATAGTTTCCAACATAAGCTTTTTCTGCAAAATACTGGCTTACTGAAGGCTCTGGGCATTTCTGTAGAAAGTAACATTGCCCTCCCCTGCATAAACAAGTACCTCAAACAGTTCAATTTTGGTGAAGTTATCCAGACCTTCTTGGACAATTATTACGCTCCTTTAACTAATCATGAGCAGTAGGTCCTACCCTGAGGGACAATCTGTTCTTCATGGAGCAGTTTGCTCTCTCCTGGTATCCCTGTAGAGTTCATGCCATCTTCCTGAGAAGGTCTCTTCAGGCATAATTTTTTTTCCATGTTACACTATGTGAGCTACAGTCTGGTGTCAATCTTCTGGATTTCATTCCCAGCTCCATCAGTGATTCACAGCACAAGCTAGAGCAAGCCTGTAGCCTCGGTAAAAATGTGCTACATCTATCAATAGTTTTTAAAATTCTCTGTGATCTTGAGATGAAAGGCTGCATGCAATGCCTGTCTTGGTACCTGGGGTAAGATTCTAAAAGGAGCATGGGCACCTTCGTTTAACCACACCCAGCCCCACTCCCTCTGTTTCTAAGCCTCTCAATGTGATAGGGTAAAAACCCACATCTCCCACCTCCCAGGAAAGTGTTGTAACCACAAAATGAGAGGCCAAGACGAGACAGGGGTATTCTCCATACTCCCTATTGAAGCTGAGCCACAGCACAACCAGAAGTACAAAATTAAAGGGGTCAGAGAAAAGGCCAATGACGGAATAACTATCTGTAACCCAGTGCTGAGGATATTCCTCTGGGAAGAAAGCCAATCTTGGGTTCTGGTCACTAGTTACCCTGTTCAACTTCCTCCCCTTCTATCTGTGTATTATAATGAGAAAAGTGTGAACCAATCATCTCTTCCTGAGAGGCAATTTAGGCACTGGGAATCCCAGCAGCCCAAATCTATGAGGTACATGAGATTTCAAATCTCCCTATACTATTTCCTATTACCTGGATTAAGTACCCCCAACCGTAATCCTAACCCCCCAGCCCACACTCATATCTAGCATGTGGACTGTTTGAACTATAATTCTGAGGATTTATTCCTCCCCATTTAAAGTAAGAGAGATTTTATATGGGTTTGTGAATTCCACAATTTAATCTTTAAATTATGCCATCAAATGCAAAGGAGCAGGAATAGTATTAATATATCACTTCAGCTTCTAACTCTATTTTATGCACATATGCCATATCAACAAACTCAAAATGTTTAACACACACAATCATCACCTTCCAAGAGGAGACTCGGAGACCAAACTAAGAGACTTGTCTTTATAGCCTATTTAATAAAACTGAATTATTTCATCAAATCCACGACAGAGTTTTCAACTTCCAAATATACAGCAAATATAGCAGATACCTGGACTCCTCTCAAATATTACTGTTAAGTGCTGGCATAGGTGGTATGCCTTTCTGTGTGTTTTGGTTTTTTTTAAGTATAAATGAAGCTTGCATTGGCTTCAGTACCTAATCTGCTTCCAGACACAAATCTCTATTTGGAATGACTCCCATTTGGAACAGATATGCTGGTTACTGAAGCTGCTCATTTCATAGTTTCAGTTTTATAACTCTTTTTCTGACAGGTAATGGAAGAATTGATCTGTTAAGTTAAAGTAGCTGCACTGCCAGCTTCAACACTCCTTTGGATGAAGGCAGCAGGAAACTTAGCCTTTCATCCTGTGGAATGATAACTTATTTTCATGAACTCTGTGAGACTAACTTGCTCTTAAGTTCAAACGGCTGCTTAAATATCTCACTGGGATGGTAACACATGCAAAATACATTAGATTCTCCCTTGTGGCCACTATTTATCCGAGAGCTGGCCAAAGTGCATTGAACAGGCCAAATGTAACATGAAGCATAGATCAATGGGGCCCATAATGATCTTCATTTTAATATGCAGATGAAATTCACATAGACAACTAATATCAGGAATTAGCCTTCTACCTTCTTGGCTAGGTAGGAAACATGCCATACATAAACCAGTATAAAAAATATACATAAACCGACGTGTAAGTGATCAGAAAGCAGTTCAAAGTTGTAACACAACACAAGTTCAATGCACATAAACTGCTTTCAAAATGGCTGAAAAAAGTTTAAGATAAACCTGGACAGATGTAGAATCAGGCTTTACTGATTTAGGTTAAATCACTTTATTGAACGTCTGTCACACATCCACTCCAGATTCAAGTTAACACATAGTCCCCCAGATTCCCAGGATGCTTTGAACCTCCCCCATAACCCTCCCAACTCTGCAGGATGGGTAAGCTAGCCTTGGCCCACGCTCTCTGCTCCAGCCAAGCAGGGAGGCACACTCTAGCACCCCATCATCCTCCACCCCCGCTCCCATTGGCCAGAGACCAGTGCCTGCTTCTGGCCTGAGCCATGTAGGCATATGATTGCATTTCCAGACTCAAAAGTGAATGTTCACTTGCTTATTGGTTCAATCTACACAGCTTAGACTAACCTGCGAAAATTGAGTCGATTCAGTCTATACTTAGCCTAAATGGCTAAAACTGGTTTAAGATAAACTTGGATGGATGTAGTATCAGACTTAACCGATTTAGGTTAAATCAGTTTATTGAACTTCTGTCCCAGATCCCCCTCACACAATAATTGCATCAAGATCTGTTGGATCTAAGGGCAACACCTCCAAACCAATGGTTGTAGCAGCTCCAGCATTTTGGTTTTCTCCAGCTTCATGCTCATACATGTGTAACAGCAACTTTCAGCTACGCTAGTTGTGTGGCCCTTTTTCTAACCTATGTTTTTTGTTTTTTTTCCTAATCAACAACTTGCAAAGGCTGATGGTGCCTGGTGAATATTGAACAAAGCTTTCCACTCTCTGCAAGGCAACCACTCCCACTGAAGGGAGCACTATAAGTTTTGAAAAAGCCTTTACAATGACAGCCAATTTGATCCAAGTGAGAAACAAAGTACCTACATTATTCTATGTTAGATTCCCAGGGAAGACTTGCACTGGCAACAGTATCAACACATATAGACATAACTCAAAAATACATTTTCTGCATCACTATGTAACCACTGCACAGTAGCCTCAATTTATCTAAAAAATATTTACAGAAAAAGAAAGAAAAACAGAACAAGAGAAAGAAGGCCTTGACTGCAGTACAGATTAGTTAAATAAGTTGGAAATGTCAATTTCACTAGTGGAGTTAGGAAAAAACCTAATTGTTATAATATCCACTTCAATTCAGAATACGAAGCAATAAACTATTCCCGTATGTCAAATCAAGACTAAAGAAATATTGTGGTATTGAGTCTTCACGTGGGAATAATTTATTGCAAGTATATGTGAATGATATGCAAATTTTCTCAAGCATGCTACAAGCTTCGGAGACACGCTCTTTTAAAATTTATTTTAATACTTTAATGGAATTAAACTATTAAAATGCTTTCTAGAAACACTGTCTTCTTAGTTATAAGAAGCAGGGAGGATTTTTGTTCCCACATCACAACTGGTTTTAATCAAAACTAATATTTTGTTTTAAGAGCACCCGTGTTTTTATATGCGAGTAGTATTAATACCTGATAGTCTTAACTAATACTTAAAACTATTTCCACTAAAAATGCTGGGTTTTATTAAATGCAAAATATTAATACAGGGCATTAGCATTCTTTCCATTGTGGTAAACAATTACAGGTTTTTACGCGCAATAAATATAGGTTTGCTTTTTCAAGGTATAGTTTAGGTATAATTAAATGCAACTTGATCTGCTGCATAAACCTGACTGGACTGTCTATTTTTTAGTCAAACGAATCTACAACAGGAGCACTTACTAATTTTAGACCTGTAATTTCAATAAAAAACTGGAAAGCTGTAATATACAATTTCATGCAAAGCAACTATAACAGGAACATAAGTAATGTCTCTTTTCAATCCACACCTGAATAGAACTTTTGCTGTAAAGATACTAAGAGAGCCAGTTCAAGCAATCCACCACATTCCCTCTCCCTCCCCCCACTTAGAAAACAAAGAACTGTACCTGCTAACCACACTACAACAAAGAGCCTTTCAAGCAATGAGGGTGTTTATACATGTGCTCTGGGGTGGGGGTGGGAAGGAGTGTTTTAATTAAAGTGGCTCCCGGGCAACCACTCTAATTAAGACACTGCAACATCACATGGATTAAGCATTCTGCATTTCAGAATGGCCACACAGCACTTTAACTAAGGATCATTCAATGAGTTTCAGTTAAAGTGCCCCCAGCACCATTCTGAAACACAGGATGCTTAATGATGGTGAGACTCAATTAACTGCGTCTGCTACAATGCATTCCAATTAGAACATGTCAGAGCATGTGTATAGTCACCCTGATAGTCCAAACTGAAGTTAATGGAAGCTGTGACTGCCCAGTAACATGAAATTCAGACCATGAATTTACATTTCTATTAATGAGATGAAACAGGTTGAGAGTGAGCTCCATGTCTCTAAATGACATGGAGCTGAAGCGTGAACAGAGGTGTCCAGACAAAATGTTACTCCTCTTCCCACTTAAGCATGAGTCATTTAAAACTGCAAGTCTTGAGGCATAGTCTTGTGACAGTTTATCAGCTATTAAAAGTAAAATCAAAGTAAATGCTGAAAAAGCGTTAAGGAAGCAAGAAGCACCACTCACCAAGGTGCTGAGTAGACTTATAGACTTAGCTTGAACAAGCCAGTGAATTTCATCTATAGTTTATGAAGAGAGGGTTTTGTCATTACTTAGTAAGTAGTAAGGGACCTGTGGCAGCACACCTTTGGTGCCTGTTACTTCAAGGGCTAGAGAATGCAGCCGACAGGTGCCTGATTAAGGTGGCCATTTTCAAACAAAGGTCAGCCAGGCAGACATAGCAGTTAGCTGCTTGCAGCAGAGAGAACAGCACCATTTGGCTCCCTTGTGGCATGGAACATCCTGGAGGTAAAGGCAGGAGCTAGCAGGATGGCTTGGAGGCTCCTAGTCCTGGGCATGACCTGAAACTGCACCCTGCCAAGGATGGGTAGCCTGGTGGAGCTGTTTGTGGTGGGATAGCCCCCAAGAAACGTCAGGCCAGTTACCACCCCAGTCAAAGTCAAGGAGGGGAGCCTTAAAACCCTAGCCCCCAGAACCGGGTGGATAACCCCATAGTGGGGTTGAGAAGGTAGGCCAGAAGGAGAGAGGGGGCGAGCAGCTCAGACTTGATACAAGGTACCCTCAACTGCTCCGGTAGAGTCAGGACCAAGATGGTCCAAGGGCCAGGGCCCACCACGAGGGATGCAGAGCCAAGGACCTAAGGTTCCAAGTGGCCTTGGAGGTGAGGCCAGGGTCAGCGTGGCCAAAGGTCCTGGGGGGAACACACTTGAGGGGGAAAAGGGGTCACGGAGCTTGGCTGCCTGATGAAGGCAGAGTAGACTGCCTGATTAGGAGGGATCTAGTTGGGATCCAGACTAGAGTGTAATCGGGCCCAGTTCTGGGCCAGAGTCATTAAGAACTTATGATGCCATCTGCAAGGAATGGGCTACAGTGTAGGGGTGGTACAGAGCCATGGATAGTGCCCCCTGGCATTGGGGCATGTAATGGGCAGCCTCCCACATTTACCACCAGTTCATTGTTACAGCAAAGTCGTGGCAGATGAGACTGGGCGGACTGCCCCATAGACAGGTGGGCAGGCAAACTTGAGACTCGGCCCCGAGCTTGCCCACTGTCACAGGACCCAATTGTTAGCATTACCAAAAGGCTCTTTGCTGACCCATTTAACTAATATAGGGACACCGATGCTGATTTCTTTTGGCTCCTAGTTTGCCAGCAAGTTAGGACAATTTCAGCAGATTTTGCTTTACACATCACTGATTGCCTAGCTCCCAAAGACTAATGGAGGACAGCAAATATAAACATAAATTGGCAAACCAGGAAATAACAAAGCAGGTAAAAATTATACTAATTTCAGGAAGAAATTAGTTTCTGAGAGCATGTATTTTAATATTAACCCTGAAGAAGAGGAAGATGGGTCTTTGGGTGAGGTGGAAGAAGAAACCCCAGAGATGACACTGAGGGATAGAGAGGGTAGAGGGTGGGATTTAAAGAGTAACTCACACTTCTTTATTAAAAGGGTAGCACTCGGGTATCAATTGGGCACTCACTACAGAAAGGACATGGACAAATTGGAGACAGTCCAGAGGAAGGCAACAAAAATGGTGAGGGGGCTGAGACACATGACTTCTGAGGAGAGGCTGAGGGAACTGGGCTTATTTAGTTTAGAGAAGAGAGGACTGAGTGGAGATTTAATAGCAGCCTTCAACTACCTGAAGATGGGTTTGAAAGAGGATAGAGCTAGACTACTCTCAGTGGTGGCAGATGACAGAACAAGGAGCAACAGTCTCAAGTTGCAGCAAGGGAAGCTTAGGCTAGATATTAGGAAAACATTTCTCACTAGGAGGGTGGTAAAGCACTGAAACAGGTTATGCAGAGAGGTTGTGAACTCTCCATCCTTGGAGGTTTTTAAGACCCAGCTAGGCAAAGATTTGGCTGGGATGGTCTAGTTGGGAAAGGTCCTGCTTTGGGCAGGAGATTGGACTAGGTGACCTCCTACAGTCCCTTCCAACCCCAATTTTCTATGATTCTATGATTCTTGTGCCTTCAGCCAATAAATCGTAGCTGAGGCCATGTTCTTTTTTTTTATTTTTTTTTTACTTTTAAGGACAATGAGTATGGTAGAGACATCCCCTGTATATGATACCCAGCTTCTGCAGTCTCTGAATATATCCACAGTTCACTTAAGCCTGAAATAGACTATGTGGGGGTTGCAGTCACCCTCCATTTATAAACACATAAGTACATTTTCTCTGTAAGGAAAGGATTGATTGCAAAACCCCTAAAACAGAGCCCCATGGGACCAATGCTGAAAAGGTTGTGACTCCAAAAACAGGATTAGAAACTATGGGAGCCAAGGCATGAACGTCCTGTGGAAGCTCCTTGGCCAAAACCACAAAAATTACACATTGGGCCCAAATGGGGATCTAAAATAGAAAAACGAAGCTGTTATTAGGTTACTGATACACTCATCATCCAGTCATAGCCAGTTCCTGTCTTTCTTCTGCAGCCTTATACGAAGGCTTGAAACAGAGCTGAGAAAGGGTAAGCTTTCAACAGAGCTTAAGTAAACACAAGAGTGTTGTGTGTACATTTGGGTGTGATGCAATTATTTGACTAGCTACAGCTCAAACACCGTGTTAACTACTCGGGTCCCTTCCGACTTTCTCATGGGTGTATACAAACTATAAATTACAGTTTTTGCTTGTCTGCATAGATTTATACATTCTACTATTACCAACTCAAAGTTTCCTGGCTAAAAGGAAAGGTGTCAAACCTCAGGCAGGCTGAGCTGGATCCAGAATAATGAACCACACATACAGTATACATCTTTTACTCTGAAGAAAACCTCCCTTTCTCTAATGAACCAAAGTGAATTCAACAGGCAAGACAGAACTGGCCTAGCTAAACTTGAAAATTTAAAAGTAAAGTGAATTTCATCAGCACGAGGCAAACCAAAAGATGTTGCATATTTTGGTTCTAACTAGGAAAGCAACCTCCCCTGAAGTATCTTCAGCTGAGATTTTTATCCTCCAAAATATCTAGTTAAGAGGCTGCTTTCAAGTAAATTGGGGCCATTCCTCTGAATACAAGATAAAACATGTTCATATGAAGGTAAAAGGGAAGAGGCAAAAAGTTCTTGAAACCTTTGCCACGAAAAACAAACAAAATCCCCTCAACAAGCCCAATTTTTAAAACCGAACACGTTAAGTCCTGTTGACAAAAACAAGTAAACACACAAACAAACAAACAACTTTCACTTATACACCTATGGTTCAGGAAACATGATTAGAAGTTCAATTCTGATTCTGCATCACTTCCTTTTTTTAGAAAAGGAGAGATATTTTTTTGGTTTTGTTTTTAAATTAATAGCGTTCCACTGGTGGGTCCTTGAGCAATAAGAACTTCTGTTAACAGAAAGCACCTGCTGCATACCTTTTCCTTTTCATTTTCAGAGTTGTCTTGGTGAAGCAGAGAGGGGAGGAACATTCATATGAAGTTGGAAAGTCACCTATTTCTGAATTATCATATGCAAAAAAGCCATTTAAAACCTGTTACATTAATGAGATCTAGTGGTAGCTTGATCAAGTAAAAGAGCCAGAGTCCAGAAACTATAAAACAGTTCATTAAAAATAAGGTCCCTAGCACACGTTCATTTAGTAGTATGACGGGATCTGATCCCTGACAACTGAGCCTCCTGCTATGTCGTGTGTTTACAGCAGGAAATGCAATTCTGGGATCAGGAATCACTTCCCAGTAGTATTATTACTACTTGCCAAGGCAGGAGGAGACTGAGCTCCCCCTGCACTGGTAAGATGAAAGACAGATGCCTGCATCAGGACTGAAAACCTCCTGGGCAGTCCCATGTTCCATCTGATACCCGCTAGGAGCCTCTACTTCCCTGTGCCAGGAAATCTGGCTAAAGCTGCCCAGTATGGGTTTTAAAGTCCCCAGTGGAGGACACTTTCCAATCCCCTCCTCCACTCCCTAGCCAGGGCCAACAATCAACCTTCCAATCACCTCCTCCACTCCCTAGCCAGGGCCAACAATCATCTGATTGTCAGTCCCAGGGCCTTTCTAGGCCCAAGTTCAGTCTGGGCCCCAGGACGAACAACCAACTGATTGTCAGCTTCCAGCCACAAATTCAATCTAAGATACCATACAAGTGAGCCATAAAAACATTCTACCTACAATACATGTGGAACATTTTTCTGGCTCATTTCCCATTTTATTGCACCTTAAACTGGGCACACATGTAGCACCCTTTATATTTTATGCCATGATTAACCTGTTCATCTTGACATCAATGTAATATGTAGAGAGGGGCTAGCAGTAACAAACAACCCTCTACTAGGAAGCACTGCTGCTAGCTATCACCCACACTGTGAAGGCTTCACCCCTCCTCCAGGTGCCTTCCAAAACAGGCTAATGCAACTATTTGCAGAGCTCTCATAGTTGTCTACCCACACAAGATTCTCTAATGGAGACTGAGTGGTTAATTGTGGGATTGTGCAAGCATTTAAACGTCAGGGATATTTACCAACTTGATGATTTATCAACTTTGCAAGGTTTATAAATTTTTAAATTATGTAAAGCTAATAGCTTTGGTTTAAAATTACAAAATGCCCTTGACATACCCTTCAGAACTGTTACTTTCCATAAGGCAGACTATCTGATTCAAGGAATTTATGAACAGCTCAAATATACCTGGCAAGATATATCAAACGCTCCAAAGCAATGTTATCTGGGTTAAGGAAATCATAGATCCATCAGACGTATCTTCAAGAGTGTAAGACCTTATTAGAATAGATGGAATGTAGGAGCTCTCTAAACATCAAGCAGAAAATATTACAAGCTCTAGGAAATGAAAGTCTGCCATTCAGGAAAATGTAAAAAAAAAAACCTATTGATCTTACCTGGATGAAAAACATAGTTTAAGTTTTACAAAATCAGCAAGCCAATCTGGCAGATTATCTGAGCTCAAATCATTTCCTAACTGCAAGTCAAAATGATTACCATTATAGATTCCTGACAACTCATATTCTGCAGCCAATAATTCCTGTTCAAAGAGATTGCAACACTCCATTAAGGGCAAAGTAGCTTCTGAAATTCAGTGGTCTGAACGTAATGGCCTTGGCTCCATCTTTCAGGGAAGAGTGCTTTCCAAATTTTATGCCTGACCATTTTTGTATCTCCTGAGGACTGAGAAAATATCACAGATGGAAGAGTGAACTGGGGCAACAAACAGAGCAAACAGGGGCAGGAAAAAGGGTGGTTTGCAAGCAGTTTGCTGGGAGCAAGAGAAGGAAGGGGAAGAGGAAAAAGAGCCAGGCACCAGATCATGCTCCAGGAAGGTAAGTGAGCCAGGGCTGCCTGCGTATTTGGCTTACTGTTTGTTTGGTGGGCTCTGTGTTTAGCTGCATGTTCTGAGCAGCTAGGAGTGCTGATAGCTGGGTAAGTACTGGGTAACTGCTGCCTGTGTCTGACAAAAGCCCTAACAAGGGAGCAGAGCCAGTCTTTGGAGGGTATAAAAGGTCCCACAGTGACCAGGGAGCAAGCACACAGGGGCAGCAAATGGCAGTTAGCAAGTCAGTTTGCTGCCCTCCTCTTCAAAGTGAACCCTTTAAAATAAGTTCTTTTTTAATTAAGAGTAACTAACCTACATATAGTTAGTGTAAGTAGCTAAAAGTCAGCAGTTAAACTAATAGCTGAGTCCCTTGTTTAAATAAAGTTCAGAGAAAGAGGTATTTGAGGGGGAGTTCATTAAGGAGCTTGCCTAGAAATTCTCTTTTCTCCTGCCTTCATGGTAAGCTTGTTGGGAGGAAGCACATTAGCAAGGAAAAAAGCACCTTTTGTGATCAAGGAACAGTGAACAGACCACATACAGGGGAGTGTGCTAGGGAAAGTCTGCTTGGAAAGAGGGCCAGGAAGAGAGAGATGGCAGATTAAGAGGCCCAGAAATCCCACTGCCAGCTCATCCTCTGCTTTTACCTGTGAGATGTTGTCCAGGCAAGACTGTTCACCACCAAGACTTCCACCCAGGTCCTGGTTTGGCCCTGGACACTGCAGCATGCAGGTTCCTTCCAGTGACAGCTATGTGGGGAAGTGTCTGATGTGAGCAGTGCCTCCTGGTGGTTCCCCTCATGGAGCAGGCAAGAGAGCTACAAGAGGATGTGGTGAGGCTCCAAAGCATCCTCCACTGTGAGGACTTCATTGATTCCATGCTGAAGGAGACCTCTAGGACAGCAGAAGAAGTACCACCAGAGGCAGCACTAGAAAAGAAACAGGACATGGACACCAAGGAAGGTGGAAACTGCAAGCTTGTGACCTCTAGTAGCAACCAGAAGTCATCACCACCTGCAGTAGTCTGCCTGGAGAACAGATATAGAGCCCTAGCAACAGAACAGAAGAAGCATGTTCCATTGGTGGAAGATGCCAGGTCAGGCATCCCAAAGGTTGGAAGGCAATGGTCTCTATCCACCAAGAGGAAGCAATGAGTGTTGGTACTTGAAGACTCCCTTCTGTAGGGGATGGAGGCATCCAATTTGCCAGCGCGACCTGTTGTCTTGGGGGGTCTGCTGCTTGCCTAGATCTGAGATGTCATGGAGAGATTACTGAAACTCATCTGACCTTGTGACTTCTATCCCATGGCTGCTCATCTATGTGGGAACAAATGATACTGCCAGGGGTGACCCCAAGCAGATCAAAAATAACTATAAGGCTCTGGGTGCAAGGGTGAAGGGGACAGGGGCTCAGGTGATGTTCTCTTCTAGCTTTCTGGTCAAGGGGAAGGGGTGGGGCAGGAGTGGACACAGATCAATGCACAGGTGTGCAGATGGTGTTGCTAGCAGGGCATTTGCTTCTTTGACCACGGGATGTTGTTCCATGAAGAAGGATTGCTAGAAAGAGATACGATCCACATAACGAAGAGAGAGAAAACCATCTTCACAGACAGACAAACTAACCTAGCGAGGAAGGCTTTAAATTAGGTTCACTGAGGGATGGAGATCAAAGTCCTGAAGGAAGTGGGTGACTTGGAGGAAGCATAAGCAAGAGGGGAACAAGGGAGGCCTTCTTATTCTTCCTGAGAAAGTAGAGCAATTGGCTAGTTACTTCAGGTGTCTGTACATGAATGCAGAGAGCCTGGGAAACAAACAGGAACACCTGGAAGTCCTTGCACACACACAGAATTATGACGTGATTGGAACAACAGAAACATGGAGGGATAGCTCATATGACTGGAGAACTGTCATGGATAGCTATAAACTGTTCAGGAATGACAGGCAAGCAAGAAAGAGGAGGAGTTGTTCTTTATGTAAAACAACTATATGATTGCTCATAGCTCCAGTATCAAACTGGAGATAGGCCTGTTGAAAGTCTCTGGGTTAGGGTCAGTGGGGAGAGCAAAAAGAGTGATATAGTGGTGGGTTTCTGCTGTAGACCACCAGACAAGGAGGATGAGGTAGATGAGGCTGTCTTCAGACAGGCTAGTGTAAGTTTCCCAATCACAGGCCCTGGTTCTCATGGAGAACTTCAATAACCATGACATCTGCTGGGAGGGTAAGTACACAGCAGTACACAGGCAATCCAGGAAATTTTTGGAGAGTGCTGGGGACATCATCCTGGTGCAAGTGTTGGAGAGGCCAAGTAGGGGGCATACTTTTCTTGACCTGCTGCTCACAAACAGGGAAGAACTGGTGGGGAATATAGAAGTGGATGGCAACTTGGGCAACAGCGACCATGAGAGAATTGATTTCAGGATCTTGAGGAAAACAAGGAAGGTCAGCAGCAAAATAAGGACCCTGGACTTCAGAAAACCAGAATTTCACTCACTCCTGGAACTGATGGGCAGGATCCCCTGGGAGGCCAGTCTGAGGGAGAAAGGAGTCCAGAAGACTCAGTTGTATTTTAAAAGAAACCTTAATGAAGGTGCAGGAACAAACCATCCCAATGTGTAGGAAGACCAGCAAGTATGGTAGGCAACCAGTGTGGCTTACCAGGCAACTCTTCAGTGAGCTAAAACACAAAAAGGAAGCTTACAAGAAGTAGAAACTTGGACAAACAATAAAGAAGAAGTATAAGAGAGTTGCTCCAGTATGCAGGGATGAAATCAGGAAGGCCAAACTACAACTGGAGTTGCACCTAGCTAGGAATGTGAAGGGTAACAAAAAGGGTTTCTACCAATATGTCAGCAACAAGAGGAAGGTCAGGAAAAGTGTGGTTCCATTAGCGAGTGGAGGCAACCTAGTGACAGATAATGTGGAAAAGGCTTAAGTACCCAATGCCTTTTTACTTCAGTCTTCAAAAGCAATTCCAGCTCCCAGACTACTGCACCCGGTCCCTGTTCTCATCAGTGAAAAATAGGGAATGGGAGATTGGGAGAGGAGGGGCAGGGAGGCAGTGAAAATATAATCTGAAAGTGTGGAAGGTAGGATTGGAGAACAGGGCTATGCCAATGGAGTAGAAGCCTCCACTGTAACTTGGAAGCACCAGGGTGGAGATGATGGACCCATAACCCTAAGCTCCAGGCTCTGGAGTGAAGACCAGAAAAGCCACAATGTAAGTAGAGGGCATGCGAGTGATACCCAACCCACTCTCCCCTATGAGAGGGCTGGAGGGGTGCAACCATGGGCAATACAAGAGCCAGCTCTGCTCCTGGGTCTGTGGGCTCCTCATTGACCTACAAAGGACCTTGCCCAAATATGCTGGATCCCTCTCTCTCCCTCTGCAGGAACCCCAACTACATGGCACTTGATCATGCTTGGGGGGTGACTCATGCCTTAAGATCTGGGTTGGCAGATGCCTCTCCCCACTGGCTAGAAAAGTCCCTACCAATAGAACTATGGTCCCAGGGCCTGGACTTGCTTCTCCACATGTACCAGGCATGGCAGGAAGAAAAGGTGGGGGTTCTGTACTCCATCTCCAGTCCTGTTTCAACAATGGTCTGACATAATGGGATGGTGGGCTATGGTCATCCCCTTGATCTTGGTGGTTCAGCACCTCATTAGGGCTGTCTCAGTACTGCGGAAGATGGGGAGACAATGGGGAAAGGG
Source organism: Alligator sinensis (assembly GCF_000455745.1). Classification (NCBI taxonomy): domain Eukaryota; kingdom Metazoa; phylum Chordata; order Crocodylia; family Alligatoridae; genus Alligator; species Alligator sinensis. The sequence continues at coordinate 6,278,618 of NW_005841843.1, forward strand.
GGCTGTGTTCATGTGGAGGAACACCAGGCCTGCTCTGTGGAGTGGTTGAACTGAGGAAGACTGCATTGTCTAGGGTGGACGTGCCTTTGGGTCCTGGGTAACCCAGTCCCAATCATGCTGTTCATCCCTGCCCATGGCAATGGCATATTTAGTTGCTCTTTCTGCCACCAGCCACTATGATCACTGGGTCTCTGGCCTCACCCTTTCTGTTCCTGCTCCACCACCTGCCCCCCATGCCACTAGTCAAGACAACTGGAGGGCCATCCCCTATCACCCTGCCTCCAGGGATCCCTTTCATGCCATGTAGGACCATGTGAGTTGCACTGTTTCCCAGGGAGACAGCGTTGATGCCAGTTGGGAACATCATAGGTCAACACAAAGTGATCCAGGAACTTGCCATGGAACTTCCTCTCTTGTCACTGGGACACCACCAAGGCATGGGCAGCTTCCTCAAACAGTAGCTATCTCAAGGTCTTGTTCTTGCACCTTGGCAGACTGGGTGTAGACTGGGTGTAGATATATCCAAGCCTGATGACAATCCTCCTTCACATTTCCTGTCTCCCCTTATGCCAAAGCTTGTGGTACCCAGAATCTCTAGTATATGATTGACATTCAGAGGTAGCTACCATGGCTTCTAGCATCTCCTTTCCTCCATCTCCCATGGGTATCTCTCATCCACTTTGCAGCTGTGTGGTGGCCCATCCTTGAGCCACCTTCATGTCTGCCTTGCCTCTCCTGCATGCAGATGTTGTCCCCAAGAATAGGGACAAGAGACACTAGAGTTTTGTGAAATGTATGAAACTTCTCTGATAACACAAGGTATAACTGCAGAAATTTCAGCCCCTGCTATATCTCAGCTGTCAAATCTTGCAGAGACAAAAGCTGGAAATGGTAAGTCCCCTGTCCTGTCCGTTTCCCATTGGTTTTGCAAGCAGCACTGCACTCCCTCACCCAGCCCATACGGGATCAAGTCCTCAACGAAGTCTTGTGCTCTGAGTAGGCAGCAAGTTCCACTGTAGTGCTCCCTAGGAGAGAGGGGCTGGGACTCTCCCAAGAAACTCATTTTGCAGTCTCTGAAACATAGGGTTGTACTGGGATTCTGGGGTTCCCAGGAGTGTACAGGGACTGGCTGCTTGCAGAACACAGATGGAGTTCTTCAACCCTTCTCTTGTTATTGCAGGACTGGTA
>NW_005841843.1:6279839-6283039 GCF_000455745.1 Alligator sinensis
TTCCCAAGTCTCAATGGCAAAAGTCGCTTGGCACCAGAGGCAGGAGATTTATTACTATACTGGGAGCACCTTCCATCTACATTCTGCTTCTTCTAGAGGAGATGATCCTCAAAGAGGCATTTGAGTCCTGAGTATGAAGATTTGACAGGGATGTAGAGAGCTGGGCCTGAAGTAGACAACTAGGAGTGACCTGGGGTGCAGTACAGCGGGGGCACCGGTTACTGGAGCCAAGAGAAGAGATCCAAGAGACATAAGCTGAGGTCAGGAACTGGGAGTCAGAAAACTGGTGCTGAGTTCCAAGGAAGATGTGAGGTCAGGGTCAAATAAGACTGAGTCAGGATGCCAGGGAACCCAAAGAGAGCTGGGCCAGTACTGAGATTCAGGGGAGATCCAAGATCAGGATCAAGGAAAGTCAAAGCTGAATCAGGAGCCAAAAAAACCCAGACAACAGAAAACACAGGGCTTGCCAGAAAAGACTGAGGTTGTGTGAAGGCATGCCTACAGCCTGAGGCTGCAGGTGTGCTTATAATGGATGAATGGAGCTTTCAACAGCCAATCTAGTTACAGAGAACTAGGGTAGTCATATTAGCCAGGGATTGCGGGCAGAGTGATACCCAATTGTAGGGGCAGTTGTCAGGTGTGACAACTCAGGTGCTTGGCCCAACCAGCCATGCCTGATTTGACAGTACCCACTCTACCCGCTTATGGGGCCATCCTTTCAGGCACCACAGGACCTGGCTTTTTTAGGTACTTCTGGAAGAAGTCTTGCAGTACTTTGGGTGCAAGAACATAGCTGGTCAGTTCCCAACATTGTTCTTCAGGGCCATATTCCCTCCCAGTCGATCAAATTATCAAGACTGCCTCAACTCCTCAGAGAAGACACATGGGTTAACACCCATTGTGCCCCAGGATTCAAAGACCCAGATCCAGATTCCACTGCCCCCCAGCGAGAGCCAGGAGGTAAGGGAAACTGGGGCTAGGAGACAATTGAGTGACTGTAGGGGTGCTCAGAGGGTACAGGTGTGTGTGCATGCGTGCACATGAGAGGGTGGGGACTGTGCTAGGCAGGACACACTGGCTGAATGGAAACTGGGAGGCGAATGCGCTCCTCGCCCCCAACCAGGTCCCTCCTAGGGAGCCCTGCAACCGGAACCATGCAAACAGGCGCAGCTCTACTTAGGAATGGCAGTTTGTGCAGGAGTTTGCATGGAGGGCTGGTCTGAGCAAGGAGCCTGAGGCGAGAAGCCTGAAGAGGAGCTGCTGGAACTCAGTCCCAACCATGGTAGCAACTCATTGTGCCTGCAGGCTTCCCAGCACCGCTGAGATCTCCACCCAGACAGAGCCTGTGGTTCTGCCCTGAGCCCCTCCTCCCCCCAACAGACGGAGCCCCTGGCCCCACACTGTAGGGGCTGCCTGCCATGGCTGCTAGCAGCTGGGCATGCCAGCACTCCTACTTGTGGGGTGTGCTACCTAGTGTAGTCACTGGCGGGCCGGGTGCGGGAGCTCAAGGAGTACATCAGCTGTGGACCATCAGGTACCATGAAGACTTCATCGATGGCTACTCCCAGACCCTTCTCCAGAAGGAGGAAAAAGAGAAGGAGATGGTGGCCAATGAGATGACTAACCAAAAAGACCCACCCAGAGCTACCTGGAAGACAGTCACCTCGGGCTCCAGGAAACACAGGGCCAGGGCTGCTCTGCCCCTGGCACTGCACAACAGGTGTCCCCCTCCCCACAAATGAGGAGGGTCAAATGGTGCCACTGGAAGAGGAGGAAGGTAAGCAGTGTGCTGCCATCCGCAAGAGGAGGTGGTGGCACTCATGGGGGACTCCCTCCTGCGGGGCACTGGGGGACATATCTGCCATCCAGACCCCCTAGGCCATGAGGTCTGCTGCCCCCAAGGCCCACATCTGAGATGTTGTGGAGAAGATCCCCAGGCTTGTCTAGCCCTCCAACTACTACCCCATGCTCCTCATCCATGTGGGAACAAATGACATGGCCAAGAGCAATTCATACTGGGTCATTAGTAACTAGAGGGCTCTGGGGGCTTGGCTCAAGGGGTCAGGGGCTCAAGCAGTCTTTTCCTCTGTGCTCTTTGTTGCAGGCTATGGTCCTAGGAGGGAGGGATCCATCAAGGAAGTGAACTGACGTCTCCAACGATGGTGCCACTGAGAGGGCTTCGGTTTCCTCGAGCACAGTGTGTACTTCAGGGAGAGAGGACTCCTGGGAAGAGACTGCATGCACCTCACATGGAGAGGCAAGTCCCTGTTCTTGGCCACGACTGCCAATCTTCTAGATAGGGCTTACAACTAAGATTGCTGATGGATGGGGAAACACTGACTGGAGCATGCCCAGGGACCAACATACAAGAAAGCTCCATAGATAGGGACACTAAGAGAGCCACTCTTTTGGGAGCTGAGGGAATAGTTCTCTTTCAGTGTGACAGGAAGTCAAGGGCCTTAGTATAAGGACTCAAGTGCCTGTGCAATAATGCAAGTAACATGGGGAACATGCAGGAAGAGCCAGCCCACCTACTCCCCATTGGGCATTATGATTTAGCAGGGATTATGGAGACCTTGTGGGACTCCTCACATGATTGGAGCACAGCCATAGAGGGCTACACCCTTTATAGAAGAGACGAAGTAGGGAAGAAAGGTGGGGGTGTAGTTCTCTATGTGAAGGAGCAGTATACCTCCTTGGAGGTCTACATCAGCTCCAAAGAAGAATGGCTTGAAACCCTCTGGGTCAAACTGCAGAGGGGAGGGGGAGGGAGCATAGCGAGAGAGACCTAACTGTAGGTGTATATTACAGACCACCAAACCAGGGGCAGGAACTCCATCTACAGGTTCACCCCAGAACCAACAGAGGCTGTGTGTGTGTGTGTACAGGACATAGCGGTCCTGGGCGACTTCAATTATCCAGACATCTCTTGGGAGGAACACTCAGCCAAGTCAGATCGGTCATGTTCCTTCTTGACCTGCATCAAAGAGCCTTTTCTGACTCAGGAGGTGCATGGGCCAACCAGAGGTAATGCTCTTTTAGACTTGGTCTTGGCCAAAGGAGATGACCTGGTGACTGATTTAAACATAGAGGGAAGCCTGGGCGATAGCGAGCATGAAACCATCACGTTCACTGTCCATCGCAAGGCAGACAAATTAGATAGCAGGATTGAAGCTTTGGACTTAAAAAATGCAAATTTC
>NW_005841843.1:6283072-6288113 GCF_000455745.1 Alligator sinensis
GGAAAGTAATGCAGGACCAGGGACCAAAGGCGAAAGGAGTACATGAAGAGTGGTTGTGTGATAGGCTTGCAGAAGTTAGGATTTTGAATGACACCCAGCATGGATTTGTTGCAGGCAGGTCTTGTCTTACCAACCTCATCTCCTTTTACAATCAGGTAACTCTCCACCAGGAAAAGAGAGAAGAGGTTGACATTGTATACCTTGACTTACAAACAGCTTTTGATCTGGTATCCCACAATGTTCTCACAACAAAATTGGAGGATTGTGGGCTTAACTGTGAAACAGTTAGGTGGGTACGAAGCTGGCTGTGGGGTAGGACCCACAGAGTCCTAATGAATGGATCTGTGTCATCTTGGTGATAAGTGGCCAGTGGTGTCCCTCAGGGATTGGTGCTTTGTCCAGTGCTATTCAACATCTTCATCAATGATTTGGATGTGGGGGTGAAGAGCTCACTGGTCAAGTTCGCAGACAACACCAAGTTATGGGGAAGCATGGTCACGCTTGAAAGTAGGCAGCAGATACAGGTGGACCTAGACAGGCTTGCAAGTTGGGTGGACTGGAACCAAATGAAGTTCAACATCGAGAAATGTAAAGTGCTCCACCTGGGAATGAATAATTCCCACACACACCTACAGGCTTGGCAATGACAACCTGACCAGCACTATGAATGAAAGGGACCTGGGGGTAATAATAGACCACATAAGCTAGCAGTGCAATACTGCAGCCAGTGGGGTAAATAATACTCTGGCATGCACTCATTGATGCATCTCCAGCAAAACCAAGAAGCGATTCTTCCACTCTACTCAGCTTTGGTGAGACCCCAGCTGGAGTACTATGTCCAGTTCTTGGTGTCACACTTTAACAAGGATGTGGTAAAGCTTGAGAGAGTCCAGAAAAGAGCCACCCGTATGATCAGAGACTTGGATGGGAAGCCATATGAGGAAAGGCTGAGGGACCTGAAATCTTCAGCCTGAAAAAGAGAAGGCTGAGAGGGGACTGGGTAGCATCTTACCACTACATCATGGGTGTACATCAAGGGCTCAGTGAACAACTGTTCACCAGAGCACCCTTGGGGAAAACCAGAAGTAATGATCACAAACTCCTGGAAGACCGTTTCAGGCTCAACATTAGTAAAAACTTCTTCACAGCTAGGGTGTACACACTGTGGAATAAACTCCCTCCAGAGGTGGTGCAATCACTTACCCTGGAAATCTTCAAGAGGAGACTGGGGGGTCACCTTGCTAGGGTCACCTGACCGCAGTTGTCTTTCCTGCTTGGTGCAGTGGGGCTGGACTCAATGATCTTCCAAGATCTCTTCAAGCTTAACAATCTATGAATCTATGAAATAAGATGTATTTGGATCTCCTTAATGATATATTCTTCATGACCTTCCACTATCATAAGTGGGGGAGGGCAGAAGGTCAGGAAAGGGGTTCTTAAGGAAAAGTTTCAGTAGCAATGTATGGAAAATGGAGCGCACTGCCAATGCTTCTGACAGCTGGAGATTAAATGCAGCAGGGTGTATTTGTTCCGCAACTTTAAATGAGCCCAGAAATTGGTGGTCTAGTTTAGCTGATGGTCTTAGGGTCTTGATATTTTTTTGAGGAGAGCCACACCTTGTCACTAACTGAAATATTGGGGCCAGGCTGATGATGTCAGTCAGCTTGGACCTTATATGTGGTCTTGGCTGCATCCAGATGGGCTTTTAGTTCTTGTTGAGCCTGTTGGAGATGGGATACAAGGCTGTTCACTGCAGGGACCTGTGGAAAGGTAGGCAGTGCTAGGTGGAACTCCATAGTTGGAGAAAAAGAAGGTCTGGCCTGTGGATGTATAGACAGCATTGTTGTATGCAAATTCAGCTAGGGGGAGCAAGGGCACCCAATTATCCTGGTGAAAGTTTAGAAAGCACCTGAAGTATTGTTCCAGGGTCTGGTTTACACATGTTGTTTGTCCATTGTTCTAAGGGTGGTATGTAAAGGAGTAAAAAGAGGTTCCATGCCCAGAGTCTTACAGAACTCATGCCAGAAGCATGAAATAAGCTGGGGGACATGTTCAGACAGCACATAAGATGGAAAGCCAGGTAGGCAAAATATATGCTGCAGAAACAGGCTGGCTGCAGTAAACAGATTGGGCAAGGAAAAAACAAGCCATCTTAGTTAATGCATCCATGACAACCAGGAAAAGAAATTAAACCAGGAAAAGAAAAGTTACTAGCAGACCTTTTGTGAATTCAGTTTCCAGCTTGTCTGGAGTTATTCCAGGTACTTATTGTCCATTATGGGCAAGCCACTTCCCGAAGGTGCTGCCATTCCTTAAAGGCTATGTTAATCACGATGAGTTCCCAGTCACGAATATCATAATTCATTTCAAAGAGGGTCAAGGCACAGGGAAAAAAGGCACAAGAGTGCAACCTATTTGGGCCATCTGAAGCCTGAGACAGAATAGCTACTCTAGCACACCTCAAGGAATCATCTTCCACTATGAAAGATCTCACGGGGTTTGGGTGCACCAGGATGGATGAAGGGGTGAAAGCCCTTTTTATCACTTCAAAAGCTGTTTAGGCTTTTAGGGACCATTTAAAACAGTACCACTTTCTTAAGGAGGGTAGTCAGGAGGCTACTACATCTTACAACCCTCTGATAAATCATCTATAAAAATGAGCAAAGCCGAAAAACTGTTGGGCCCCTTTAACTTCATATGGTATGGTCCATTCAGTGATCGCAATTGCTTTGTGTGGGATCCATTGTTAGGGTATTGGTGGAAATGATATAACCCAAGAATTTAATTGCATTTCTATCAAACTCACATTTCTCCCGCTTAACAAATAGCCATTTTTCTTGGAGCCTTAGCAGGACTTGATGCAAATGTTTTGAATGCTGAGCCTGATCAAAGAAAATTAAAATGTCATCCAGATAATTTGTAACAAATCAGTCTATCATATCACAAAAAACATCATTTACAAAGTATTGAAATATTGCAGGGACATTGAAGAGTCTAAAGGACATCACCACGTATTTGAAATGCCCATAATAGAACCCCTAGTCATCTTCCACTTGTCCCCCTGCCTTATGCTGACTAGGTTGTAGATGCCCCACAAATCCAACTGTGAAAAAAATCTTGGTAGAATGAAGCCTGTCAAATAATGCATTCATTAAGCACAATGGGTGATAGTTATGAACAGTTATCTTGTTTAGGGTCCTGTAATCAAATGCATGGGTGGAGAGAGCTGTCTTTCTTGGCCATAAAGAATATCAGAGCTGCAGCTGGGGATGTAGAAGGCTTAATGAATCCCTTGCAGAGGTTCTCTGCAATGTACTATTTGAAAGCCTTGATCTCTGGTTCAGAGAGAAAATAGATGTGCCCAAATGGGATCTGTGCCCCAGCAAAAGATTAATGGGGCAATCATAATGGTGGTGCAGTGGGAATCGGTCCTCTCCTTTCTTGTCAAAAACATCTACTAAGTCTCAATATTTGGCAGAGGGAGGTCAATCAGGATCCAGGGGGCACATACTTCTCATTAAGGCAGGTTGTCGAGTGGCACAAGTAACTGGATATCTTTGGCCCTGCTTCTGGCCTGAGTTTCGGCTAAGTTTCCTTTAAGCAAGAGTGCAAGCAGTAGGGTGAATTGAAGCAGAGCTCCCTCAACTCCCATGAAATATTCAGATTATGGAGGGACAGCTATGGGGGTCCCCAGGATGACCAAAAAGTATGGGGAACAAAACAGATCAAAGCAAAGAGACTCCTGATGGTCACCTACTGTTATTCCCAATGGAACCATCACGGACCCAAAAAAAGGGGGATCCATACAAAGTCTCTACAACTTTGGAATTTTGTTTTGGCCTGACTGGTATCTTATGTTGTTTTGCTAGGGTCAAATCTGTGAAGTTACCAGAGGTCCCTGTATCTAAGAGGGCTGGAATAGAGAGGTCTATCCCAGACTGGTGCTGCAGACAAAGGGTGACTAACAAGGGTGAGTCTTGGGGTTTCGTGGCACTCAAAGGGGCTGACTAAATGGGCAGCAAAGGGCCTGCACCATGCCTCTTTAATGAGGTTGGGCCACGGAGTTTCCCAAAGAGGAGGCATGTAAGAACCTTCCCAAAGAAGAGGCAGGCATTCCTTTCTTCAGGCAGGTCTGGGCAAAATGCCCAGCCTCCCCACTATACAGACAGAGCCCCTGGGAGTCACTGCAAACCTTGTTCTCTAATGGGACTCTCTTCCCAGTTGCATCTACTTGCATGGGCTCTGCCAGAAGCAGTGTCAGCTCTTCTGGGGCTCTAGCTAGCCACAAGGGCTAAGATTTGGCCCAACACTACTGTTGTCACTCAGACAGAGGTGTGTCAATGCAGATTCTCATATCAATGAGTCCACCCAAGGTACCTGGGTGCTTTACACAGGCCAACACATCTTTAATGTAGTCCTGAAGGCCCTGTCAGAAGTGGAAGTGTTGAGCTGCCTCATTCCATTGAGTGTCAGTAACCAGCTGTCTACATTCAATAGTATAACTTGATATCAGACAGCATCCCTGTCTGAGGGTCTGGAAAGTTCACTCTGCAACATGGACATTGATGATGCAGGTGTCCTAAAATCTTGGTCATGACCTGGATAAAGTCTTCCACTTAGTCAAGGAGGGGGTCTGCTGACTGCAAAAGTGGCAAAGAGTCCAAGCCAGGGTGTCACCACTCAAAAAGCTGATGTTCAGTCCCATGTTGGCCACATCTGATGGGTAGGTTCTGGGGCAGAGATATAAGGTGATTAATGAACCCCCAGAAGCAGTGGGGATGCCCATCAAATTATTCAGGTAACAATTTGGGATTCAGAGTGAGATGAATGGGCTGGCTGCCCTCATGAACCTAGAAGCATTGGGCTTGCAGAGTCATAATCTGGGTTTGTAGACCCTGCAAAGCAGGCAGCATCACTCTCAAAAATCTGCCCTAGTGGTAAATCCATGCCCTGTACCGCTATGGGTGAGGAGTCAGGCTTTGCTGTGAAGGTTCAGCTGGGACACAGGTATCTGGGCCTCCGCTAGGCCACTAGAAGCAAC
>NW_005841843.1:6288123-6292571 GCF_000455745.1 Alligator sinensis
CACAAGTTACCAAAGGTGAGAGGGGAGATCCAAAAGACACAGTCCAAGGCATAAGCTAAGATCAAAAGCCAAAAGTCAGAGAACTGGTGCTGAGCTCCAAGGAAGATCCAAAGTCAGGGTCACGGAAGCCAAGCTGAGTCAGGATATAAGGGAAACCAGGGAGCAGTGATCGTGAGGCTTGCCAGAATACACTGAGGCTCTGTGAAAGCATGCCTGTAGCTGCAGTTGTGCTTATAAGGGGTGAGCATTGTTTTCAGCACCCAATCCAGTTGCAGAGAACTGAGACAGTTGCATTAGCCAGGGACCAGGACCAGGTGTGACAACTCAGGTGCTCAGCCAAACCAGACTTGCCTGAACAGCAGCCCTGACGAAAAGGAGATTTAGGGGAAGTGGGATTTAATGCATGCTGAGATGCTGGCTGACAGTGGAGTAACTTGTATCAGTAGGGAATAGAAGTGTTCCTTAAACCAATATATGTAACTTCTGCTTAGTGCTCTTGTTTCCTGAAAAACTGACCGTTAAGGGAAACGAGCATTAAGCAAAACCGAAAGTATTTGACAATCCAAGATGGTGACCGCAAGCGTTATAATGAAACTTGTTGAGCACTAAGTGAAACCAGGTATCAATTTCAAATGAGCGTTATAACAAAACAGCGCTAAGTGAAACAGCGTTAAGCAGGGGTTGCCTGTATAACTCCTATCAGTCTAGAATTACGTTGGGTTGTCTGACTTTAACAGATAAGGTCTAACTTTGAACTGTGCATGCCATTTTTAGACCAAATTACACGCTGCAAACACTTGCGCACCTAGAGTTTCTACTGCACTAAACTCAATTCTATCAAGCTAAATGTAACAATTGTACACATCCTAAGATAATATTGTGTACCTCTGTAATCGACTCACCAGGAATGGAATAAAGGATTTCCAAAGGAGGGTCCACTTTCCAAATGATGTTACCAATTTTATATTTTGAAGAGTTATCTGAAAGGTATACAAATCTACATCTCTTTAGATCTCTAAGAAATTTGCATCTGTGGAGGCTCATGTGCTATTCATTTCAGCAAAGGGGGCAAATATAATATACTGAAATACTGGTTCCGATAACAGAATGTGGAAAAACTTGTATGTAGGGCTGGCATCTCATAATTTTGGCTATTTGTGCATATGTTGGAGATTCTCAATAATAAACGCACATCTAGGGATCCATACTAGCTTTGACAGAGGTTTAATACAGTTCAATCAACATGGTAGTATGGACATTGGAGCTAGGGACAAACATTCAAAAAGCTGGAACCTGAACTGACTCAATCTTTGCAGGTTAGTCTAACCTGGCTAGCCTAAGTTTGTAACTGCACAGACATCCCCTCTGAACTATGGAAATTCAGGTACATGCCTGCAGTGGCTCAGGCTAGAAGCCGAAGAGTGCTAGAGCAGCCCACCCTTCCCTTCCACAGTGCTGATCTGAGGGGGGCATGGCCATGCCCTGGCAGGACACCCTGATTAGAGAGAGGTTCCTCCCCACCCCACTTGATAACACAGCATTTATCAGTTCTGTTACCAGCATTTAACACTCCATCAGAAAAGAAAGCCTCTCTCATTAGTTCAAGCTCTTTTTAAACAACTTTTTGCAAGGAAAGAAGGAAGGGAGGACATTACCAGCTGACCTGTTGATTAGCTCCAAAAAGCCCTAAAGACACTGTCCTGTCTGTCTTACACAGACACCTCTCAGCATTAAATACCATACCACATGCAGGCTAGGGTCCATGCTGTGGGAGGAAGGAGGGAGGAATCCCTGCTTGAGCTGAGAGCAGCAGGGTGTGAGAGGAGGAACAGGAGGAAGTCAGGCAGATGCTCTGTGCCTGCAAGTCTCTGCCAGAGCTCCAGTGAGGGAGAAGAGGGGAGGGACCAGCCCTGCTGTGGAGCAGAGAGCCCCAACCAGCTCAGAGAGCATGCCGGGATGCTGGGAGAGTCTGGTTTAACTTAAACCAGGAAGGGGTCTGGGACAGACATTGCATAGACTGGTTTGACCCAAATCAGTTTAGTCTGATACTACATTCAACCAGGTTTATCTCAAGTTTCATCCATTTTCAAACTGGTTTATGTGCACTGAATGTCTGTTCTGTTACAAGTTTAAACCAGTTTCTGATCACTTAAACTGGTTTATGTGTAATGCCTGTCTATAGCCTTGAGGCTGCCCCTTTTATAGATAAATTATTGCCCTTATGGAGATGCATATGCATGGAGATGCAGTTAAGGCCTCATAAATGAAAGTGTTCCTGCAAAATCTGTCTTTAAGTAAAATCTACAGTAAAATCTAATTTTAAAATATATTAAGAACTAAATTAGCACAGGGAAACTAAGAACCTAAAGGACTAGTTGTAAGAGTCACTTAAATTCAAATTGTGCAAATGTTTAATATTGAAATTCAGGTTCTTATCACAAATTAAAAATGGTTTATAAAGATAAATGATTGTATGGATTAATAAAAGTTTTCTGTTTTCAGATTTTATGCTGACTGGAAATAGAGGAAATGTACCCTTAAAGAAATATTTTGTAGTGGTTGTTAACACCTTATATTCCTTCTCCAGGTGCCTTGCTGTTTCTTGAACTGTAATATAAATGTGCAAGTTGTTAACAGCAGGATGAACATTCAGCAACTTGAACAACCACCTGCCCCCATGACTGAATCATTATTTAAATTCCCTCTGCATTTCAGAAGTTTTAACACTGACAGAAATTCAGATTTACAATGCAAGACATCACATAAAAAGCTTCCACTGGGGTCCTCTCACCAATTCTTGTATGCAGCAAGAGTCCATTTTGGCTGCAGGTAGGTGGGATTTTAAAATGAAGAGTCTCGCATTTGATCATGATTATGGTTGGACATCAAATAAAGACCACTAACAATGCTCCTTTAAATCAATAATACTGAAATAATTAAAAAAGCCAAAGGAAAAAGATTGTCTGCAAGAAAATTATTTGAAGGGGCAAGAGAAGTATTTAAAATACTAGTGAATAATACTGTATAGTACAGTTGAACAGCCTCCAGTATGATTGGCTTCTACTCTCCTCTAATCAGGATCAAACCATAGATCTCACTGGGAGAGACTATAGTTTTTATTGAATAAAAAATAAAAAATTCTGAATGACAAAAGCCTTGACAAGATCTCTGCATAGTTACATACAGAAAAGTAAAAAGTAGATCTAGTTAAGCCTACTGAAAATTAGTAATACTAGCTTATGCTACCAAACGATTTATAACTTTGGAAATTGATATTTGCAAATGGTATTTTAAAACATATTAAATAAGCTGTGATACTTACCTGTGTTGCTTTCGAAAAGTTATAACAAAGAGAAATCAAAATCTTTTAATTTCCAAAGCAATTTATAATGCAATTTATTAGATATGCCTATGCACACAGTCTCTTATCGACCAAAGACTCATTCACTGAAGTCTGTGGCAAAAGAACCACTGATATACTACAGAAGAGAAGCAGGTTTATAACTAGGCACACCTAGAATAGCTCACAGCTTAACTACAATTTATTTTCTTTATTTTAAAAACACAAACAAAACCCCCTCTCCCTCAAAAACACCCTCATAGATTAATTAAAATGTGGGGGAGCACAAAGATGTCATTTTGCAGCTACAAGAAAAGGAAAATCTTTAAAATAAATACAAGCTAAAACTATTACCCTAACATGTGTTACCTGTCAGCTCTGTGTTCCTGGGGAACCCTAGAGCAGTACCCAGCCTGTCTGACTCACAAAAGGCTCTCCCTCCACCCCCACCTCTGCCTGAACCAGAACTGATCAGAAGGACTTACAAAAGGCAAGGATGATGCAGTGAGAGACGCACCTAAATCCCTCCGGATAAGGGTGACAGGATTAAGAGAACTCCCCTAGTCTCATTTGCATCAGAGATGAAACAGGGTGGCAACTCTCCTAGTCCCATTTGCATCAGAGATGGGAAAGGGAGGCACCTCTATTAGCATTCAGAATGGAGAAGAAACCGTACTGAACTCTGGGACCAGAGAAGCAGTGGAGCATTGCATGATGGGGATCCCTGCTCCAAATTCTAATCAACCCACATCTGCGCACACCCAGCTCAGCATTTATCAAACCAATTCTAGTGATGACTCTTTTACTGGTACCCAAAACACTGAATCTGCCTGTCTGTATTGTGCTATCCCTCAGGATAACCCTGCGCATAGCCAGGAATGATCAGCTCCCATTGTCCAGCATAACAAAACAACTCTGGTATGCTCCCTTAAGCCATCCTTTACCCATAAAGAAATCCAGTGTTCTCCCTGGAACCACTGTTGCATTGTCGTCTCCCTACAAGAACCCCTACCCAAGCTCAAGTTTCTGCTCTGGTGCTTGGATCCAAAAGCTGCACCGGTTCCACTGGGACTTCACCTTCTCCTTTTTCTGCCTAACATATCTTCAT
>NW_005841844.1:0-21631 GCF_000455745.1 Alligator sinensis
TTGATGAGGATGTGTATTCCTTCTTGATGTACCTTTCCTCCCTGCCCTGTCCCTTCTGTACAGCCTATAGCCCTTGATATTCACCTCCCAGTCGTGCATTGGGTCCCACCACGTTTCTGTGAGCCCCACTATGTCTGGCTTGGTGTCATCTAGCCGGAGGGGAAGGTAAGTTCCTCCTGCTTGTTCCCCGTACTACGAGCGTTTGTGTAGAGGCATTTGAGACCTGAAAATGTGTGCACTGGCCCCCTAATCTCAGTACTGCCCGGGCCCCTGTTGCTACCTGGGTATTCATTCTGCTTGTCTTTCTGCTCGTCTGTTGAAAGTCTCTAGGTTAAAGTTAGAGCAACAAGGGTGATGTCATAGTGAGTGTCTGCTATAGACTACCAAACCAAGAGGATGAGGTAGATGAGGCTCTCTTAAAACAACTAGTAGAAGTTACCAGATCACAGGTCCTAGTTCTCATGCGGGAATTCAATCACCCTGACATTTGCTGGGACAGCAATGCAGCAGGCAATCTAGGAAGTTTTTGGAGAGTGTTGGAGACAACTTCCTGGTACAAGTGTTGGAGAGACCAACTAGGGGCCATGCTCTTCTTGACCTGCTGCTCACAAACAGGGAAGAATTGGTAGGGGGATGTATAAGTGGATGACAACTTGGGCAGCAGTGACCATGAGATGATTAAGTTCAGGATCCTGACAAAAGGAAAAAAGAGCAGCAGAGTACGGACCCTGGACTTCAAAAAAGTAGACTTTGACTCCCTCAGGGAACTGATGGGCAGGATCCCCTGGGAGAGCAGTCTGAGGGGAAAAGGAGTCCAGGAGAGCTGGTTGTATGCTAAAGAAACCTTATTGAGGACACAGGAACAAACCATCCTGATAGGCAGAAAGAATAGCAAATATGGCAGGTGACCAGCTTGGCTTAGCAGGTAACTCTTCAGTGAGCTTAAACACAAAAAGGAAGCCTACAAGAAGTGGAAGTTTGGACAGATGACTAGGGAGAAGTACACAAATATTGCTCAGGCATGCAGGGATGAAGTCAGGAAGGCCAAAGCACAAGTGGAGTTGCAGCTAGCAAGGGACATCAAGAGTAACAAGAAGGGTTTCTACAAGTATGTTAGCAACAAGAGGAAAGTTAGGGAAAGTGTGGGCCCTTTACTAAACAGGGGAGGCAAACTAATGGCAGATGATGAGGAAAAGGCTGAAGTACTCAATGCCTTTTTTACCTCAGTCTTCACAGGCAAGGTCAGCTCCCAGACTATTGCACTGGGCAGCAAAGTTTGTGGAGGAGGTGAGCAGCCCTCAGTGGTGAAAGAATAGGTTAGAGACTGTTAAGAAAATCTGGATGTGTATAAATCCATGAGGCCAGATGTAGTGTATCTGAGGATGCTGAGGGAGTTGGCTGATGTGATTGCACAGCCACTGGCCATCATCTTTGAAAACTTGTGGCACTCGAGGAGAGGTCCTAGACAATTGGAAAAGAGCAAATATAATGTCCATCTTTAAGAAAAGGAAGAAAGAGGATCCAGGGAACTACAGACCAGTCAGCCTCACCTCAATCCCCAGAAAAATCATGGAGCAGGTCCTCAAGGAATCCATTTTTAAACAGGAGGAGAAGAAAGTGATCAGGAACAGTCAGCATGGATGCATTAAGCACAAGCCATGCTGGACCAACCTGATTGCCTTCTATGATGAGATAACTTGCTCTGTGCATGCAGAGAAAGCAGTGGATGTGGTACACCTTGACTTAAGCAAGGCTTCGATATGGTCTCCCACAGCATTCTTGCAAGTAAGCTGAGGAAGTATGAATTGGATGAATGAACTGTAAGGTGGATAGAAAACGGGCTGGATTGTCAGGCTTAATGGGTAGTGATCAATGGCTCAATGTCTAATTGGCAGGTGGTATCAAGTGATGTGCCCCAGCCGTCAATCCTGGGGCTGGTTTTGTCTAATATCTTTACTAACAATCTGGAAGATGGGATGGATTGCACTCTAAGCAAGTTCATGGATGACACCAAGCTGGGTGGTGTAGTAGATATGCTGGAGGGTAGGCCTAGGATTCAGTGACCTCAAGAAATTGGAGGATTGGCCCAAAAGAAATCTTGTGAGGTTCAACAAAGACAGGTACAAAGTCCTGCACTTAGGACCGAAGAATCCCATGCACCAGTACAGGCTTTGGTCCAACTGGCTAAGCAGCAGGTCTGCAGAAAAGGACCTGGGAGTTACAGTGGACAATAAGGTGAATATGAGCCAGCAGTATGTACTTGTTGCCAAGAAGGCTAACAGCATACTGGGCTGCATTACTTGGAGTGTTGCCAGCAGATTGAGGAAAGTAATTATTCCTCTCTATTTGTCACTGATGAGGCCACATCTGGAGTAGTGTCTGGTTTTGCCCCCCTCCCGACAACAAAAATGGTTAGGGGGGCTGGGGCACATGAATTCTGAGGAGAGGCTGAGGGACCTAGGCTTATTTAGTCAAGTAAAGAGAAGACTGAGAGGGATTTGATAGCAGCCTTTAACAACCTGAAGGGTGGCTCCAAAGAGGATGGAGCTAGACTGTTCTTAGTGGTGACAGATGACAGAACAAGGAGCAATGGTCTCAGGTTGCAGCAAGGGAGGTTTAGATTGGATATTAGGAAAAATTTTCTTACTGGGAGGGTCCTAGGCTTATTTAGTCAAGTAAAGAGAAGACTGAGAGGGATTTGATAGCAGCCTTTAACAACCTGAAGGGTGGCTCCAAAGAGGATGGAGCTAGACTGTTCTTAGTGGTGACAGATGACAGAACAAGGAGCAATGGTCTCAGGTTGCAGCAAGGGAGGTTTAGATTGGATATTAGGAAAAATTTTCTTACTGGGAGGGTGGCAAAGCACTGGAACACATTACCTGGAAAGGTAGTAGAATCTCCATTTGGAGGTTTTTAAGGCTTGGTTCGACAAAGCCCTGGCTGAAATGATCTAGTTGGGGGCAGTCCTGCTTTGAGCAGCGGGGGTGGACTAGGTGACCTCCTGAGGTCCCTTCCAGCCCTATTGTTCTATGATTCTATGATATAACAGTCCAAGCTTATATTGGGGCATCTGCAGTCTGTGTTCAGGAAAGCAAATCATACTTCATGGCCCTTTCCAGGTGCAAGGATCACTGGCTGGGAGCAGGGACAGGACTTCAAGATGCTGGATGACCTAAAAGACAATACCTAGATGCTGAAGAGCAGTGTAAAGGGGTCGAATGTAGGTTGGGTGAAATCAAGGCATAGAAGAGAATGTCTGGTAACTAAGTAGTTGTCTCTGAACACAGAATTCAATGATCACCAAACAGTGAGCATTGAACAGTGGTAACCAAACCACACAGCCACATCCAGATCATCAGGGCACAGGATGCAGCTCCCATGAGCTGACTAGGTCCACCTAGTGGTCCCAGCATGGTGAACTACTGTAGTGTTGCATTGTGCCTATCATGTGATGTAACTATATGACAGCATGGAGACTTCACAAGGTAGATGCTCTAGTGCAGTGTCAGGTTGTCATGCGCAAAACCAAATATATTGGTTCTGCACATGGCATACAAAAGGTGCCAGAACCAAATATATTCCAATAATGATGAGGCTGCTAATAATAATGTCTAATGTGGCTTCCTGCAGCCCCATTCCACCATGAGGCAGCTCTTTCCCATTTTCTTTCTCCCTACAGTATAACAGTTCCCAAAGACAGGGGAGCAGTTTACAAAGCTTCTCCAAGAAGATCTTTTCTCATTTACAGGGCTAATAGATGGGCTAATAGATGCCATGACAAGAACTCCCACATAGGGATCATTTAGGGATTTAGACTTTAAAAATTTGACACTGTGCCTGGGAAATGGCATGTGTTCATGAAACTGAAGATGTATAATAGCATGCACCTGAAGGGCAGGTGACAGTGCTGGCCACCGGTGGGAATGCTGGTAGAAAACACCCTCATGGACCCAGTCAGAGAGCGCAGCAATGAGTCTCACCACACTGCTCCACCCTCTCATGTCAGGTCCACCCACTGGGCCACAGAGGCAGCTCCAGCCAGGCTGAAGCCCTGTGTCCACTGTGGACACACAAATCTGGGGGAGCACATGTCAGGGAGATGCACACCAGAGGAGATGCCCTGCTGGACCTGGTCCTGGCCGCAGGCGACGGCCTGGTAAGAGGCCTCCAGGTTCTTGACCACCTGGGCAATAGTGATCATCGCGTGCTGGAATTCACCATCCAGCGTAGAGTGTCAAGGGCCCGCAGCAAGGTGGTAGCCCTAGACTTCAGGAGGGCCAACTTCAGTGAGATGAGGAGATTAGTGGGAGAGGAACTGGGGTCCATGAGGGCAGAGGAACTCAGCGTCCAAGAGGAGTGGTCGTTCCTTAAGGAAACGATACTCGGGGCCCAAGGGGTGTCCATCCCGACAAGAAGCAAGGCGGGCAGGAGTGTCCAAAAGCCCCCCTGGCTCACCAAGGGTGTCCGGGAATGCCTGCTTGCCAAAAGGGTGGCGTACGCCCGGTGGAAGGGGGGTGTAATCTCCAAAGAGGAGTATACCTCCTCTGCTCGGGCCTGCAGGCGGGCTGTTAGGAAGGCCAAGGCGGAGATAGAGCTCGGATTAGCGTCCAGGATTAAGGATAACAAAAAGTCCTTTTTCAAATATATTGGGAGGATGAAGAAGGCGCCGGGTAATGTGGGGCCCCTGCAGGATATGCGGGGCAATCTGGTGGTTGCGTCAGAGGATAAAGCGGACCTCTTTAACCAATTCTTCACCTCCGTTTTCTTGTGCAGGGACCGGGACTTCCCTGCTGTGATAGAAGCCGGACGCGAGGGGATCGCCTTCAGACCTCAGGTTGGGGAGGACCGGGTTAGAGAGCTTCTGGAGGGGCTGGACGCGTTCAAGTCAGCGGGTCCGGATGCTCTCCACCCCAGGGTGCTGAGGGAGCTGGCTGGGGTTATTGCAGGGCCCCTGGCACGGCTCTACGAGCGATCGTGGTGCTTGGGCCAGGTGCCAGACGATTGGAAGGTAGCTAATGTGGTCCCCATCTTCAAAAAAGGGAAAAGGGAGGACCCGGGCAATTATAGGCCCGTCAGTCTTACCTCAATCCTGGGGAAGCTCTTTGAGAAGATCATCAAGGAGCACATTTGTGATGGGCCGGCATCCGAGATGATGCTCAGGGGCAATCAGCATGGATTTATTAGGGGGAGATCATGTCAGACCAACCTGATTGCCTTTTATGATCAGGTCACAAAGGCCATGGATGCAGGTGTCGCGGTGGATGTAGTCTTTCTGGACTTCAGCAAGGCCTTTGACACCGTCTCTCACCCCATCCTAATTAGTAAACTAGGCGACTGTGGCATAGATGCCTACACGGTCAGATGGATTGCAGATTGGCTGAAGGGTCGCACTCAGAGGGTGGTGGTGGATGGATCATATTCGACTTGGGGGGAGGTGGGTAGTGGAGTCCCTCAGGGCTCGGTCCTGGGCCCTGCGCTGTTCAATGTCTTCATCAGCGATCTTGATGTTGGGGTGGAGAGCAACCTGTTTAAATTCGCTGATGACACCAAAATTTGGGGGGAGGTGAGCACGCTAGCAGGGAGAGAGAGATTGCAGAAGGATCTGGATAGGTTACAGGGGTGGGCAGACAGGAACAGGATGCGTTTCAATACGGACAAGTGCAGGGTGCTGCACTTGGGTAGTAGGAACCAGCAGCACACTTATACGATGGGGAACTCCCTACTTGAGAGCACGGAGGCGGAAAGGGATCTTGGTGTCATTATTGACTCCAAGATGAACATGGGCCGACAATGCGAGGTCATGGTTGGCAGGGCTAACCGGACCTTGTCGTGCATCCACAGGTGCATCTCGAGTAGAGCCAGGGAGGTGATCCTCCCCCTCTATGCGACGCTGGTCAGGCCGCAGCTGGAGTATTGTGTCCAGTTCTGTGCGCCCCATTTCAGGAGGGATGTGGACAACATGGAGAGGGTCCAGAGGAGGGCCACCCGCATGATCCGGGGACAACAGGGCAGACCCTACAGTGAGAGACTGCGGGACTTGAACCTATTCAGCCTCCACAAGAGAAGGCTGAGGGGGGACCTGGTGACCGTCTATAAACTCACTAGGGGGAACCAGAAGGGTTTGGGGGAGACGCTGTTTCCCCTAGCCCCTGCTGGCATAACAAGGAATAATGGGCACAAGTTGATGGAGAGGAGGTACAGATTGGACATCCGGAAAAACTACTTCACAGTTAGGGCGGCTAGGAGCTGGAACCAACTTCCAAGGGAGGTGGTGCTGGCCCCTACCCTGGGGATCTTTAAGAAGAGGCTGGACACTTACCTGGCTGGACTCATTTGAGTCCCGTGTTTTTTTTGTTTTTTTTTTGGGTTGTTCTCCCGCCCTGGCGGGGGGTTGGGCTAGAAGATCTATTAGGTCCCTTCCGACCCTAAAACTATGAAACTATGAAACTATGTCCTCCTATACCCCCACACACATCCCCCTGCCTCACACACACACCTCCTGCCCTACACACTGGGAAGCTGGGGACTCGGGGTGGGAAGGCAGTGGGCTGGGAGTGAGGGGCACCAGCAGGGCCAGGGGGCTGTTTTCTACTTAAATTATTTACTGGGTCAGGACTGGCCATCAGTGTTTGTAAATGGGTCCTGGTACAATAAAGGTTGAGAACCACTGGTGTAGTTTAACCACTGGTGATATGCTTTGTAAACCCAGAATGGAAAATACTATACAAATGCACAGTGTTATTTTGTATGTCTAACCACCCAATCACACCACTAATAGGAAGATATGCCCTATACAGAGGTATCTGTCGCCTTCAGTCTTGTCTATATGCAAACTTGCAGTACTCTAGTTAGAGGAAACCCTCTTACAGGCACTCTTAACTTGCTTTAAAAATGGATAATTGTTTTCTTTTATCTGTATAAGTTAACCAGAAATGTCTCTCTCTTACAGAAGCAAAACCCCCAGCAGTGAGGATTTACTTGCTCTCCTGTTTCAGCAAGATGTAGAGCATGCTGCCCAGTTTCAGATCTGTAGCCCTATAGTTATTGCACTGATGTCATTTAATTTTGATTGCAATAATAACAACTAACAAAGTTGGTGGCCAAACTAGTATTGTTCAGCCCCCATAAATACCAATTAAGGCCATGGAATGCTATATGGTCAGAGGTGTCTGTGCTGCCAGCCAACCCAGAAGGGTCTGAGTCTTTTCCAGACTTAAACTCAAGAATCAAACCTGCAAGTCTTCCCAAATCTATATTCATTTAAGGAGTGCCATTAATTTCAAAGGGACTGCTTACATGAACAAAAGTCAGTAAGAATTTGTATTGCCTCTGATACAAACTATATAAAAGAATAACTCATGAATGAAATGCAGCTGCTCCTGGGGTGTGGCTCATCAGCTGTTTCATAACATATAGGAACACCATACAACCAATCAGGACAGGAAATCAAGACTATCATGTGCAGCTGAAACTGCTTAGATGGAGGGTGGCCAGAAAGCAATTTTATGAGAGCTGGCATTTGACCTGACACTTTTGACCGATATTTTGGAAAGTGCCACAGGAGCTTTAGTCACCACTAGAACTGGTTGGGAATTCTAAAGCAAAAGACTTTTCTGTTGGAAAATGATGATCTGTCAAAACTAATACATTTATGTGAAAATTATCAGTAGAGCAGCAATTCCCAAAGGGTGAGCTGTGGTTCACTAATGTGCTGTGTGAGCAGTGGGAATGTGCTGCAAAAAATGATACTTTTAGGGGCATGTCTACACATGCAATTAATATGATTTAGGCTTACTGAGCAGTAAACTCTTTCAAAGCCAGCCAGCCCTGGGAATGCATCTACATGTGCACCCTGTTGGGAGCAGATTTGGTCCTTACAGGATTAAGCAGATCCAGGCCTGCTTCTGCCCTGCTTTGACCTCCTGGAACAGCCAGAGAGAGCTGCAAGCTCCAGCTACAACTGCCCAGATACCAGGGGGCTCCTGGTGGGGCAGGCTCAACCTGGCAGAGGTCTTCAGGGGGACAGGCTCAGATTGACAGGGGAAGCTGTCCCAGGAGCCTGTGGTGAATTCACCATGGACACTCCCTGCCCTCCCCCCATCCCTGGCAGGGTGGACAGGGTACCATGATCATGGGCAGCTGCCTATGAACCCCAGGCCCACAGCACCCCACCAAGACCACACATATTCTGGACAGTTTCCACTCAACCATCTTTATTTCCCTCCACCACAACACACTCCCTTCCATCCTCCCTCCCAAAAAACAGCCCACCCGCCCCAAGCCCCAATGACCACCACCAAATCAACAAATTTTTGGGGGTGTTCTCCATGCAGCTATTTACAAGAGTGTGGTTGATGCAGTGTTAGGGGGAATGGTTGGCTGGAGATGCCTATGGTGCAGAGTGTAGGGAGAGGTGCCTGGCACCACAGCCTCTGGAGGGACCACCATGGGTGCAGACATTGCGGTGAGGCTGGTGGGCCAGAGACTCAACTAGGGGCAAGAGTAGGCGCTGTCCAGCCTGCTCTCCCTCCTCCTCCATGGGGCCAGGGCCAGCAGAGTCTGTGGGCAGAGCTGGCCCAGCAGTGGCCATCTCTCACTTGAGGGCCTCATGGAAGGAGAGTGAGCATTGGGTGTCAGGGAACCCAGCACAGGAGCAGGGGCAGGCAAGGGGCTCTGGCTTCTGCAGGCAATGCTGGACCTTCTCTCAAGCCCATTGGGGGGCTTGGTGCAGGGCACGGGTAGCTGCCTGGAGGCAGGCAGGGTCAGGGCTGGGGGCTGAGTGGCAGGTGGCATGAAGGTGAGGATGCGGTCAGTAAGGCTAACCGTACCTTGTCATGCATACACAGATGCATCACAAGCAGGTCCAAGGAGGTGATCCTCCCCCTCTATGCGACACTGGTCAGGCCGCAGTTGGAGTACTGCATCCAGTTCTGGGCGCTGCACTTCAGGAGGGATGTGGGTCCAGAGGAGGGCCACTCACACGGTCAGGGGGCAGCAGGGCAGGCCCTACGAGGAGAGGCTACGGGACCTGAACCTGTTCAGCCTCCACAAGAGAAGGCTGAGAGAGGATCTGGTGGCCTGGGCGCTGCACTTCAGGAGGGATGTGGGTCCAGAGGAGGGCCACTCACACGGTCAGGGGGCAGCAGGGCAGGCCCTACGAGGAGAGGCTACGGGACCTGAACCTGTTCAGCCTCCACAAGAGAAGGCTGAGAGAGGATCTGGTGCCCGTCTATAAACTTACTAGGGGGGACCACCAGGGAATGAGAGAGCCCCTGTTTCCCCAAGCACTACCAGGAGTAACTAGGAATAACGGCCACAAGTTGACCGAGAGTAGGTTCAGGCTAGACATCAGGAAGCACTACTTCACAGTCAGGGTGGCTAGGATCTGGAACCAACTTCCAAGGGAAGTGGTGCTTGCTCCTACCCTGCGGGTCTTCAAAAGGAGGCTAGATAATCACCTAGATAATCACCTGACCCCAGCATTCTTTCCTGCCCATGGCAGGGGGTCAGACTTGATGATCTGCTCAGGTCCCTTCCAACCCTACCAATTATGAAACTATGAAACTATGAAGGTAACTGCCAAGGCTACTATGGGGTCCAGTACCTGGCGGTCCTCCTCCGTGGCTTCCACTGCCCAGGCTACTACAGCAGCCTACCATTCCTGTGCCTCCAGCAACCGCTTGAGGAGAGCCTCTTCTTGAGGTTGAGGAGCCTGTCCCAGAAGGCATGATCCTTTTGATCCCTCTCCCACTTGCGCTCCACATCCTGGGTGCACAAGGCCTGTGTGTCTACCAGCCACTCCTCTGCCACAGTGACTAACTGGTCCAGCAGGAAGATGCAATCTGGCATGCACCACTGGCAGAGGCAGAACATGCGGAGGGCGCTGGTGGTGGATAGTGGTGGTGTCCCTGAAGGTGCATCTCCAGCAGCAACTGGTGACTCTACCCCATGTGCAGCTGCTGGATCTGCAGAGCAAGGGCAAAGAGGGTCTTTGTGAGAGTTTGCAACATTTCAGAGATAACATGCACTATACTGAGGGGGCTGTGCATCACCTGGCCTCAAACCGGGGGTCACGTGCACAATGGAGCCCAGGCACCATGGTAAATTGACCAGGAGGCCCCTGCCAAAGGCAGCCACCAGCTGAACCCTCCATCCCCACTCTCTCCATGGGGCCAGGTAGCCCGCTTAGCCCCTGTCCTCCCTTCTTGTTAGGCCTCTCTGGAGTGGCCCCCATGGCATGTGGCTTGCATCCTGAGCATACACCTGCTGAGAGTCCCCCAGGTGCTCAGCAATGAGCTGTTTGAGCACACCAAGGGGTGCCCAACTCACTACTCCTTGTTGCTGCTGATTGCCATGATTTGGTGCACCTAAGAACCTGGTGCAGGACCCTGAGCTTTGATGGTGCCCCAGGCAAGCCTGAGCTTCTCTGCAATGTGTGCCACCACCTGGAGGGGTACACTACAAGCCTGATGCCTGCAGCCAAGGAGGAGATTGCCACTGCCATTAACAAGTTTCTCTGCATGTGACAGGTCTCTGGATGCCCAGCTGGGAGGACACTGGTTGCTCACTGAAGTTCTGCACTAGTTCCTGCCTCTCTGTGTGTTGTTGGGGGGGAACTCCAGAAGCCAGGCCAAGCAGGGTGGGGGGGCCAGGTATGCAGCCCAGGGGTGGGCAGAAGAGCTGGCGTGGGCACAGGTGGCCATAGCACTCCCTTGCCTCCCTGGCCCTCCTCTCTGTGTGGGGCTTACCGGATGGGGATGGCAGGCAGTCCTGGTGTCCCAAGTCTGTCCCTGCAGGCAGCAATGTGGTGTGGCTTGCTGACAGTGCCTCAGGGCACAGAGGCATGGCTCCTGGGCTGCCCAGGCAGTGGCCCCCTCTGGGGAGGATATGGAGTTGGTCACAGCTGGTGTCTTCCCCGGCTTGTCCTCCTCACTGGATCTGCACCTCAGCATCGCCCCACAGTGAAGGAAGGTCAGCAGTCTCTCCCTCTGCTCAGCTGGGGACCCAGGACACTGTCTGTGGCACTGGTGAGGCTGCCATCATGGATGCTTTGACAGACCCTGGTGGCTCAGCCAGAGACTCCAAGTGCCTCCAGGGCTTGGCACATACCTTCAGCAGAGGGGCACAGTACCTGGCAGGCATACAAGTGGTGGAGCAGGCCCTGGGGGCCAGAGCTGGGATCACAAGCCTGCTGTGGCCAGCATGGACTCACACCTCTAAGACCCGACGCCCAGGGGCTGGCAGCAGTTGGCACAGGCCTTAGGGTCAGGCGAGGGGTCTAAAGGCCAGGCTGG
The DNA here is from genome assembly GCF_000455745.1 of Alligator sinensis. Taxonomy (NCBI): domain Eukaryota; kingdom Metazoa; phylum Chordata; order Crocodylia; family Alligatoridae; genus Alligator; species Alligator sinensis. Next base: position 11,295 of record NW_005841844.1, read on the forward strand.
GACAGGTAAAAAGCCTTCCCTGCCATGGGCATGATAAACTCCCAGCCCTGTGACTCTGGCTCAAGCAGGAAGCTGCCCCCCTTGTGGTTTAGCTGACGGGGAGCAAATTTGCTCCCGGTCAGTATCTACACATGTGCTACCGAGCAGTACTTACTGCACACTTCATTTAGTACCTGCATTTACAGGTACAAGTTAACTGCACAGAAATTTAGTCTACTGCACAGTGACAAATTACTGAGCAGTAGACTAATCTTCTATAGCCAGTGACATGTTACTGAGCAGTAGACTAATCTACTGCACAGTAAAGTATCTTGTGGAGCTGCACCCTAACAATGTTAGATCTGGCCTGTAGAGCCATATCAGCCAGACCGCGGGGCTCCCCATGGATCTGGAAACCTGGCAGTGGGGAAGTGGTGGCAATTAACACTGCTGCTACTTCTCTGCCACATCAAATTTCCACATTTTCTGCCACCAACAGAATCAGACCCTGACCACAAGGTGAGATCAAGCTTGTGGACCAGATCTAGCCTGTGAACTCACACACACACACACACACACACACACACACTTTTTTGGGTGTACAAGTGAATCATCCTGCCACTTTTAATCCAGAAAAAAGTGTGCCTCAGGTATCAAGTTTGGGAAACACTGCAGTAGAGAGATACAGTATATGTAATTTTTTAGGGTGCCTCATTGGGAGCAATACTTGAACCTCAGTAACCCACAATCTACGGTGAGTCACTCCCATACTCTGAGATGGGTGGGTAGGTCTATTTCTGTCTTGTTCAATGTTTACGAAAACTTTCAAAGATATCAGTTTTACCCCAGTGCAGGATGGGGAAAAAGTCTGGAATTTTCAGAAACATTCTCATCCACTTCTATTCAATTCACAGGATCAAGAAACAGATTTTTAAACACTGGCAAATGGACAGTCTGCTCCATATTTCAAATGTCTTGGGTTCAAAAATTTGTCAGGTTGTTCATCAATATTTTATTAACTCTTAACTTTCCACTGAATGTCATTACAAAGTAATTGTAACAATGTTCTTTATATGAAAATATCTCTAATCCAAAATGTTTCATGTTTTAGCAATCCAGGCCAAATAAAGACCAGTTAAGCAGGGCTGGTGTGTTTTCCGTAGAATGGGTTGATTCCACTGAACCCAGCTCAACAAGGCAGAATTAGAAGTGTTGTAGAGCTTTCAGAGTTTAAGTTTGTTCTCTCCTCTCAAAGGCAGGAGAGAATCTTGATCTAGGAACTACCATAGGGGCCACTATTATATATAATGTATATGGACAATGTAGTGCAGCACAACTGCACAGAGATTCCTGAGCTAGCTCAAAACCAGAACCAGGTTCTGCACAAGCTAATTTAATCTTTCGAGAAATTCCAGAAGTGCAAAGGAAACCTTTTGGCAGCCATTGATAGGGAATACCTCAGGTAGGATGGAATTGATAATGCCAGTCCTTCATGACCTATCTTCTGGGGCCTGGGAAGGCTAGTCAGAGATGGGAAGGAACAACTAGGACTGGTTAGCTATCCTATGGTGAACTTCAAGTACCAGACAAGTTGGATTTATCCTGCGGCTGCCTTAATTTGTACTGAGGCCTGGTTTGAATCCTAACAGCCTCGAGAATGAAGAGACCATGAAGGGAGGTATAAAAGTTACTTCTGCATCCCATCTCTTAACTGAGGTGCCAAATGCAGTTCCAGTGCAGGTGGGAATCTGCCTCTCACTAGGCCTGTAGAACTGTTCAGTGTTCAATGTTCTTGAATGTTATGATATCAATAACTTTTGTAGCTTTTCTCAAATATTAAATCTATTTTTACATATTCAAATAAGTATGTGGCAGAAAATAAAATTCATCAGAAGATGGCTGGGAAGAGTGTGGAGTAAAAGGTACTTTCCTCTGGATTTCATGGGAAGTTCCAAAGCCACTGGAATGTAGGCACAGATGTTCAACCTCATCATGGCTATAGCAAAAGTGGCACCAGCTGGTCACATTTTGGAAGTGAAAAGGTTTATCCACAATATTACACAATTGCTTTCACACCTCCAGGGAGCATTAAGATTCACACTGCCAGGGCTGGTTTGGGATATAGGGCTTCTATAGACATGAGCAGAGCCTGCCCCAATGCACTGGAAATCTAGCGCATTGGAGTAGACTTGATTAATCGAGTTTGCTGGAGCACGGAAATTGATGTGCTTTGGCAGCCTTCCACATCACGTGTATCAGCATCCCCACATGTCTCGGTGCTGAAAAAATGGTGGTGGGGCACTTTGAAATAAAACATGTTTGATGCCTTTTAGTTCAAAGCTCCCTGCCACCATTTTTTCCGTGTGGGAATGCTGATACATGTGATGTGCAGGCACTTTTAATTACTGTGGCTCACTAATTAAAGTGCCTGATGCCATGTCCCAAAGCATGTATAAAAATGGCCATAGTCACTAGAGGGCTGTGTGCAAGGCCCCAAGCCCTTAAAAATGTTTCCAAGCCTTCTAAGTGAGAAGAAAAACTTGAAAATGTGACCTAAGTGTAATTCATGTGGCAGTAATCTGCCTCAGTCTGCAGAAAGCCTGAAACAACAGTCTTGAGAGATGACACCTGCCCCATTCACCTGTTCCTACAAAGTCTGAAATCTGCTTTAGGGGTCTGCTTCTTAATAGAAGACACTATGAGAGGCCCTAATCATATACCTCTATCATGTCCTACTAGGCAGTGTCAGCATGAGAATAGCTCATGTGGGCTCCTTCAAAATGGACCCATACCTTTCTGGAGATAGGGCCTGGGGGGCCCAGCCTGTCCCAGAAGCATTGGTGAGAGAGAGCCCCATCCTCAGGAAGATGTGGGTCCATCCTGAGGGAGCAAGGACTCAGCCCCCACAGAAACTATTATCTCGCTGCTCAGCAGGATATGATAGAGATATGTGGCGAAAGGAGGGCAGTTCCATATAGAACTGACTCCTATTGTACAGCATGAAAAAAATAAACCAAAAGAAACAGTCACCTGAGTACAGAGGGATTTTCTTTTCCTGTAAAACAGCAAAGCCCAACCTTTTTTGGAAGCTATGCCACAAATTAGCCCCACACTCTCCCCAAGTGCCACTTCAATCCCCTTCCTCTACTGGATCTTCTGCTCTTCTTTCTGTTTCCTACCCTATCTGCTTGCAGGCTGTCCCCTCCTTGATCTATCATCTGCCTCACGCAGAGGCTGCCCATGCCACAGCTTGGTCACCCCTGCTGTAAAAATATCCTTAGCCTTTGGTCAGCATAAAATGGAGCAAGCTGCAGATTTTTTGTCTTTAACACAGACATGTAACTTATTGCCCCCAGCATGCCACATTCCATCACATCCCAGCATCTTTGCTGAAAGCTATTGTGTTCATGAGCACACCATCCCTATCAGAGAGGAAGAAGCCACAATCCAGGGTGTAAAATTCTATAACTTTAGCCACTTCTATTGACCATGGAATATGTCTGTGCTGAGTTACAGATGTTATAGGATTTCTTTCCTGAAAGGTAGGATCCAAAGGCTTTCCCTTGAGATATGCCTTGGTGCTGTCTGGAGCTGTAAACACTGGATAGAAAGATTTTCATGAGTTGTAGATGAGCATGAGTTTAACCTCCCTCCTTTATTTTCTTTGAGAAACTGGACCTTCTAGCACTGTAGATACTCCAAGACAGCATACTTAGCCCGAGACTATTTCTGGATCAGTTAGAGACTTACAATGCTTGGTGTGACTCTTTCACTGAGAAGATTGTTCCTGGCACTAATACTTATTCCCCTGCGTGCACAATACAATGGGAATGAGTGAATCAGTTTAGAAAGCATGGTTTCATTTTAATTGAATGAGGCTAGAGAATTTACAACCAAGGGATTGAGATGACAGAGGAATAACAGTTTAATAGACAGGACACCTATTTCATACATTGTTAGATTCTCTGGGCTACCCAGTGGCAAACAGGGTTTAGCTAATGGTATCCAATTACAGACAACGAAGAACAAATATTTGGAAATGCTGTTGTCCTATCCAGCATCATGAGATATGGAAGAGAGTTAGTGCGAAAGAGAGACTACCTGTCTGTTTTGTTCATAAAATTGAATATCGTGGTACATTCATTCCATGTGTTGCACCTTTCCTATAAACCACCTGTGCACCAGCTGGGCTTGATACCTGAGATGTCAGTAGAGCTCTGGAGACCTTCTCCCAGAATGCAAGCTGCCTTCTTCCTGCATATGCAAGACCATCAGGAAATACTCCCTGCCCAACAGAGAAGCCATGTTGGAAATCACATGAGAACATTGGTACTTTTACTGTTTGTTAGCAAAATGTCTTTGATCTGTGGGCAAAGCCCCTATGACAGTATGTGGCTTGAGCCCTTGAGGCTCCTGTGTGGCAAGAGGAGCTGTGCTAGGAATTATTTAGATGGGGACAGCACAGAGCCCAGGCTGCTTTGCTTTTCTGTGTTGTGATCTTTGTGGCTTGGGAGAGAAACCTGATAAAGCAGACTGTTAGCAGTTGAGTTCTGTTGCTCAGTTCTAATTACAAAATAAAAAGCCCCAGCATATCTCACAGAGACACTAAAGCCAAGAATCCTGCTCTTCTTCCTTCCTGTGGAGGTGTCTTCATTCCCAACAGTGGCTGATTCCTTCCTGTAGGAGATATGGCTACATGCTGCCTCCCCTATGACAGTCCTTATTACCCACCAGGCAGTAAGAGAGCTAGACTCCAATGTTGCCCTCATCTGCCTGAAGAATAGCTGTGACATGCAAGAGTACTTTGACATTTTTGGCAACAGAGTCTCACCAGCCCTGCTCTCTGTGTCAGTTCTCCATCTCCTACTATTCTACCATGCAGCTTCCAGCGTCATCCCTTAGGAAAATGATATGTGTGTGTGTGCACACCCTGAGACTTGACCTTCCTGAATTAGCAGTTACTTCTGATACTTTTTAAATATGCTGGCACCGCCTGGGCTTCTTTCCAGTAGGGGTGTGCGAAACAGGCCCTATTCAATTCAGATTCAGATTCGGCCCAAATCAGGGACAGTGATTCAATTTGTTGATTTGGATCACTGTCCCTGATTCAATTAGGCCAAATCCATATCTCAAGATTCAATGCTGATTCAGAGAATCTGCGATTCAGCCACAGACACAGCTTTAAATGTTTTTTCTACATACCTCAAGGTACCAGTCGCAGCTTGTGAATGCTGTGATGGAGCGTCCCACAGAAGTGTGGGGGGTGGCCCCTGCATGCTCAGCGGTGAACCCAGAAGTGGATTGGAAGTACTTCCGGGTCCGCTGGGGAACGGGCTGGGCACCTCCCCCCTACGCCCCGCCCAGCTCGGTGATCGGCCATGGGGGACCCCGGTTACCCCCACAGATCCAGGAGGCACCAGTCACTGAGCCGGAGGGGGCGTGGGGGGGCGGGCCCTGCGCGCTCCCCAGCAGACCCAGAAGTGGATTGGAAGTGCTTCAAGTCCACTTCTGGGTCTGCTGCCAAGCGCGCTCGTGGGGGGGCGGGCCCTGCGCGCTCCCCAGCAGACCCAGAAGTGGATTGGAAGTGCTTCAAGTCCACTTCTGGGTCTGCTGCCAAGCGCGCTGGTGCCCCCCCACCCCCCGCGCTCCTGTGAGATGTTCCACCCTCCCCAGCATCACAGCATTCACAAGCCTCCTGATACCTTGAGGTATGTAGAAAAAACATTTAAAGCTGTGTCTATGTCCAAATTGCCAAATCTTTTCGAATTGATTCGGAGGGTTCTGATTCAATTCAGAGAGATTAAAGGGTCTCCTGATTCGATTTGGAGATTCAGTCACTGAATCGGGCTGAATCTCTGCTGAATCGAATCAGTGACTGAAGCTTCACACAGCCCTACTTTCCAGTGCTTCTTGTGTGACTGTGTGTCAGTGGCTGTGATTAGGGGTATGGTCAAATACATGTAACCTTTGGTACTAAGAACATAAGAAATGCCATTCACTGGGTCAGACCATATGTCCATCAAGTCCTGTCTCACACAGTGGCAGAGTGGATGCAGAGGGGGAGGGTGACTGGGGTATATTCAGCATTTTCCACTCCCTGCTTCTCTCCCACTGCAGTTTCCAGCATTCAGAGGTTTCAGAAGTTCTGCTTCAAGGTTGCACCCCTATCAACCATGTTCAATGACCTCTAATGAGCCTTTCCTCCAAGAATTGGTCTAATCCACCTTTGAACTGGGTTCAGCTACCTGCCTCCACAAATTCTTATGGCAATGAGTTACACAAGTTAATTGCACACTGTGTGAAAAAGAACTTCCTTTGTTAATTTTAAACCTACTTTCCAATAGTTTTAATTTATGTCCCCTAGTTCTAATATTGTAAGAGATTGTAAATAATAAATTCCTATTCTTTCTCTGTACCATTTAATATTTTGTAAATATCTATCATGTCTCCTCTTAAGCATCTCTTTCCTAAGCTGAAAAGTCCTGGCCTGTTTAATCTCTCCTCATACACTTTCCTGTATTCTTATTTGCTCGTGGTCCCCCTGGTTCTCTTGATATGCTGGTTAATGACACAGGTGCATTTAAAGATCTCACCTGCCATACACTCAATGTTCTGGGTGTGTCTGGCAGAAATGACTGTCACATTATATACAGCACCGGAGTTTATTGCTCTTGGACACCACATATACATGTGTGCCCAGGGATGCAGTATGTTGAACTAGGTTGGAGTAGCTCCAGCTGGCAGGAGGCCTGGGGGGAGGGTCAACCTGCCAGTCTGGAGCTGCTTCCCCCTGGCTCAACGTGATGCAGAGGGGCTCACTGGGGCACAAGGATGCTCCAGTGTGGGACTAGCAAGCATGCAGTCCCCACACTGATGAACCCTTATTCCCTAACCAGCCCTGTCAGCATCTACACGTGTTGCTGTGCAGTAAATAACACCACCACAGGATAGTATTTATATTTACAAGTGCTAATGTACAGCTGCATTTTAGTTTACTGTGACATAATAGGGCTGCATGTATAGATGCAGAGACTTTACTGTGGAGCTAATTAGGCAGCTCTGCAGTAAACATTGGTAGATGCACCTGGTATTTATCTGTCAGCAGTGTGGCTGCAGATCACAGGAAGAATCTAACCAAATCAGCAGCAAATCCCAGCAATGCCCACGCCCAACTTTTCAATGGAAAAGGGTTCTTGAAACAGATGCATCAAGAGTGGTGGCTGAACTGTCTGCTGCTATGTGCACTGTATATACTTCAAGGAGCAAATCCACTGTGCTACTACAACCAAATACTACAGCAAATACACTGTGCCACTGTGCCAGGTAAGAGCCACTACACAAAACACAACAGTGGTGCTGCTGGTGGCTCCCTATACACAACCAGCCATGCTAGCAGGTGACTGTGCTCACTCTGCTGCCAGATGGCCATGCTGGGTCCAGCAGAATCCATTGTTGTGCTGCCAAATGTTCCAGATGAGCCTGGTAACACATACATCCCTCCCAGGCAGTGTTGGGTGATATGTACAGGCTGTGGTTAGTCTCAGCATAAGCTGAAGGAGCTATCTACTCATGAATCAGGATAACACTAAACATTCAATTTGGCAGGAAGAACAAGGTGGTAGCCAGGAGCTGGGGGCAGGCAGGGAGAGGTAAGACAGAAGCTCTTTTTGTTACAAGTAACCTTCTTGCTCCTACAGATTTCCAGAGGTCCTTAAGACCCACAGCTCCCTGGCTGCACACAGGCCCATGAGCTTGCCACTTCCCAAACAAGATGAATCACATGAATTATTTCCCCTCACCTTTCACTTTGTCCCACCGGTGAGCCTCACTTCCTCTAATTCACAGAGATATTGATTTCTGGTCCTTTCTCAAGGTACATTAATTCAGACTGGAAGAAAGAAGCAGAGGCCAAGGCAAGGATCACAGTCTGAGCAGCCTGGACACTGAATATGTAGCTTCATTCAAACACTTACACTGGGAGACAGCTGCATTCTCCACACCCAGTTTGGAGCCAACACCCATTCTCTGCTTGTTTTGTAACTTGCTGCTAAGTCTCACTCAGAAACTCCAGTAGCTTTACCTGCAGCTTTGTGGGGGTGGTTTCCCTGTGACAGAGGAGTGACTAACTTGTATTACCACACTATGGAGCTATATACACAGCCAAGCAGCACTTAAAGCCCTGACTTCAGCTCACAGCTCTGACACTGTGTAACTTTGGGCAAGTTTCTTATCCTCAAAAGTGATCTTTTATTAGACAGTGCCTCTCTTAGACCCTGAGACTGTGCTGTTTTCATTGGTACTGAGCACCTCCAGCTCCCACTGATGTCATGTGGAGCTCAGCATCTCTGAAAAAGAGGCTAAGGCACTCCCTGTCATCAAGTCCATTGCTCAGTCTACTTAAATAGTCCTGAATGGAAGACAGGCCAGATGACTAGTCCCCCTGTGCCTGGGCTCAAGGAGATAGGACATGATGCTGTTTCTTCACCTACCTCCTCACTGTCACTCTCCTCTGCCTCTGGACTTCTTGGCAGTTTTCCTTCTTCCTCCTTCCTGTCTGTTTCAGGCATGATGTCATCCAGCCAGCTGAGGTCATGCAGGGAGAAGATGTACTCCATTGCCTTCCGTATCCCCACTAGAGCCAGCAGCTTGGGCCAAAACGAGAGCTCAGATAGGATCATAGGAAAGTAGGTCTGGAAGGGACCTCATGAGGTTCAAGGCAGGATCATTGTTGACCAAACCATCCCAGTCAAGTGTCCAACCTGCCCCTGAAAATTTCCAGGGATGGAGGAGATTCTCTAGGTAGCCTGTTCCATTGCTTAGCCATCCTCATAGTCAGAAAGTTCTTCCTCCAACCTAAATTTCTTCCACTGCAGTTTGAGGTCATTGCAGCAATGGGAATTTAGTTTGGATATTAGAAAGTACTTTCTGACTATGAGGGTGGTTAAAGATTGGAAGAGGCTATCTAGAGAAGATATGGAATCTCCATCCCGAAAAATGAGGTGCACTGATACATCAGCATGATATTGGATCGGTACTGATATAAAGAAAATTGTCTGTATCAGATGTTGGCCTGATGGGACCACTAATTTAGCTGATAAATGCCCATGCTGCATGCAGCTGCAGCACAGCACAGAGCAGAGCTGGCAGCATGGAGAGCTGCTTCTAGCTGGTAAGTTGGAAGTGGAGGGGGCAGTGAGGGAGGTGGCAGGGACAAATGCTGCCTAGCTGGGGTGGGGGAGCATGGGACAGAGGCACACCTTATGGAGTGGGGGCAGCTCTCACTGCTGCTTGCACCCGGGGGCGGACATATGCGTCCCAGATCTGTGCGGCGCAGGGTGGGCTGCAGATGCAAGGTGTAGCCAGAGCCAGTGCTGCGCAGGGTTTTTCTCGCTGGAGTCTGGGCTCGGAGCAGGCTCTGGTGTCACTGGGAGGAGGCTGCAGCCACCCCAAATTTCGCTGCAGCTCTGCTCCCAGCCCCTCACTACCACCCTGCGTAGCCCCAGCTGAATGCCTCACTTCCACCCAAGCACCAGGAAAAGCCAGGGCTGTGCCAGGCGGTGGTGTGGGGCTGGAAGTTGAGCTGTGGCAAAATCTGGGGTGGCTGCAGCCTCCTCCCAGTGCCATCAGAGCCCACATTAAGCCCAGCCCCTGCTGAGAAGAGCTGTGCAGCCCCAGCTCCGGCTCCACCCCACAGCTGCAGCCCACCCTGCACTGCGCACATCCAGAGGCATATGCCCCCCTGCCCTCCCAGGGTGCAAGCAATGATGGGAGATGCCCTCCCACCATGAGCCACACCTCCATCCCACGCCCCCCCCACCCCGGCTGGGCAGCGCCTGTACCTACCTCCTCCCTCACCACAGGGGGTGTTGATCTGCACCCCCATGCTCCTTCTCTCCCCACTCCTCTTCCACTGCATTGAACTTACCACCTGATGGCAGCGGTATCAGATATCAGATTGGTATCAGTCAGTATGCCTCCTTAAATATTGGCTATCGGTATCGGCCCCAAAATCTCTATTGGTGCACCCCTACTAGAAATTAAGCACAGTGGAAAGAATCAGAAGAACCAGAAAAGCTGCTGACTTATAGAAAGCATCATCCAGAGGTTACGCTATGGGAGCTGAAGTCAGGACAACTGGGTTCTTTTGCTTTCTCCACCACTGATCTATGAGTCCTAAACCAAGAAACACAGTCTTTTCTGTGCCTTGGTTTCCCCACCCATAAAATCACACTGGTGTGAGGCTTTGAGGTCCACAGTCCTTAAACAAAAGCAGCTGTTTAGAACAAAGCATTATTATTAAATTGGCCACGTTACCTTCCAGTGGAGGATTGATCCTGTATGTATTTTCTGTCCTGTCC
>NW_005841844.1:21641-33567 GCF_000455745.1 Alligator sinensis
ACCAGGAAAGTCAGAAGAGAATTTCTATTGACTTCACTGAAAGCAGGATCAAGCCCTAAATATCACAAATCAATGGAGAAGCTTTGGCCATTCCAAACCAGGGCTAGTTTCTCCCTTGCCACAGCAATGGGGTTCATCACTGAAGGCATCAGACTCACAGGCCCAGACAGCAGGGGGACTCCAGCAGCCCTCAGTTGCCATGATAAAACATACAGAGGGAGGTAATGTGGTTCCAGTTCTTAAATGACATGGGGGAATCAGCACTGCTAATTTGGACTGAATTTTGATCCTCAACAATTGCACGGCACAAAGGCAACCTCACTTGTGGCCTCTGAGTTTCTTCCATGCAGGAGCTAGGGGGGGACATCAAGAGGGACTTCTTACCATCACTGGAAAAATAATGGCAGCCACAGTAGACTTGAGGACCCAAAGCACAGCCAGGCAGAGCATCTGGATGAAGGTAAAGAGGTGGACTCGGCGCAGGGGCACGTGACGAAGGTAAATTAAGTCAGGCTGGTGCTTAGCTGGCATAAGAAGAAGCTGCATTCTGTCCATGAACTAAAATGGAACACAGATCAAAAACCATATAGTGAGAGACCCCAGGATGGATCATGATACCCAGATTATGAACATGGATTTTACACATCATCAGGGGATCTTATCTTTTGTAAAGAAAGCCCAGGATCCTGAGGTTTCCAGATTTCAATCCACTGGCGTTTATTTTTCATATTTCATTTTTCATAATCCCCCAATTTCCTGTTAGGGATTATGTATAGCATAGTTCAAACCATTTTCTCTTCTAAGGCATAACACTGCATTAGGTTGCACCCTCCACAATGCCACTTATGTCATACCCCAAAATCAGAGCTCAGATGAGACTATTACCTGTGTGTGACAAAGACCTTCCCACAACAGTCAGTGCTGCAGACCCTAAGTGTTCAGAAATCATAAAACAAGCCCCAAAACTCATGAGATTTTTACAAAATAATAATAATAATTTTTTAGTTATTTGAATTCCCTTCTTGGTTCTTAGACACAGATCTACAAAGTAATGCAAGCACCTGACACCCAGAGAATACTCACATAATTACTTGACTCTTGCAGTTGCAGCTGCAGCTGAAAGAACACCAAGTCTCTCAATGCTTTCAATAAAGTGCTGAGAGCTAGAAACACTGGGCCCAGTAATGTAATGATGGGTTAGTGAGCAGGGCATGAACCCCAGGTGTTGCCTAAGGGGAGGAAGGGAGGTACCAGAACGGAGCTAAGGAGGGCACTTTACTCTCCTGTCCCCCTATCCTGCCTTTCCTCCCATGGTCTGCACCTTCCCTGCAAAGGCTCCAACTCCAGTAACAGTGAGGTCAGAGAAGTGATGGTAGCATGCACGGGAGGAGTAATGGCTGGTGATTCAGTACTGCTGGAGGGAGATATCACCTCCTTTTTGGTATTGAAGACTGTTTTTTTTTGGTATTTGACAAACGTCAGTGGCAAAAAATGGAAGTGACATTTCTCTCAGCAGCAGCAAACCTCTGGCTCCTGCCTCTGCTCTACCATCACTGCTCTGCCTTCTCTGCTTTTGGAGCTGGAGCCAGAGCCACAGAAGGGAAGATGCAGGGTATAGTGGAGGGAGTACAGTAATGACCAGTTACACCTCTAGCTGGACATGCTACAACTCTTGACTCCTCACAGTCTACAAAGAGTGAGGGGCTGGTATTCAAAACAGCACATCACAAAATGCATTTAACCTCCCATCTCTCAGCTTCATTCACCTGCAGCAGCTCTGATGTACCTTAAAATAAGACCTGCTCAAAAGTGTGTGTGTATGTATAATTGTTTAAGATCATATGCTGGAAGTGGGCTCTAGGGAAGGCTCAGAGTCAGAGGCATACCATATTTTCTGGCACACTACACCCCTCCCCCCAAGTGAGACATGCACCTTGTTTTTGGAAAGGCAGAATGAAGAAAGAAAAAAGATTTTTCCAGAGTTATGGGAGCTTGGAGCAGGGACAGAGCCTGATATTCAGTTCACTCACTCTCCCTTTCCTGCTCAGGCAAAAACTATCTCAGGCAAAAAACCCTTTTACAGATTAATTGACTGCTTTTGCTTGAGCAGGAAGAGGAGGGTGAGTGAGGGGAGGGAAGGGGAGGCTGCTACACACAGGGGCATGGAAACTTCTGGTTGCTGCCCCACCACTGGCGTGATTGTGTGGCTATGGTGACAAGCATTGTTTTTCTGTCCTTCCAAGTTGATGCCCAGGGCAGCTGCCCCTGTCACCCCATCCTAGTTATACCACTGACTGTAGCTGCTGCTGAAGACTCAGGTCTGTTCCTTCCATGTGGCTACTCAAGGAAAGAGAAGGAAAAGAAGAAGGAGCCATTATACAGCATCTCAATGCTTCTGGTCCATGCTGAAAAACAGCTTCCCTGCTTCAGACACACTCCCCAGTTTTGGAGGACTTTTGGGGAAAGGTACACATGGTATGCATGTAAATATGGCATTCCACTCCTGGGAGTTGGACAGTGTTTCCCTGAACTCAAAGTCTCTTGTCTTACTGTTTGGGGTTTTTTTCAGTGCTGAAAACAAGAACCTGGCAGTGGCTCCCTGGGATTTTCTGTGATATTCCCAGGTGCTGGTTCCTTCTCAAACAGGAGTTTCTGTCTGACATCCAGCAGTACCAGTGGGACACAGCATGGACCGCTCTGTACAGATTGCTCCAACCTCCTCATATTTCACTGAGAGTGGTTCTATGTAAATGTTCTTTCTGGGTTAAAGATAACTGACAAAAGAGAGTGGAGGGGGGGTTAGCCACAATATTCAGAAGTCAGGCAGAAGGTAGGGCAGGGTGATGGTTAGCCACAATAGTCAGAAGTCAGGCAGAAGGTAGGGCAGGGTGACACCTTGCAAAACAGAAACAAATTAACAGCAGACTTGCAGAACTAGCAGCACAAGGAACTATCCAGACAAAACAGCTGTTTACCAAGAAAAGATTTCTGCATCTAGCCACGAAGCCTCTTGCAAACTCTGTAAGGGAGGATGAAGTAAGCAAAACTTCCAAATTTAAATTCTCCAACAGCAATTCCAAAATCCAAAGGAAATATCATCAGTCTATCCAGCCACACTCTCAGCTCCCTTGATGTGTCAGTACTATCATGTGGACTTTTCTTCTGCCCCACTACACAATTCAATAAGTTACCGCTATATGGGGACTTTGAGGCTTTTATCTGCCACCTCTAACAAAAGAAGGATTACCATGACGTGGAGCCATGCAATGACCAATGCACCAAAGACCTGACCCCTACACAGAACAGGAGGAAGAACATCTTCTGGACTCTACTTGAGGGCCACAGCCCTGCTTTGGACCTGTACATAAATTGTTTCTGCCTCTGTGCCAATCCTGAGATTGCCATAAAACAATGCCTATGTTACAACCTTAGTCCTATAGGACAGAGAGCCATACTTGGTCTTAAAAACAACCCTGATATTATCATACAACAGGCTGATAAGGGAGGGTCTCACTATTGTCATGGTCAAAACAGTACATATACAGGAGGCTGAGACCACTCCAACACATAGTTCTACAAAATCCTGACCACGGACCTCACAGAACAATACGGGAGGGAATTACACAGCCTCTTTAAAGACTCTACCTCTGAAAAGCAAGAGAGGATATATACTTTCCACCCTGCACCCCCAGCTGCTCCACTCCTTTTACCCAGGCCAAGCACCCACTTATTACCTAAGATCCACAAGTGTGGAAAGCCAGGATTCCCCATTGTCTCTGGCATTGAGTTTCTGGCTATGTTGAAAAAACAGGTAGTCTCTAAGTGCCATCCTGCCCTACCTTCTGCCTTACAAAAGAGGAAAACTAGTTGTGTCCTTTTCTGCTGGACAAAGAAGCCTTGAAACAGTTTTATTACCAAGAAAAATAAAAATTCTCTTACTTTTCTTATTTGCATTAGAAACTCAGGTCTTACCAGCCCTATTCTTCCTGGAAGACTCCATGGTTGACCAGAAAACTGTCAGGGTTATGAAGTCAGAAGCATCACGAGGTGAACCCAGAGTAATCTAAGATGAAAGTGCTTTTATTCAGATTGCTTAAAACCTCATTTTGCTTGAATGTGTTAGCACTTAGATTTGATACCTTGGGAGAAAAGTACTCTTTGTTGAATGATTCAACTACCCTTCTTTTCAGTCTCCTTCCTGGGTCATCAGAGAAGTCCTCCAGCAAAAATAGGGAAAACACAAGGCTTCACATGCCTTACAATTGTCAGGTAGTAAAATAAACAAAAGAAACTACACCTACAAAACCCTAAACTCATTTCTGCACTACAATTATGCAGAAAAGGAGACAATTTCAATTTGTCTTTCTTTTGGCTTATCATCTGTAACCACTCCTCCCTCATAAGATTTCCTTGTGTTACTACAGACTCTGGTTCAGTAAACACAAAAGGGATGATCATTTCAACTTCCCTGGTTTGAATATGTACATTGGCATTGTTGTTCTACAGGGAAATTGGTGTGCCAGCTTCTCTGCTCCCTCCCAGCACTGAGATCACTCACACAAACTCCTTCAGACCATGTTTCTATCAGGTCAGTTCTCTTTGGATGGGTGGCAGAAAAAGAAGGGCTGTAATACTTTTAAGACATCTCTATGGCCTTAAAACATCTCCTTAAGGCCTTTCCTGGAAAATATGAGCTGTCAAAAGACCTGGTGTGAATGCTGAATATAGAAATGCTTGATGGGTCAGTGTGGGAGAACAGTCTCATTGGCATGTGTTTGGGATGCTGAAACCTCAAGTGGGCTATGCAGGTCATCCAAAAGGGAGTCAATAGATCCTTTATACCATCCCCACTCTACCTAGCCAGGTATTCCCTCTTAGCCACAAGTGGTCCCGAGCTGCTATTTGTGGAATGTTTTATAGCAAGTGTATATTTATTTTATTTGCACTGTAAAACCAGGGGGTTTTGTTACCCAGGTCCTAAGCTGGCTGCCCAGAGCTGGAAAAAATATAAATAAGCACAATTATAGAAACCTCTGAAACTGGCTTAAAATATCTTTTTGATAAATGAGAATATTGTGATCTCAAGGACTGATGGCTCAGGCCCTTCCTTGCTATATGGCCCATTAAAAATCTTTCTCCTTTCAAATAGGGTAAGCCTCCAATTCTAGCCCTGTAGGCCATAAAACACCAGACATCCAACTGCTATCCAACTGGTTTAGGATAAATATACTCCCTAAAATGCATCTCAGACAGTTTTAGTGTGACAAATGTAGTGGGACTGAGTCTGCCAGCTTTAGTTTGGGTGATTTATACAATGCACTTGTGGTATCACCACTCATACTAAAGCCACACATTAATGCACACACACAAGCAAATTTAAAAATCAGGTTACATGATGTAATATATATTATAGAGCAAAAATGCTACATTCCCCAGATTCACCCCATGCATAGAAAAACCAGACCCTGGCACATTGTCAAGGTGAGCTATGTGGCACAATGGCTGGATTTATACTCACCTGGATACTGCTAAGAGCAGCCACACCCATGTACAGAAAGACACCATATAACACAGGCATAGGAATGTACTGGAAAAAATCAATGCAATGTATTAGCATTGTTTAATGCAGCTCTCTTCATGAAGTTAAATTCTAAAAGCTTTATCTTCCAAATCAATCTTAAAATATGGCTGTTTGGTTTACTTATTTCATTTCAGTTTTAATTTTATGATTATTGCTTAACAGTTACAAAGAAATCAGACTCTGAATATATTCCCAGGCAGCAAAGTTTGTTAAGATAAGTTTGTGACGTGATTAGTTTCTTCAGGAAACAATTTGTAAGACTATTGTGATGATCAAAAACATGCTTAAAAAGCAGGAAACTACCAAAAGATAATGTTTTCAAAACACAAATATTTGAAAACTGGAAATTCTGAGTTAAGGTTCTACAAACACCCTAACTGTCCCCCTATCACACTACATACTATACGATGAAAAAAATCAAAGGTAGCATCACAAAAGTTTTGTCATCTTCCCTATATACGCATGCTTTGTATGTTAAACATGTCAGTTAAATTCTAGTTTTTTGGGAAGAGGTTGTTTCTGTGGGGTTTTTGGAGCTCCTCATTCCAATTGTTCCCCAAGGTATGCCCTGTGCATAGCACAGTGATCAAGGCAAAGAGACATTTGTTGGGGAAGAAACTGCTACACAGACTGGTCCAAAATGCTCAGGCCAGTGATACACATTATCTTGAGGGAGGGTTTGATCCAAGTGAGGAGTGAATAAGACAAATTGAAGCTTTTAGCATTTGTCCCACAGAAGTTAGAATGAAGACATAACTTACTGAGTCTCATCTAGTCCATCCAAACTCTCAGGGCACTGTTTCTTACCATTGCTCTTTCAGTATTTTATCAGCTATATTGTTTTTTTCACACTTTTTAAAACTATATATTGTTATATTTGCTCCCTGCTGTCCATTTTGAATTGTATATGTACATGGTAGAATGCTCCTAATCCTGTCTCGTGATGGAATGATTAGTGAGCAATAACTAGCTGAATGATGAAACATGGAATCGTGCTAGCTCTACTGCTGATATTCCAATACTTTCCCACTCATAGAATAAAGAAGTGAAGTACACAAAGCTCTATTACCTTGAGAATAGGTGCCAAAAAAACAGATGTTCCTGTGAGGATAAAGACCACCAAACCAGTCAGCCTCTGCTCTCTGTGGACAATCATCCTTGCAGTTAGTCACCTGGCATTTCAAGTTTGAACCCCAGCTCTTCCTTCCCTCCCCACCAATGCGTGCCCAGATTCAAAGCAGAGAAGCAGTAGTCAGCTCCAGCACCGCCTAAAAGTAACACTATCTTTCATATCTATTCTACATCTGCTAAGGCTATATTTCTGCTTCACTGCTAGGGCTAAGATGACAATAAAGCCAGAAACTGCGGGCCCTAGGTCAGACAGGCCTGTTCAGTTGCCCAGCCCCACTTTACTAACCTTCTCTGAACCCACCCTGCCACTATTTCTCTGCCTTAATATCAGAGGCATCAAAATAGGGGTTCCAAAAGCAGAAGAAACCAACTCCAAAGAGCTGAGAAGACACATAATGCCACCTGTAGCAGGGCACTGTAAGTGCCTGCCACTTTAAGGGCCTGAGCCAAGCTGCCAGCAGGTGCCTGATTGCAGCAGTCATTTTAAATCCCTGGCTGCCTTTATAACGGGATCAGTTCCCTGGTAGCAGAAGATGAGGCAGCCTCATTGCCTGGCTGCAAGGCTGCTGGTATTCTCCTGGAGGTAAGGGAGGAGCTGTAGGGGATGGCTTGAAGGCTTCTGGTCCTGGGCACCATGTAAAACTGCACCCTGCTGGGAGTGGGTGGCCTGGCGGGGCTCTCAGTGGTGCGGGAGCCCCCAGGAAATGCCAGGCCAGTGATCACCCTGGTGTAAGGTGAGTAGGGGGACTTTAACCCCAGCCTTCACCTTCTGGTGGGTAGAGAGTAACATCTAAGGCTGACACAATGACCTGCTGCTCTAGTGGGGGAGTGAGTGTCCCCATGAGACCCAGGAGCACCAGTCATGGTGTGAACGAGGGGAATACGATCAAAGAAAGGAGTAGTGGCCAGGTAAGCTTTGGGAAGCGCCTGAGCCAGTTGGGGAGAGGCCCTGTAGGGCCAAGCAAGCTCCCTGGACCACCTGAGCTGGGAGTGGGGGAACCCCACTCCATAAATGCAGGCAGGAGGCGAAGACCTTGCTGAGGGACCCGACTGGTCAATGCTGGGGCCAGGACCTAAGGGTCAAAAGGCCCAGGGGCCCACCACGAGGGACGCCTACTATGAGCGAGGGAACTTGGGGTCCCGACTGGGCCTGAGACGGGGCCAGGGCTTATGAAAGCTGAAGGTCCCCATGGTTGGGGGCCACAGCTAATGGGTGAAGGCGAGGGTCCAGTTAACTGCCTGAGATGCCATCTGCGAGGCTTGGGCTGCGGTGTAGGGGTGGTACAGAGCCACAGACATCCCCTAATATCGGGGTGCAACAATGGGCAGCCTCCTGCCTTAATTACCAACTTCTATTAATTACCAACAAGGCGTGGTGGATGAGACAGGTGGGTGGTGTGCCCAGAGGCAGGTGGGGAGCTAGCTGTGGCTAGTAAGGGATGCCCATCTTGCCACACCATCCTCCCAGATATATCCCTGGCCCTAAATCATTGCCTCACTCATGCAGCACAATGATGATGGGCTGTGTAAAGGACTTGTAAGAGCATCTTGAAAAGATTTTGGAACCAAGCTCAGTTGTATGTGAAGTTGTGAATTGGTATGCTATGAAAAACAGTAAGAACAAAATCCATATAGTTAGTACATGCTATAGGGACACAACTAGAGACCTTCCCAGGAGCAAGAGATCAAATCCAGATCTTTCTAGTTAAAAGCAAAGTCCAAGCTGATAGTTACCTTGCACAAACAGATGGGCATATTAATCCAATTCAAGTCCATACACTCATTAATTTTTTACATCCAGAACGCTCCAAAGAACTACCATACAAATAGTCTCAGAGCCTTGCTCTGACAATGCCTGGTGTTCTGGAGGAAGGCAAAACTCCTGAAAGTGGCTGCCCAGCTGTGCAGCCCTGAATTAGAGTAAGGGGAACTTCTGCCTTGACTCCCACATGCAATTGGCCTATAACCTGAAATATGGGATCAGAATGGCTAGGAAGACAAAGAGGCTGTCCATTTCCAAATAACTTCTAGAATCAGATCATCAGTAAGAAACATTTACTCTTCACTCTTTAGTGATTTCTAACAGTGATATCTTGTGAAAAGCCTGCAGCACCCCTGTCGTATGATTCCATGGTCAGGCTGGCACTTAGGATCTGATTGGTATGTTCTCTAAGCTGCAAGGACTGGTCCTGAAACTGCCAAGATTTTTTTTTCTGGGAAATAGCTTTCCACAATACCTGATTCCAAGGAACTTAGGCTGTTCTCCTGGAGCAGAAGTTATGCTTTCCTTTTTCAGGCTGTCCATGTGAGCCAGGGAGATGACAGTGGCAGACACATACCAGGGAAGGCCCATCATAGATGTGAGGATCATCAGCAGAGAAACACAGAACAAATCCAGATGAAAGCCTGCCCCTTTCTGGAATGAGAGATACGTTAGTGCTTAGAGAAGCAGCAGCCTGCCGGGAATGGGGGCTAAGGGTTACAACTTGTTTCTGGTGCCTGCCTGGATCTGACTGATGTTAGCAGGAGCTCTGTATATGCTACCAGGGGACAGAATCTGGCCCTAATAATGGTACATAATAGCACAAAGAGGTTCCATAGCCAGCAGGGGTCACCTCCCCACATGGCATTACAAGGGAGTCAGGATTAGTTGACACATCTGAGCTAAAGTATTTAGCTAAAGGCTGGGGATAAAACATTTTCTGTGAACAGCTTTTGACTACAGGAATTGTTTCCAGGCTAGGACTAACAGGTCACGCTGCTGTGCCTATCTCCAGGCTCTAAACCGTGAAGGGGTTGAGTGTTAATGGTATCAGGTTTTCCTGGTGGGAATCAATGGGGTTAGGTGCTTTTGAAAAATCCCATATGTCTGCACTTTCTTTTAGGAATCTAAATATGTTTATACATCTACTCCTTCAAGATTCTGCATTGGAATGATTAACCACCCAATCAAACTCAGTGGAAGGACAAGTTGAACTAAGCATGTTGGCTCCTGATTAGCTTATGGCACAGTATAAGATTCAGTTGTAATCCAATGAGAATGCACTGGGAACTTTTATGTAGTAAGTGCTCCGTTGCCTTTAATAATATCTGAGCCCTCAGTGGAATCCTATCCTTCTAGGGACAATTAATTAATTGAATGGAATGGTCTATTTTAATTTTAATTAAAATGGAGGAACTCGTTCTCTTTAGGATTTCTAATGTTCTTGTGTTTCTTTCTGTCCATTTTTCTGTAGAAAAACTAACAGAAGAGCCCTCTTTTACTTTGCATGCTCACATGGCAGCTGCCCAGACACTTAACTGCCATTTCTGGCACGTAGATACAGCTTGTGACCCTACTCCTGTGCAGTAGGGTCTGATGCATAAGTGTTCAGAGATCTGCAGAGTATGTGCAATAAGTACTTATAAATAAAAGTAAGAGCATTATAGAATTATGACCAGTCACGCTTCTGTCACAGTCTCTGCCCCTTTTTTGGTTAGCAGGTCATTTGTGTTCTAATCCCAATATCTTGAATTTGTTTTCAGTATTTGGTAGGATTTGCTGTATACTGTGAATCTATCAAGTGTAGAATGTGGGTTGTTCATGAGTTTTTTCAAGTATTTTTCCTTGGTGTGGCAGGTCACTTAAGTCACATTTTTCTGTTTCTTGATTGGATATATTAGTCATTTTAAATTAAAGGATAATAAATAGCAAATAATATATCACAAGTGACATTCCTTCTACTGTGGAATTTCAGCATTCAGACTGAAGTTCCAGAGTTTTCAACATTTTCACAGGTGCCTGCCAGCAGCCCAAGTTCTCAGTAATCATAAAAATCATAGAGTACTAGGGCTAGAAGGGACCTCCAGAGGTCATCTAATCCAACCCCCTGCCTGAGGCAGAATCATAGATTTCATAGACATCAGGGCTGGAAGGGACCTCGGAAGATCATCGAGTCCAGCCCCCCGCCCAAAGGGCAGGAAGTCAGCTGGGGTCATAGGATCCCAGCAAGATAAGCAATCATCCCTATCCAAACCATTTTATGCAATCCATAATTTAAACTCATAAAAGTACCATCATCCCTGACAGAACCTGCCACAAGTAAAGCAGGAGAACCATGGTAGCCCATGTCCTGCTTCGGTAAAAGGTTGTTAATATACACACAAAAGATTCCAAGTAAAGGCTCCCACTACAGAGGAAAGCAAAAACCCCCAAAGGGTCTGTGATAAAAAATGCTTTCTTACCTTGTAGTAATGATGGGCCTTTGAGAGGTTTTGTCTGCATGGGTATGACTTTAAATTGTATATGCAACGAGCCACAGCTGCATCCTTCACTTCCTTACTCATCCCTTACCCTAAGAGTATGAAGGACACAGAATCTACAATAATACCTCAGTTCTCCCATTCATTCAGAATTTTAGGGAAGGGTGACACTAAACAGCAGCCACATCGTGGAATCCACACGGACAAAAGAGTGTGAAGAATCACAGTCAGCATTCATGTGGATCTCACTCTCAGTGACTGTTTTCAGTGCTCCCCTGGAAGGTGGGATAAAAGAGTACTAGGTGCCACTAACTACTGGTGATCGAAACACTGCTATCCTAAATTGTCACCCAACCTTGTGGCCAAGTTCAGGGCATAATGTTTAACAAAAGCAAGGTGATTCCTCCAAATGTCTACCTTGCCAACCTCAGAAAAAGGCAGTCTGAGCTGTGGCAGAATAAGCCTTGATACTTGGTAAGTAAGTGAAGTACATCACATGTATGATAGCTGGTTAAAATACTTTGGCAATGCATTAAGCTACTTTCTGGACCTCTCTTAAAATTGCAGCTTATAGCAACAAAGAGATGCCAAGATTATCTAAATGTTATACTGGGTAACATAACGTAGCCCTTGAAATATCCAAGATGTGATGTTCTGCTTCCCCTAAAGAGAAAAAACGGGTTTTGGAAAGAAAATAAGGTGATTTACAATTTGATTTAAATTAACCTCCCAAACAACTTTCATGAAGATGAAGTCTCAGTACTACCTCTTGCTGAGTAAGGTTGTGAGAGGAGGGTCAGCAGTAAAAGCTGGGAGTTTGCTGATCCACTGGTTAATGACTAGTCATTAACTTGATTTTCTTCCTAGGGTTTACACTCCACTGTCTGTTAATTTGTCACCCACCACACTTTGTTGTTCCTATTGCAGACAGGAAGAATGTCTGCCCTGTTAGTGAAGTCTCTCACTGCCATC
>NW_005841844.1:33598-36852 GCF_000455745.1 Alligator sinensis
CCCTACACCCTGGTCCTTTACTCACCCAGATGACATACTTGTGAATCACTGTTCAACTATCAAGAATCACCTATATGATCTGCTCTTCACTCCAATCTCTGGGTCTTTCACAGAGTCTATTTCTGGTAAAGTCTGGATCAACTAAAGCACAAGCGCAACTCAACTCAAATTAATGGATAAGGTAACCGATCCTCTGCTGGTCAGATCTCCCCTCCTGATCCAATATTGGTCAGTACTAGGTCCTCCTATATCCTGGACTGCCCTTGTCAAATAATTTCTCAGCTTCCAGCCAATCCAGCTTCTCTGGTTTCACCTAATGCAAATCACATCTTGAGAGATCAACTGGCCCCTTTTTATCTAGGCTCCCAGTACAGTTTTCACTTATACCCAGGACCCCAAGCCAGTAGTAAATAGTTTTTGTCAATAGCACTTAACCAGCCAACACTAATTTCAAGTCAGCAAAAAATACATGATCATGGTTCTGAGCTACTGTGTCTGGACAGTCTGGGAGTGATTTCAGAAACTGATTTGATCTTCGAAGAAGATATGTTTGCCAAAAATCTGGGGAAAAAAAAAAAGTTCAAGTCTATCTGAACCAATTTACATTTTGGTTCAGTAGTCATAAGGAAAATTATTTTTGCAGTGAACAAATCTATAAGAAGGTCTTCCCATTGGTGAAATACAATCTATGGACAGAGTTCTCCAGAGACCATTTAGGATTCGTGACAGATTGTTTGTTGAGAAAATCTTCCAAATGGTTGCACCCGGGATATGGAAGAGGAATTGGGGTTACCCCAGACAGTTAACACCATGTTTGTAGTTTGAATGCCTCTTGACATAGGGGTGAGTAATAGGCATCTCCCTGTTTGTTTATATTCTACAACCCAAGCATGTTGTCTATTATGATCTGTCTGGTAGAGGTCTTTACAGTCACCAGGAAGGCTTTGTAAACTTATTTGATTTCCTGACTTCCAAGAAGTTTGCATGGAGTGTTACCTCCATTGAGGACCAAGTCCCCTATTTTTGGAGATGGTAAAGATGAGTCCCCATCATGTTTCAGGGGTGCCATAATCAGTGCTTTTACAAATAAAGTGGAGCAGATTACTTTCCAAACACTTTGCAAAAACCAGATAGCAGCTAGGACTCTAAAATGCATGTCCATTTGATGTCTCAGAGAACTATGCTGACTTCAGCCAGTTGTGTAATATGTGTAGTTGAAGTCTAGTTATGTACTTGCAAACTGACAATATGGCTTATATGCCTGATATATCTGAGAGAGGTTCCCATTGTGATTTATGGATTTGTCTTGCCTTTGGAGATGCTAGTCTTGATAAGCTGAAATGTCTGCCTTTGACAGGCAAGCCTTTGTCCATCTAGTTTTATCAGAGTTCCTTTAAGTCTACTGTCAGTAAATAATTGGGCAATATTTTTGTATTGTCTATTATCAAGCCCAACTCTCTGAACCGGTCAAGGACAGCATTTAGGGCTGTGGAACCATCTTGATGAGACCAACCTCTACTAAGCCAATCATCTAGATACAGATTGCCACGAATGCCTTGTCTCCGTACTACTACATGCATGCATTTTATGAAGACTCTGTGTGCTGCTCAGAGAGAAACTGGAGGAACTGATTAATAGTTGGGCCCTAATGGAAAATAAAAACACTGAGCCAGGTTGCAATATAGAAGTGTGCATCTTCCAAAGTGAGAGTCACAAATTATCTTGAGCCTGTAAAAATGCATGTTGAAGTAAGTGTTGCCATCCTGAATCTGAAGTGGCATACAGATGTGAGGGCAAAACAAATATGCCTCCTTTTTCTTCAGAATAAGAAAACATCATCAGTAGAAACCTCTTTTTCTGAATTCCAGAGAGATCTTCTCTGGAACTTCTAGGCAAAGCAAGGCAGCTGCATTGCCTTTCAATTGTTTTATGTGCGAATAATTCCTGAAGGCAGACAGAAAAACAAGGTGGGTATGAGACTGGGTACACAGAAGAAATAACTTCTAGTGCTCACTTATCAATGTCTCTTCCAGGCCAAGCCTGGGAAATCAGGGATACACAGTACCAAAAATAGAGGATTCAGGGATGGTTCTGGTCTCTTTTGGTTGATGCCCAACTTTCTGTTAAACATGTTGCATTGGTGACGGTGTAGGATAGTTGTTGGACAAAGAAGTTGTTGGCTTCCTTTGAGAGAAACTGGGTTTCTTTCTTAGAAGATAATCGATAGGTTGTTGTTGACTAGTGAGTGGCCATTCTTTGTCTGAAGGACTGCCATCTTAAGGCCATGATACAGATAGAAACCTGGTAACCTCTGTGGCCTTTAACAAGCTTACATTTGAAGTGTTCCAAATTCCAGTCTGATGTGAAGCACATAAAATGTGGAATGCTTTAGACCACAGACAAACATGCAACCACCTACTGTGCCCGTCCCTCATCAGAGTGCTTATAAAATCACTGCAACAGCATGCAGAAGTGTGCTACACAGCCAGGGGATGCGACAGGGGTTGCTCTTCCTACGGCTCCCCTGCCCCCATAGGAGATGGGGGCAGAGCAAGGTGGACAGCCAATGTCTCCCAGATAACTAATCCTGATGGTGGCCTAGCCTACAACAGAAGGTTAAAAAGAAAGGTCTGGGTAGAATACAGCTGGAAGGTTGAGAAGCACCTTGAGAAAGAGCAACTGAGGGGAATAATCCACACTGTAGACAGCCACTGTGTGAGAAAGTTACCCAAACAGAGGAGGTGGGCAGGGCAAGGAAACAAAACTATGAGAGATTCTTTAACAAAAATGGAGACAGAAAAGGATTTTCTCAGGGAATGAATCTTAACTAGAACTAACTGCCCTACAAGTCAACACCTAGAAGAACCAAGCAGACACAATGTGGCTCCATCTCACTGTTCAGAAATTCTGACCTTGCATGCATAAGATGCATACTCCATCTGGAATGGGGTCAACACAGACAATACTGAAAGTTCAGCAAACACACTCTGACCCCGGACCACAGTGAAGAGGACTCAGCACTTGCATTTGCCAGATTCCTCACAAATGCAAATTCCTTTGGTCCTGGTGGGGACACTGTTGTGTGTTGAGGTATCTGAAGGCTTTTCATAGCACCTCTGGTCACTTTCTCCTTCTCTTCCCCAAATCTACCTGGGCATTTCTATCTAGCCTTTATAAGAAAGCGGGAAGTTGGGACTGACAAGATGGCAGTTGTAGGACAATGCTGCAAAGAGGAAGGAATGGGACTGCATCTT
>NW_005841844.1:36862-41670 GCF_000455745.1 Alligator sinensis
AATGAGTTTGATGTGTAGAAGGAGAGTGAACAAGCAATGCAAGAACAATCAGATTAGTCACAATCTCAGTGCTGCCAGGCAAAACTATATGTATTCCCAGGCCCAGAAAATTAGTTCTTTTAGCACAAAGTCTTATGTTTAGAAAAGTCTTTGTCATTAGCTCTGAGCTCAGGCTGTGCGAACAGGTTAGGGAAAACCTCAGTAAATTTAATGAAGGAAACAAGTGCCAACAGGCTCAGCCCTGAGTAAATAGCCCTGACAGTCAGGGACCATGGGCTAAGCTACAGATTAGTCAGTGCAGCAGTGTCAGAGGGCATGCTGGTACTCAGTATCACTTGCTCAGCTCTCCCACACAGTCCAGCCAGCTTACAACTGGGACATGCAGCTGGAATTTGAATGTCAGTCTATGGCAAATGAAAGAAAGAGAGGGAGACCAAGAGCACAGAGACTTCCTTCCTGGCACCTTTTGAAGGGCACAGCATGGTCCAGTGGTTTGATCCAGGGCCCATGGAAAAGACTTGGCCTTTAGTCCTGACTAACATTTGGTAACTTTGGGCAAGTTGCTTGGGGCCAGATTCGTATCTACTTATTAGGCACCTAAGTGTACACCTTACTGCAAAAGGTGGGTGGGTCATCCTCCTCTTTGCTTTTTCTGGTGACTTATTTTAAGGCTAAGATGACAGTGTGTTACACAAGTGCCTTAATGTTTTCTCTAGGACTCAAGCAAGGTGGAATTGGATCATACTTAGTCCCCAAAGTCTACTTGTGCGTGGAGTAAGACCTGCCCCCAAAGTCTCTATGCTTCACTTTTTCTCTCTATAAGATGATGCTTCCAGAAGCATGTTTCCTTCAGAGAAGCTGTTACTTGCTTTGCTGGGGACTGTATTCCTATGTATTGAGCGGCTTTAGACACACCCTGAGTGCTCAGTCTTGGGAAGGGCTAAGAAGTGTCAACTGAGGGGACTCAGCACCTTGCTCCCTGGCACATGATGCAGTGCCGTACAAATGTACTGGAACAAGCTGAAAGCAGTATACCCACATTAGCACAAGACTCCACCTGAGTAGGCCATGCTGAGTGCTTACCCACTACACAAGTTTTGTACAGCCTTTTGTTTTCAAATATCACAACACCCCTAAATGCAGACACTTAGATCAGAGGTTCCATTGTTTTCGAGTTGAGCACCCCAGGTCTTCAGTCCCCAATCAGCTAGATTCTCCATCTTGGTGGAAACTGAGAAAGAACACAGCCGAGACACTTGCTTTCTCAGCTCTGCATGTACACATAGCCCTGTAGGGCCTGGCCTGCTATTGGCCTGCTCTTAGGGGACAGGGAGGACTTTCACAGAAAACCCCCATCACTGCAAGATGATTGGAAGTCACAAGTCCAGAACACATGAAGTCCAGCAAGCTGTTTTAACTGTGCTAGGCATCTACTATGGAAACCTGGCTCTGCATTCTGTGTCCAAGAACAAAACTGGATACTTTCAAAAAACACTTGGATGCCTATCTTTCTGGGATCATTTGACCTCTGCTGACTTCCTGCCCCTTGGGCAGGGGGCTGGACCTGATGATCTTGCAAGGTCCATTCCATCCCTAATGTCTATGAAATCTATGAAAACCTGGGAGATTGTCTGGTCTGCCCACCACTTATAGCATCCTCTAATCCCAAGTCAGCCCTTGAGCCAACCTTCCCAAAACTGACCTGCAGCTTGTACTCTTTGCGGTTGAGGATGACAGCTGTGATTTGCTGGTCCATGAAGATGAGGATGATGACTAAAATGGCGGGAGCTGCTGACACCAGGCACATCCACCAGGGGTTCACTCCAAAAGGATATACAACCCAGCCTCGTTGTGGGTTGGTGGGCTTTGCAGAGAATAAGAAGAGTTACATAATATATCACAGGGCTAGGATACAGTCTCAGCTGTATACAGCAGTCAGAAAAGAAGCCTGACATGTGGGATGGGTAGATCCTTCTAGCCCACCTCAACTGCTCTCTTTTCTGTGCAGTCCTGAATCTGATTAGGCCCTGTTCATTTCAAAGGTGCTATTAGATCAGAGGTCTGAAGGCTGCATACACCTTGTGTCCTTATTGCAATACTTTACTAAGGGATTTGAAAGCAGAAAGAGGGTCTTGTGTCCCAGCTGCCCAGAGAATCCTTAATCTGTGCATGTCCTAGTTCTGCTATGGGGGCAGAACTGAAACCCACATTCTACTTGCAAATGTCCTGAGGGCTAACATTTGAGCAGAGCAGATCCCATGGGTGCCACTCTCCATAGGACAGTGTACCTTGCCCCCTTTGTATTCTGAGGCTTGCAATAGAGGCAGGGCACTCTGAGCAACAAGGTCAGGAGCTTAATGAAGTGCAAACTGCTGAGTGCAGGCTGCTCCCACATGAATTCAAAGGTGTGTTTAAATTGGCTTAAGTGGTGCTTTTGTATTGATAGCACTGGGATTTGGCATATGGCTAGTGCCATTTGCACAACTGAAATGCTTGCCTGCCTTATCTAAGGCTGTCTTAAGTGACCTGGTATACTGTTCTGCATTTGCTAAATAGCAAAAAACTTTTTGAGCAACATCTGATTGTTGTGGGTTGGCCAATCAGACTATGGCATGAAACTTACTGGGGCTGGCCTCCAGCAATAGCTGCTGCATGATGCTTCACAGTACAGTGAGTTCCTCACTCTCCCCACATGTGCAGTGCAGTACATGGGGAAAAAAAGGCATCCAGACCAAATAGAATGGTGACTGCTGTTCTACATACTGGGGACGGCAGGAATCAGACTCCGTGAAATAGGCACTTGTGAACTGCCCATTTGTACTCACTCAGGCTCTAAACCAATTAACCAATGAGATATTTTTTGTATGGCAAGGATCTATTGGGTATAAATTCTGAGAGATGAGGTGAGACTATTTCTGTGAAGCTACAGAATACCTGAACCCGTGACATGGTAGGGAGTCTGTGCCATGGTTTCACCTTGTTGCTGACCTCAGGGATTGAAAATTTATGAGTAAGGCCCATAAAGATCAGGAGATTGACTTAAACATTGCAAGCTTTTGCTTAGAAAGCAGTAAAGGCAGAGCTCACTTTCTCTGCTCTCTGGGTTTTGAACATCTAGGCTGCATCTGAGTCATGTTTTCAAACTATTTTTTGCAATTATAAGGGCCAAGAGTGTTTCTTGTTAAATGAAAGCTCTGCATGATTCCAGGAGCTGATGTTTTGGGAAAAACTGCTTATTTTTGTATGAGCCATAATATAATTGCAAGAGCTGGCAATTCTGGGTTGATGGTAGGCTCTGTGGCTCTAGCTTTCAGATTCTTGTGCAGTGTCTCTTTGCATGCCTGTGTACTGTCTGTTTAGACACGTGATCATGTAAAAAGAGATCTATATGTGTGCCTTCCAAACTGGGCATATCCAAAGGCCAGTGGTCCAGTAGTTAGAAGAGGGATCTATGGAATCAACCCCTGGACTCCATCCTGAGCCCTTCCATTGGCTTGATGTTTATTATTGCAATGCTTTCTTGGCACCACAGCTGAAGCTTCTCTACCACGGCGATAAGTGAGCCCCTCCTACCCCTCCAGGGTGCTGCATGCTGCTTAATATAATAAATGCCCTTCAAGATCTATGGAGGGAAGGTCTGAGTTATGAATTACTGAACGCACATTAATACACAAAGAGTTGCAGCCAAAGCAAGTCGCAACACCACCCTGCTCTAGCCAGAGTGCTTGGCGCTGCCCCTTTCAGTCTTGACATCTCCCCTGCATTTGTCAAGTGGCACTCTGCCTCCAGCTTGGAGGCTGGGCAGGCATCTACCTCATTACACTGAAGCACAATCCACCAGGCACGGAGCACTGGGGAATAAGATGGAAACTGTTTGCTAGCTTTGGAGTCCCTGCTAATCCATTTCCACACCCAGGCCTGGGGTAGGAAGCCCAAGCCCAGACTTGAGTTGTGTCTCCTGCTTTGCTGCGTGTTGTGGCATCATTTGAATGATTACATGACTGTTTAGTTTGCGCCCAGTTGCTAAGTTGATGTTATTTATAGACCATGGGACTGGCTGGAGCTTCACGCCTACTTAGTTGCAAGGACAGCTCCAGTAGAAACCTGCTCTGCAGAGTACAGGGTGTCAAGTTAAGGGTCCGAAAATCTCAGATCGGCAAGTGGAAAATCCCAGTGCTATCTGCACTGGTTCTCTGTAGATCCCTCCTGGCCCTGCACTGCTGAAAGGGAAAAGGGAAGGAGTTTGCTTGAAAAACACATGAGCAGATTTATCCTAGGTGCCAGCTCAGAGGAGTCAGTAGAGTCACACTAGGGTGGGAAGTGGCCCAGTGCAGGAACCCAATTCTCCCTGTTCCATAGCAAGGTCTTCACTTGTTCTGAGTTTGTTCTGTACACCCACCAGTTCTCAGGACTTGAGCATAATGCTACGGAATGTGCCACTGATTGTCTGACAGCCACACACGTGCTAGTATGTATGCAGGGCTGGGGAAGAGGAGCTGGCTTACTGTCTCACACAGACCATTTCTGAAAGGAGGTACTATTTAACACATCTTGGGGGAGTGGAGAAGTGATCTTTAGGAAAGGTGCCAATAAGCAGGTCAGGAGACAGTTATAGTTATACTGGGCATTTCCAGTGGGGAAGTGACCAACTATTATAGAGGCCAGCAAGGGGAGTCAATTTTATATGAGGGCTATTTGGGGTCCTGTGATGGGGTTCTCCATCCAGCTGGGAGTAGGGGGGTGATCATGTCACAAAGCCATCAATGGAGTTATCAGATGCTGTGCACTTTCTGGACAGTTTCAGCAGG
>NW_005841844.1:41701-51714 GCF_000455745.1 Alligator sinensis
CAGGAACAGAACTAACCAGACCATAGAAACAGAGCTTGTGTCTCACTCTAGGGCAGGGTTGAGGAAACTGAGGAAATATTACCTTGTCACTGCTTGTGCTGTTCTGATGCTTAGTGAAGACTTCAGTCTCCAAGATGAACATTCTGCCTCCTACTCCTGAGATGCTCAAGTTGAGCTGCCTGTGAATGAGCTCACTCAGTGCTCCTCCGGGAAAGATACTCTCTCTCCAGAAGAAGATTTTGTATCAGTTCCTTGTTTCTTTCTTTTCTTCATGGCCTCCGCAATGGGTTAAACAATTCTGGAGGAGGTTTATGACCTTAGAACCTGGGATGCCTGTCTCCCCCTTGGGAAAGGCGGATCTTATGGTAGTTACACCCACAGTAGGCAGGGAACCCCTCTGAAGTGGCTCTCTGGCAGGTGAGTTCAGGCAAAGGCCTCCCTGTCTCTAAAGCTCCTCTTTATGATCAGAGCTGCCTGATTCCCAGGCTGTTTGCAGGTAAGTCCTGACAAGCCTTCAAGTCCTGATGGCAAGTTGGCTCCATCTACAATGCAGACAACGTCTTCATTTAGGCACCAGCTACAGTGGTTAGCTTGCTGAACAGATTAAAGGGTTGTTTGTTCTTTTTCAGGATGGGGGAAGAGACCAAGGGGAGAGGTCAGAAGAATGGCAGGCCTTACAACAGCTCTTATTCCAGGACCCCTCCAAATTATGGAGAAAAGGGTAGGGCCCCAGACTGACACAGAGATGAACACTATGAGGCCCCCTCCTTAAAATGGAAAGATTAGGTGATGAGAAGTCGGTCATCCCAGGATAACGTACACTTTGCACTGAAAATATCCCAACTGAAAATGTCTCAGGATTATGTTAGCTGCTGAATGACTCCTGCCACATTGTGTGGACAGCATGTTGGGTGCCTTATTGGTCATGTCCTTGTAGGTCCTCAGCAACAGAGCCTTAGACAGTGATTCAGCTATATCCCCTCCAGCCATGGCACCTACTGAGCAAGAGTGTTTCCAACAGGAACAGGGGATCTCAGATCTTGTCCACTTGAGGGATGAGGCAGAAACTTAATGGGAGCTCAAGGCTGCATCTAGTTTGCATGAACAGGTTTCACCCCAGAATTAAATATGAAAATGAGCCTTGTCTCCAAGGTCTCAGCAGAAAGTCCAAGGGAAAAGCTACATCAAGATCCAATAGGCATTTCTCACTGCATAGGCTTTTTTCCCACTCTCAGCCATTATCACTACACAAGTTAATCTTCCAGCACTCCTGCTCCCACCCCCAAGTCCCTAGACATCCCCTTCCACTCTAGCAATCCTTCTCATGTACCCTCTCTACCTTCTGCAGCCCCACTATGCTTTCAGTTCTCACCTTGAACTCAATGGGGACAATGAGCTTGGGAGTCTCTAATCCAAGACAAGCATCGATTCCACAGAAGATGAGAATGGCCAGGATGATGGAGAAGTCACTCACCAGCTTCCTCAGCTAATAGATCAAAGAAAGAAGTTGGGGGAGTTAGCAGAAATGGCCCATGACTGACATATACAGAGCTGGTAGTTGGTCAGTAGGGGCTTTAGAAGTAGTTAGCTGCTGTGTATTCAGGGAACAGAAGAAGAACTGTGTGTACAACCCATATATGCTGATGTTCTCCCCTGAGAACACATTGCACTGAAAAGCAGCCATACAATGAAGCCATGACAATATCCTTCCTCTTTCCCATACTCTAAGCCTCTTCCTGTAGTGTTGCATCTTATAGACTGACTAAATCAGAGATGCATAAGTTTTCATAAACAACAGCTTGCTTCATTAAATGCTATGAAGGGACTGCCATCCATAGCATCAGATTAAGTAAGCTGTTGCTTACAAAAGCTTATACATCTCTGACGCAGTTAGTTTATAATGTGCAATTCTATTCTGCCTTCTGCCTGACTTCACACTAACCACTTCTATTCCTGCAGTGCAGGGGCTGGCAACATCTGGCCTGTGTCAGACTGGAGCCAGGATGTTCCAGCCCAGGGCTCTGGAAGGTTGCCAGCCACTGTGTGTAATGGAGAGAACTTGGGATAAAGTAAAAAAGCATTTTGAGTGCCCCCTATCAGCAGTGCTTGCACTGCGTGTAGAATGCTCTACGCTAAACATGCTTAGAATCACAGAATCAAATGACTGGAAGGGACCAGTATGATCATCAAGTCCGGTCCCCTACCATGGGCAGGAAGTATTGGACTTAGATGAGCTCAGCAAGGCGCCTGTCCAGCCTCGTCTTGAACACCTCCAAGGAGGGCAACTACACCACCTCTGCTAGGAGTGTGTTCCAGATTCTGGTGACCCTTACAGAGAAGAAGTTTTTTCTTATATCTAACCTGAATTTACCCTCTATTAGTTTATGCCCATTGGTCTTCGTCCTCCCTTGAGGTGCCCTCCTGAATAGTTGCTCTACTAGCTCTTGATGCTCCCCCCGAGGTACCTGTAGGCAGCTATCAAGTCACCCCTCAGCTTTCCCTTCCTCAGGCTGAACAGGCCCAGTTCCTGGAGCCTCTCCTCATAGGGCCTACCCTCCATGTCCTTAATCAAATGGGTGGCATTTCTTTGCACCCTTTTGAGCTTATCCATGTCCTTCTTGAAGTGTGGTGCCCAGAACTGGGATAGTACTCCAGCTGAGGCCTCACCAACACTGAATAGAGAGGCAAGAGTACCTCTCTAGATCTGTCGGCCACACAGTAGCTGATGTACGCCAGAGTTTTATTGGACCTTTTGGCAGCCTCATCACACCGTTGGGTCATTCATCTTCCAGTCGATCATGACCCCCAGGTCTCATTTAGCTGTTGTGCCAGCCAGTAGGCCACCACCCATTGTATAGTTGTGGTGAGAATTCTTCCTACCCACGGGAAGGACCTTGCACTTCTCCCTGATAAACCTCATCTGATTTCATTCTGCCCATAAATCCAGTCTGTCAAGGTCCTCCTGGATCTCTGCCCTATCTTCTGGTGTGCCTGGATTTCCCCACAGCTTGGTATCATCATTGCATATATACTTCTTTTTTCTTTTTCAGTAGCTCCCTAATATTGCTGGTGAGCCAGGCAGGTCTCCTGGCTCTCTTCCCACTTTTTGGAGAGCATAGAAAAAAGTATGGTGGATGGTAAGCACTGACCCTGCAATCTCTGCCGCTATAACAGATAATCCTTTAAAAATCAGGATAGCCCACTGATCACAACTACTGACTTCTACATAAGAGTTAATATTTCTGCTGGTGAGTGAAACTGTAAAGCCACATCATGTGAGCCACGGTGAGCTCAGGTATACTTGTTTCTTGTCTTGTGAGTGCTGGAAAGGGAAGGGGTTTTCTGAACGTTGTTCATCATGTGTTGGGTGCCATTCAGAACTGGGTCTAAACTCTATTCTTAGTGCTGCCATTCATTTGCACTGTGGCCTAGGCCATAACATGTATGCTTATCATTCAGAAGTGGCCACTACTTTTAGGTTCCTCAGTTGTTGAGAGTCCACCTTGATCCCCCTAAATGCATTCCCCTGAACTCCCAAAGGGAGCAAGCCCATTTGAAAATATGACTATATACCTGCTCTGTGCCTCAGTTTCCTCAAGGTAAAGTGGGACTAAAGATGCTTCCCCTCCTTATAACTACTATAAATTCTGTCAGGGAGAGGCACTATGTATGTATTTAATGGCATTTTAGATACACATTTCCAGGAGAGAGCACAACTTCCCATGGGTTTCCCAACAACCTCTGCCATCCATGGGACATCAGACTTTGCTGGACTGAATAGCTGTAAAATGTTATAATATTTTAAGCAATATTCCTGTTTTCAGGGATATTTCTTGGGCTTTCAGAGCGAGGTCTGCATATACAGCACCTGCTGGAGCTCTGTGAGGGCTTTCTATCTACACAAGGCCATCATCATAGGATCATAGGAAAGTAGGTCTGGAAAGGACATTGTAAGGATCATGTACAAAGCTCAGACAGGAGAGGCAGCTAAACTTCCTCCTAAAGCTGCAGAAACTGTCAGTGCATGGGGAGGGAAGAGGAATACTCACAGCTGTGGGGAAATAGCGGCTCAATTTAAAGCGCTTGAGGGTCATGGAGCAGAGGAACGTCCCCAGGAACAAGACAAAGGACATAAATGTGATGTCAGGCACATAGTTACAACTGGTGCCCACCAGGTGGCCCCCTAGTTGCAAACATTCCTTCTTCCTCAGCTGGGACCTGTTTGCAGGCTCCAGACCCCAGTACTGTGGAGAAACAGAGAAATATTTCAGGCAAAGAGGAAAGCCTGCTCGTTCAAGAACAGCATCCCTCTGCCCAGAGCAGATGGATCAGAAGCACCAGAGTGAAACACTGTCAGATTACCATAGGTAGGCATGCTGCAGCCCCGAGCAAAGGATGGGGCAGATTGTCCAGAGCTTGGAAGAGTGATCGCTCTAGAGCGGGGTGGGGAGGAAAGCGTCACTGGAACTGCCTAGTGCTGGTAACAGAGGCTGCTAACACTGGATGCTTGCCTGTTTGTGTGTCTGGTGGTCCATCCCACACTCAGCACACTGACCCACACCATTACAGAAGTGGGCTATGGCAGAACTAGTATGGGCCTTGTTCAGCCATGGGCTGAACTGATGGTACCATGTGGACACATGCCCACATGAAAGGCTCAAAGGGGTCACAGACACATCAGGGATGAACACCTGCCAGTGCCAGGTGTCTCTTTGAGCTGGAAGCTGCCAAGACACAGCTCTGAAAGGACTACCCCTCCTGCTGCAGGGAAGGAACTTTGTGGCATTGGTACCAGTATCCTTGGAGCCCAGACTCAGAGATAGGATGCAGGTCATAAATCCTGTGGATGCTCCTAAGTGGGGCAGGGCCATCCATAAGTACAGCAGTTGGTTTCCTCAGGTCAAAGGCCTGGTTTCACCTCTACCACTTTGATGGCTGATCAGTGAGACTTCCTGCTCCTTGGAGGGATACAGAGACCCTGGCTCTGTCCCAGGAGCACAGAGAGCTCCTGCTCCAGTCACCACCGCAGAGCATGCACACTTCTAGACCTTTGCTTTCCCTTAATGGCAGAAGAGAATGGTCCTCACCTCCCCAAGGCTGTCAGGGTCTGGAAGCAGTGTCTTATTCAATATGGAGGAGTTGCCTGTAAGAGAAAAACATGCATGTACTCCTGTCCTCCTTCCCAAACACTGGGATGTGACATCCCAGGATGTCACATTGCTGTGTGGTTCCAATTAGTAGCATAAGCTCCCAGAGCTTTCTCCCAGGATGCAGTTGCATAAAGAAAGCAGGGTGAACAGGGCTCCCACCCTGGGTGCTGCCTTGCCACACAAAGACTCCTGGTGAGGGGAATTTTGGTGGTGCTCCCCATCCCTCCCCCACTTTGTAGCAGTGGAGGAAATCCTGTGCTGCCCTGCCCCGGGCCACACTAAACACCGCATCTGCAGGGAGGGGAGCACCATTCCATGTGCCCTACTCCCCACCTCCCGATACACTGCTTGATGCAGTGCCAGGAAGAGGTGATGCAAAGACTCCCAGCCAGCTGAGTCTGGTGTTGGCTTCTAGAGGTCAAAGCCTTATGTTCTGATCTAAGGGGTTTAAATGAGACTTGTCCTCTGGGGACATTGGTAGGCCTGTACTTCCCAAATCATGCTCTGATACATTTGTCACCTCCTGAGAGAGAACATGGTGCTGCCTCCTCCCCCTAATTTGGGGTTGGGAGCACTGTTGTGTGTATGTTTACCCAACACTATCCATTATCTGTAGCTTTCAGGTTTGCCAAGTTTGTGACAATGGGAAGTGTCTGGTTCATGCTTTTTGATTTTGGAAGAGTAAGAATGGTTGAGATGTTCCTGAGAATGAACTGAGGAGAGAAATACATGGTTTGCCAACATTAAAGGTTACCTTTTAGTAGTTTAATTGAGATGCTCCAGTGCCTCCCTGCCTGGGAATAGGGACATGGGATGTGGCAGGTGGATAATGCTGGTGTCAGGGATGTCCCCATCCAAATTTGGCCAAGTTACAAATATCTGAAAAATGGCCCTTTGCATAAGCTAAGCAAGGGTTTGTTGGAAGCTGCCTGCTAAACTCTGCACAGATTATGTCTGTCCTGGGTGTGCTCCATCCTCTACAGCCCATGTGTGCTGAGCACACTGCTCCCACAGGGTGACTGAACATGCTCTGTCCTGAGACAGCAGGACTTCCCTTGCAGTTCCTGCTCCTACCTGTTAGGAGTTGCTGTGGCAGTAAGCACCAGAACTGACAGCAAAGAGATCCTCTCTCCTGTGTTCCCAGTAAAGTGACCCAATTTAATTTTCTGGAACAGCCCTACATTTTGGGCCTGTCTCAGTGCCCCAAGGACACCTGGGAATGGGAATCCAGGAAGCATGCTATTGAGAGGCCGTAGCACACCAGCCTGGCACTGTCTGATGTTGGCTAAACTGCATCTAGCTTGGTAGGCAGCTATGGGCTGCGTTCATGGGGTGCTGTTCCTTGGGGGTCAGAGTTAGTTGCCTGATGGTTGGTCTCTCTAATTTTCAGTGATCCTGCCGCTAGCATGGAGGCAAAGGAGGAAGATACCTGACTTGACTACAGAGGGGTGAAAAGGAGAGAGAGGAGCAGAGGAGGGATGGGGCAAGAGACAAAACAGAGGAGAAAGAGAGGTGTACGTGGTGAAGAACAGAGATGAAGCAGCACCTGGGCTGAGCACTCTTCCAAATGCTAATGCTAATGTTCTGTGACAGACAGGAGTGTGGAAATAACTCTTCCACACTGCCTTCCAGCAAAGGACTAGCATCAAGTGGAGGCAGTCAAACACTGCCTCTCTTTGATGTGGGAAACAAGCAGAGTATCCCAGCTCTGCATTGGGAAGGCAGCCCTTCAGCACAAAACTGGTGTGTCATCTGGGCAAGAGATGAAGCCTCTTTCTGGAGGGAACCCAACAACTCAGCCTGGTGGGATCTGGGTGCATAGTCTCATGTCCATCGAGACAACCAGGGCTACACAGGGAGTGAGAGGAGAGGGAAAATTAAGCACCAAAAAGAAGAGATTTAATCGGCAACATAGGGGGAAAGAAGAGGAACCCAGAAAAGTTGCTGGAGTGAGATGAGGCCTTGTGCACCAAACAGGAATGTGTATGTGCATGTAGCATGAGTCAGGGAGCAAACAGGGAACTGTGACAATTATCCCTCACTATCCCATTGCTGAGAGCAGCAAGGATGGTGCCAGCTCCAATAGCATTTGGGATTATCCTGGCACTGGGAATGTGGGTTCTGTGATTTGCTCCGATTGTGCCTCAGGGAGATGATTGGGGAGGTGTATCTGGGAGTTTGGACAGAGGGCTGATGCAGGAGCAGGAGACCCCTGGGTATGCTAGATTATGGTTTGAGGGGGTCAACAGACCAAGTTGAGGCCTTGGTTGAATCTGCTAGAGTTGTGCTGAACCCCTACATCTTCCAGCCATACTGGACAATTCTCCTTTCCTCCCTTCAAAAAGGAATTAAATTAAGGCCCCTGCCAGTGTACGAGAGAGTTTTATGCTCCCCCTGCAGAACTGTTAGCTGGTGACCTGTGAGCAAGGAGGAGCTGGACCCTAAGAAAGCTATTAAATAGAACATAAGCGATGTTATCCTCTGACATCCCAAATCCAATGATAGTTGATGCCAGAGAAGGTATGACAGGGGAAGGCTCATTTTAGACATGTCCTGTTCATATGCTGTCCTTCTAAAACACTTATTACTTCCCCCTTCAGAGATAGACTACTGGGCTAGATAGACCATTGTTTTGACCCAGGGTCAGTGCCGGATTATGACATGCTGAGGCCTTAAACTATGTCTAGTTTAAGAGGCCCCATATGATAAAAATAATCCACAAAATGGATTTTCATGACATTTTAAAATGAATTGTTATTTCTGCACAAATTTATGAACTCAATATGAATGATAACTGTGGAGCCATATCTATGTATATTGTTTTCATATTAGAATGAAGATATCCAGTCTTTTTTCTTATTTAGAGGCCCCCCATATTGTGAGACCCTAAACTGTAGCTTAAGTGGCTTAAACCTAAATCCAGCACTGCCCAGGGCGGCACTTCCTATATTCTTATGAAAAGTCAAAGTGATGAGAGATGGTAGAAAGCTGCCAGGCAGAGTGAACAAGAGAACCCATTCTCCAAAGTGGCACCCAGTGGCTACAGAACACCATTTGCTGTGGTCAGGACAGAAGAGCCAAGCATTTCCACAAGGCTTCCCTGTGAATTAGTTTGTCTTGGCTTTGGGGAGGCTAGTTCTTCACAAACATGCAAGAGCCCATTTCATGAACTCATACTTCATAACAAATTAGACAAGACTCAGGATGGGGCTGGAGATGATGAGATGTAGAAAAGCAAATTGCAAGAAGCAATGTAAAGATCTCTGTGATCCTCTATAAAAATAGTAGAAATATTGGGTGGAGTATCCAGACACTGTCTGTGCTTGTGCTCTGCTGAGACCGGTGGCTGGACAATCAAAGAACTTTGAGTGCCTTGGTGCAATCTGCACAAATCTGCACACTATGCTTATTGTGCAAGAGGAGATAAACGCCCCAAAGGGATTGTGAAGCTCTGTCATCACCGTGCAATTAGGAGGATGACTCTTTAATGTTATGGTCCTAGATTAGATTAAAAGCATATTCAGAAACACATTAGATTGTTTTCTACTTTTTTTCTCATTGTGCCCCTATGGGCAGAGTTAAGGTGTTTGGTTGCCTTAGCTGTTGTCTTTTTAACACATTTAGATTTCTCTGATGTACAGCTTGAAAGCCAAATTTACTGGGTTCATAGATTTCATAGACATTAGGGGCTGGAAGGGACCTCATGAGATCATTTGGTCCAGTCCCCCCACCATAGACGGGAAGTCAGCTGGGATCAAGTGGCCCCAGCAAGAAATAAATCCAGCTGTTTTTGAAGGAGTCCAGAGTAGGTGCTTGCACCACCTCAGGCGGGGGGGAGTCTAAATTGGCCTTCCTGAAGTTAAAATCGGCCTTCCTGGTGTATAGATCCTGGGTATAAAACAATTACAACATCCCAGAAACGTTTTTGCTGTGAAGTTACTGATACCTGTTCTTGGACTTCGTTCTGTTTTAATGTTGCCTTTTGCCTGGGAACTAAATTATATACTAAAAAATATACCTGGAGTAACTCAGGTCTATGTAATGTGGCTTTTTATCATCCCCTAGTGACTAGATCATGTAACAGCTCCCTGAGCATCTCTGCAAGTGCACTCCTTATGCCACCATCCCTTATGCGGACATCTGCTGTTGAACAGCAGGGGAAGTGCTCATAGGACAATTGTTCCAGCAAAATGTGGCTCACTGCATCTCCCACATGAGCTGGCAGCAGGTTTCACTGCCTGAAGTCTGTGGTATTGACAAAAAAGCTAGTGATCAGATGTCCTTTCCACACAGTCACCTTGATAGTAACCATGCTCCCATATGTCATGGGTTTTCTGGAGTTCATTGTGAGCCCAGAAGGGCCTGATTACTTTAGCTTATTGAAAGAACTGAAAGCAGGAGCAGTTGCTTGCAAGTGGGTTCTTCCAAACTATTTGGCCAATCTCTGTGAGGGGCTAATATATTCACAGAACTCAAGACTGATTCACAAACAAAGCAAGAGCCATGTTCATAGATTCATAGATTCATAGATGTTAGGGTCGGAAGGGACCTCAATAGATCATCGAGTCCGACCCCCTGCATAAGCAGGAAAGATTGCTGGGTCTAGATGACCCCAGCTAGATACTCATCTAACCTCCTCTTGAAGACCCCCAGGGTAGGGGAGAGCACCACCTCCCTTGGGAGCCCGTTCCAGACCCTGGCCACTCTAACTGTGAAGAAGTTCTTCCTAATGTCCAATCTAAATCTGCTCTCTGCTAGCTTGTGGCCATTATTTCTTGTAATCCCTGGGGGCGCCTTGGTGAATAAATACTCACCAATTCCCTTCTGTGCCCCCGTGATGAACTTATAGGCAGCCACAAGGTC
>NW_005841844.1:52554-52840 GCF_000455745.1 Alligator sinensis
AAAAGAAACTAGATTGGTCAGGCACGATCTGCCTGCCACGAACCCGTGCTGGTTTCCCCTCATCATAATTTGTCCTGCCGGGCTCTCACAAATGTGAGCCTTGATAATTTTTTCAAAGACTTTGCCAAGGATGGAGGTGAGACTGACTGGCCTATAGTTGCCCGGGCCCTCCTTCCTCCCCTTCTTGAAAATGGAGACCACATTGGCCCTTTTCCAGTCCTCCGGGACTTGGCCCGTGTGCCACGAGCTTTCAAATATTCCCGCCAGTGGCTCTGCAATGATGTCG
>NW_005841844.1:53309-71397 GCF_000455745.1 Alligator sinensis
CTGCTGACTGACATTGTCTCATTGTTTCTTAATGCTTATGTCTACCTGATAGACTGAAAGCTGTTCATAGCAAAGACTATCTCTTAGGTTTATATCTATACCAGGAGTGTGAAACGTGGCCCATGGAGCTTCCTGTGGGCTGGACCACCCAACTCTGTGGGCTGAATCTGGCCCATGGGGCTCATCCCCATATCTGCCAGAGTACCTTTGGAGCTGGCACTAATCCTTACTGATTTGGCACAGCTTTAGAACCCAGAGATTTGATGCCTCCCCACTTTAATGCCTCCCCCTTTCCTGCTGCCAAAACCAGGGGGTTTAGTTGGTCCTGAAGACTAAAATACATCTCTGGTCACTCAGCCTGTAGGAAGTCCCACTGTCTAAATCCAGCCTGTGAGAAGCCCCTTAGTCTGGATCTAGCCTGTGGGACCTAGTAAGTTTCATACCCCTGGTCTATGCAAAATTTTGCAGAGCAGATTCCTGGTCTCTACAGCCATTATACAAAAATAAATAACAGTCACTCTTCAGAGTGGAGCAACACTATAGAAAACATTATTTCTTCTGCACTGAGGTGTCGATATCCGCTCTCCTGACCAAAGCACATTGCCAAGGGGCAGCAGCTGAAGAAAACAAAAGGTCCTCCAAATGCATGAAATCTACTCTTACCTGTGCCAGATAAATTGCAGATGCAGTTGTAGTGGGTGATGTCATTGATCTTGAAATTCCAGTTGATAGGGAAGTAATCAGCCAGGCTCAGCATTTTCTTCACAGAATCATAGATGAATATGAGGCTGATGAGGGCACAGAAGCCTTCCTCAGTGAAGCGGGTAAAATACTGCACCAGGTAACTTGCTTCAGTAGCTACCAGAATCAAGCCAAAAAATGCCACCCAGAGGCCAATCCAGAGGCGAAATTCCAAATAGTTCAGACTGTAGTCTCTGGTGGAAGGAATGGACTCGAGCATTTCAGAAAGCATGTCAAAAAGCTCTATTAGCCCTGTGTCCAAAGATCTCAAGGTACTGTATAAACATCAGTTATGCTTTTTCTACACACCAAGACATGCTGTGAGTTACTCATCGAGTTGGGAATACACCCCATTTGTCTAATTCTCAGGCAGAGTTTGAGCTTTAAAAACATCTTCTAATGTCATGGCCATAGGCAGAGCAATAAGCTAGAACTCTGGGTCAGCAGTGGCTGAACCAATCTCAGTGTGTCTAGGGATTCACTCTGGGTAACTGTATCATGTCTGGCTATCTCCAGTCCTCTAGTTTAAATCAGATTATGAATCTTCTAGAATATGTCCCTGCTCTGATGCTGGGGTGCAAGATATGTAAGAATGGACACAGTGACCTAATGGTTGGGGGTATGTGGCATCTGGACCCTCACATCAGAAGAGAGTTAGGTCAAAACAGGATTCTGGAACAAGTTGGTTTTTAGAAGAGGGAATAAGGGCAGTGGGGGTGTTGGCTTCTTCCAAGAGTAGCAGCGTGGCCCCTCCTCACAGAAATTGTTTTCAATTGAAGCAGGGATGTCAAACATATGGATCCTGCTCGTGGATCCCCTCACCCCCCTCCTTCCCCTCTCCCTCCCCCAGCACACCTGATTCAGCAGCCACTCCAGCCAGTCTGGGTCCTGCACTGTGTGGGGTGAAGGTCCCAGAGCGGCCAGAATGGGCACCATTTGTGGCACAGTCTGACGGGAGCAGCAGCCATGCTGCATGCAATGACTGCCCTGGCTGGACTCTGCCACATGTGGTGCCTGCTCTGGGATACGCATTGCACACGATGCCTGCTCTAGCTGATGCTGGGCCTGTGCTGCACCACACACAGCACAGGTCCCAGACCAGCAAGAGCAGCCACCTGATCAGGTATGCTGAGAAGGGGGAAAGAATCAATGGGCCTAATCCAGCCCTCAGACCAGTCCCACATCACCCATCTGGCCTACCGGGGAGGATGAGTTTAACACCTCTGCCTTTAATGCAACTCTAACCCTAAACCTTAGCCCAGCGCAACCCCTACATGAAGCAGTGGGGATTAGCCAGTTTCCCAAGAGCTGAAAGTTCCATTAGAAGAAGTTTGGGGAGACCACCAGGTGCAGGTTCACTCCTTCAGGACAAGGACATTCTGCAGAAGTGCTCTACTTACTTGCTAAAAGAGAAGAGGAGTCTTTCAAATACTAGCACAGGACCAGTGCTACTCAGGATGGTCAAGGGCTGGCCAGCAAAGAGGCAAAAGGTAGCTCCAGCAATGGCAGTACCCAGGAAACTCTCCAGCACCCCCTGAAACAGAACCAAACTCAACTAAGCATCAGTTCATAGTTGCTGAGCTACGTTGAATACCCCTAAAGTTGCTTTCCAGCAGCAGTCAGCTCAGTTTTAAAAGACAGGCTGAACTTTGGGGTCCAAGGTGGAGCCTGCTTCTTCCTGCAATGTGTCAGGAATTCACCTAAGGGTGGCAAGGCACAAGCACAGGAAGTCTTCCAGCACTTATCTCACAGTCCCTTACTCCGAACTTTTGGCCCTTCTATACTTTCTATGTATATTGGTTATAATTAGAAACAAACACAGAAGGAAAGATAAGTGGTCTTCAGACTAATTCCTAGAAGGGTTCTGTTCAAGGAACAGGAAGTGCAATGAGCAGTTGTCACAAAGTAACACAGAGACAAGGCTCCACAGCACACATTGCTTCTTCTGGCAGAGCACAGCCATGAGGGTCAATCTTAAATAGCAGTGTAGCTATCCCCCTAGTGCTAGTTCTGTCAGCCTGAATTGATTAGCAGCTGGTACTTGGAAAAAGGCTTTGCTAGCAGGAGTGGTGCCATTCTCTTTAAATGTTCAGCCCACCACTGTTCAAGCTGCATCTGCCTAAGACATTTTCTCTGTGACTATGAATCATTTTCTTATGTTTAGCTGATGCTGCTAAGCAGAGGCTGAAGGTTCGCTGCTGCTGTGGGAGATGTCATTTCCTTTTTTTCCTGCCAAGACATGTTGGATAGCCAAAAACACACCAATTTTCAGGGAGGTGACATCTTTGCCCCATAGCAGGGAACCTCTGGCCACTGCCCCTACACTGTGCTGCTTCCACCAACTACACCCTGTGCTGCCACCATTGCTGTGCTCTGCTCTGCTCTGCTCTTCTGACTGCTGGAGCTGGAGTCACTGCAGGGAAGGTGCACGGTTGTGTGGGGGGAGGGAAGAAGAGGATCAGGGCCAGGAAGATGAGCCCTTCCTCCAGCTCAATTCCAGAGCTCCCCCTTTTAGGCAGCGCCTAGGGCTCATGTCCTGCTCACTCACTTATTGTTACTACTGCCAACAAGTTCTAGTCACGCAAACAAAACATTAACAACTGCCAAAATTTTACGCCCAAGAGGCTGAGTAAGTTCTATCTTTCTCTTCCTACCTATGCCTCCATTTCCTTATATGCCATCTCCCTGCTGCTGAGTTATTCTGCCAGAGAAAGGAGAAGCC
This sequence comes from Alligator sinensis, assembly GCF_000455745.1. Classification (NCBI taxonomy): domain Eukaryota; kingdom Metazoa; phylum Chordata; order Crocodylia; family Alligatoridae; genus Alligator; species Alligator sinensis. Next base: position 56,773 of record NW_005841844.1, read on the forward strand.
AGTAACCCTAAGGCTTCATATAGCACCCTTCACTGCAAAGTGCTGACCAAGATTTACTTATTTGGTCTCAGTTCCCAGAAACTGTGGGTTCTCAGTTCCCATAAAATAGTTAAGCCAGGGCACAGATAACTAAAATGACCAGTTCAGGGCGGAGGTGTTTCTAGTAGGTTTTGTGCCCTGGACAAAACCTTGCTGGGGGGCAAAGGAATGTACAGCACTGAAGAGCAGGGGGTGGTCAGTTCTACCTGCCCCAAGGACTCCAAGTCCCTGACTGCTGCTGGTACAGGGTGGCCTGCCTAACTAGTGCAGAGCTGCTGCTGCAGCTCCATAGATTCTCTGGGGAGGTGCAACTTTGGTGTCCCACTAAATGGAGGCCCAGGGCTGGTACCCTACTTGCTCAGCCCAAATTATGCTACTGGTTCAGGGTCACAGAAGATTATTACCAGAGACAGAACAAGGCAAGAGGAGTATGCACAATGTTCTGCACACAGACTAGTCCATCACACCTCACTCTGAAGACCCCATGAGCTCAGACTCTTTACGCAGGAGGACATGGCCAAGGCAAGTGAGTTCTCTGGGCAGCCATCTCTGTGCTAAATGTGAATTCTGCAGTGTCAGAGTAATGAACTGGGTTTGCATGTGTGTTGTTGCCCAAAGGGGTTCTAAGGCACTTGCTCTGCTCCTAAGTAACTAGGAGAGGATTTAGCTCATCTGATAGAGGCTTGACCCATGGTTCTAATTTAGGTTATAAAGGAGTGTAGAATTTATCTAAGAATTGTGGTGGTGTTATACTGGTGACACTGAAACCCAGCAGAGAAGCTCGCAGTTGGTTGGATCCAGGGTACTGTTCAGCTGCTTTCAGGGACAAAACTCAGCCAGGAGTTTCAGTCATTCCAGGGAACCCTTTTAACTGAACCTTTCCCCTTCCATTCACATCTGTCTCCAACTGCACCTGGTTCATTTACAGCACCTATTCTCAACCAGGGTGATGCAGCACCCTGGAATGCCCTGAGATCCTTTCAAGGGTGCCATGGGGTGTCATGCAATGTTAGCACTGTTAGGCGTGCAGACATGATTCACAAGATAAATCCAGAGATTTCAAATAGGAATTCATGTGTTAAAAACATTCTGACCTGTTGAGGTCTTTCAGAGTTCTTTGCATCAGAAGAATTGCTCTATTATTTTCCTGTAGTCAAAAATGAGTGAAAACTAAGAGCTAGCATCTTCTGAGGGGCATCTTGAGTCTAACAAGGTGTAGGGTTGCCAACCCTACCGAACTGGCCAGGAGTCTACTGGAATCAGCATTGATCTCCCGGTGACTGTTGAAAGCAATCTGGAAGATTGATATTGTGAACGGGTTGAACAGTACAATTAATGATATTACATCACGTTGGGGAAAAAAATCTCCCAGAATAGCTTCAACCAGATTTGGCAACCCTAACGAGGCATGCCTTGAATCTACAAAGGTTGAGAAACACTGGCTTACAGGAATTGGCAGACTGACAGGTACTAGCAAGAGTGCCAGAGCCCCCTGCTGGTGTTTCTCCAGGCACTTCAAGTTGGGTACAGTTCCTGTCTATTGTTCTGCCTGTTCATTAGCTACTTTATTCCAAAGCAACCTCTCTCAACCCACATGCCCCATACCATAGCTCAGTGAGGGCCAACCTTTTTGTCAGGCCTACCACTAATTAGTCCCTTAGCCTCCCAGAGTGCCAATTCCCTTCCCTTGTCTGACCTGCTGCTCTGCTTTCTGCTCCCTTCTCCATCTGCCTGTTGCCTCCCCTCTTGCCATTTGTCACACACAGAGGCTTCCTATGCCTCTTGTGTCATACAGGCTGGCCATCCCTGCCATACCCACTCCTCAGAGAGACAGAAATGCACTATGTGGTGTATCTGCATGCTGAGCAAACCAGTATACAGAAATGAGACACTGTAGTTTAGTGGCTAAAATAAAAGACTGCAAGGAGTGTTAGGAGATATGAGATCTATTACTGTCTGTGCCACTGATTTGCTATGGGATTGTGGGTGAGACCACTTACTTGCCTATACTTTATTTCCTCATCTCTAATATGAGGATCATGATATCCTTCTTTCTAAAGTGCTTTGAGATCTCCAAGTGATAAACTCCAGGGAATCGATGCATATTTATATCAACTATGCATATGTATATCAACTGTCTTGTTTTGTCTTGTCTTGTCTTGCATATGGCCCCCAGCATCTCATGCATAGAGGAGAGTGAAAGTTATCACTATGCAGGAATTGTTACAACCAGTTTTCTGGCCAAAGTGGTTGCATAGTAGGTGAGTAATTGAAAGCATAAGCAACAGCTGCAAGCTTGGCAGAAAGATGCACACAGCATGTGAGAACTAATGAGCGTGAGTTGGAAAACACTTGAGTTGTTTCCCCCAAATAATATTATGGAGAGACCACAGTGTTAGCTTTGCTTTCTGATGCACCCTTCCTGACAACATACTCTTATATGCACCTTAAACATATCACCATTAACATTAGGGCAGCCAGCACTTGGTTTAGTTCTGATATATTCCACTTTTGACAAAATGTTCACCAGGGCAAGAAAGGTAATGAAGCAACTGCAGAGAGAACATATCGCATGGCCTGCAGGAAGGAGTCTGAGCGTGAAGCTAACACAGACCTGCATGTTATCTGTAGCATCTCCCAGCATGCCACCAAAAGTAATTGCATTGGTAACAGTCGCCAGGTAGATATAGAGAATAGCTGAAAAACACTGGATGTTCAGCGCATCATAGAAATCGCTCCAGTACCAAGGGGCCTTTCTTCGGATGTCCTTTACCAGTCCTCCAAATAACCTGCAGGCCAACATGGAAATAGGGAAATTCAAGAGAGAGATTAATAATGAACCAAGCCAACCAATCTACCCCATGGGAGCAAAGCTGTCTGCTTAGCCAAGCCTAACCTGAGAAAGCTCTGCAAAGAGAATGCAATAGCAGAACCACCTCCTCTCCTGAAGCAACAAGGTCAAAGAAGCAACTGAACCGAATGCTTTTGTTCAGGCTGCTCTTTTTAGTAGCCCAGTTATAAGTTTGGTTATCTTTCTGGTGATAAAGATATCACCAAAAAAGCCTTGCCTGTATTGGCCCAAAGTCAGTTTTAGCTCCCATATTACAGTGAAAATCCCAACCAGCACCATCAATATTATTTATTTATTATTTGTCTTGTAGCAGGTCTTAGAAGCATCCATCAGAGACAATCCCCATATAGTGAGGCACTATGAAAACACGAGACTACCCCATACTAACTCATTCACAAAAACATGAAGTCAGTATACACCTCACTGTATCTCCTCTGACTGTCCCTAGGAATCCAACCCAGGCCCAAAAATTTAATCTGGGTTTTAGGTGTGCCTTCACCTTGTGGTATGGAAATCCAGCCCAGGTTTCTCATGTGAGTACCACATGAGAGAGCCCCAAGCCCTGCTAACAGGAAGAAAAACAGGTTAAGGAATGAACCTACATCTACTCTGTGCCAGGATGGTACGCTTTCTATGGGACTCCCATGTTCAAGACCAAACTGAGCATTGGTATAAATGGGCACTAATCCACTGACTAAATGGAACTGCACCTGCAAGTTCTGCTGAATTCACACAAGGGCTGAATCTGGCTGCCTGTCTGTGAAGCAGATTTCTCTGGGGATGATTCTGGAGAAAAGCCCAACCCTTGACTGGGTGCATACCTCCCTGTTCTCTTCAGCTCTTCACTGACATGCTGGTGCCCATGGGCATGTCTGTCCTCAGTGGCACATAGGTTCCCATTGCAGTGAGATTTCCATTCCCGTAAGTGCATAGATATCCTAAGACAAACACAAAGGAATCCAGATGGACAGTTTCAGATCAGAACCCTCTTCACAAACAAATCAAACACTGTTTCCTCTGGTGATTTTTACTACTGGATTCTTAACTTGACTGTTCTCTGGGAGTCTGAGTACAACTGCTCACCCTAGAGGCACTAAGTTTCACCACAGTAGCATGAATAAACCAGAAATGGAGACAATGTTATAGTGCTTTTACCTTCACATGAAATGAAGGGTCCAGTGGCAAGGTAGTGGCCACACACAACACTTATTTTTTAAAAGAGGAATTAGCGACATCTCTCCCAAGAACACCCTGTTCTGAAGCTCATCTGAGTTCATTGGGCCAGAATCAGCAGGGGTGGCTTTAATCTCCCAGTCTCCAAGAGCCACTGACTAGCACTAGCTGATCTGGTCTGGACCTAAATGCCTAGTGCTGAGCTTTACTTTGTGCCTTGGGCCTACCTCTGATCTTAAGAAAAAGAGACCTAGTTGCTTGCTGGGTGCTCATCCCTTGGTACCTTTTATGTGGAGAGGGCAGGCATTTTGGTGGAGGGATTCGGATGGTTGGGTCCCATTTGCCTGGAGGCAACACTGTCAGCTCATCCAGAAACTCATCAATTCCTGCAATGAGGTCTTCTCTGTCCTGAGCCCAATGAGCAACTCTCTGGAAGAGCTGGAAGGAAATGCATTTATACCATCAAATCCATCCCTGTGCTCAGCCACTGTCTGTGATGAAAACTAAGTGTACCAGCACTGCACAGGTATAAGCAGAGGAACTGCTAGGCCATGACTTCTGTCCTGATCTGAAGTAAGGACTCTTATAACCCACCATGTCCTGCATGCTCAGCCAGCTTTTGGCAGTGCTAGCAGGGTACTGAGAGCACCCATTGCCTCCCATTAGCTTTTTCTAGCTTGCCTCACACACAGGGAACAAAGGGCTAATGCTGACACCTCATACAACTTCTAGATACATACAGCACTTTTCCAGACATATGGACTCACCTCATCCGTGAGTAACGTGGCCATGGCCCTTCCAATCTCATGGTAAGCTTTCACTTTGGCTCTGGGGCCCAGGAGGATGAAAAGGAACCTAAAGGGAACACAGAAACAACACAGATTTCCAGAGTAACTGCTCTTTTCCTTTTCAGAGATCTTCCTACAGGCAGGACTCGGTGTTTCAGAGACTGAGGCATTCTCTGAGGTGGTCTTGGCATGCTGTTGAAAGAGAACATGGTCCCCCAGGCTGTGGAAGGTGGTTTATGAAGGCTTTGTCAGATTGAAGTACATGTATTACCATTACCTATCCTCTGAACTCTGAAGTGACTAGTGAACTAGTGTTTCATAGATTCTATGAATCTATGAATCTATGAAAGGTGAACAGTGCTGGTCTAAAATAGTGTTGGGCTGTCCTTAGCAATAGTGTATCTTGGGGTGGGCAGCTGGGACATCAGCCCCAGGTACCAGCTTAGGAGAAGTACCAGAATTGGCCGCCACCCCCAAGGAGTCCATGTCCCTGGAAAAAGAGCAGCCCGATGGCATTGCTTTTGACATAGCAACTGGATGCCTGAACACAGCTCTGCTGCTGTAGGAGCAACAACCAGGGTGAGCAGACCATGCTGTGGTTGTCACTACAGCAGCCAGGGACTGCTTTTGAGTCCCCAGCATAGGTAATAGTCCCACACCCACCCTTGGTCTTGGAACCCCCACCCTTCCAGTGCACAGCAGTGACACCTCACCTGCTACCCTCCCTCTCACCCCCAGCTCTCTTGCCAGGTTTACCTAGGGCACAGACACTGCCCATTATGCCTCTGCTTCTTAGAGTTAACTATGATAAACTGCCATAGAATTCAGTGGGAGTAGTAAGGCATTGACTTTAGCAGCAGCATAGTTAGACCAATGGTGAGGGCTTTGGAAAATCCAGTCAGTAAATATGAAGCCCTTGTGCTGTCCATCAAGGCAGCTGGAAGGAAGGAGGAATCAAGGGATGAGAGGGCTGTCTGTCTAAGGAAAGTGGTGATACTGAGATCCCACACAGTTCACAAGACAGTTTGTTTTGTTTTGTGTAGAAGCCACAGCCCCAGCAGCACAGGGCTTAGTTCTATAAAGCAAAAGTTTTTTTTTTTTAAATCAGGCTCTTCCTGTTTCCAGCTCACTGCTTACACAACGCAACCAAAGCTGCCAAGTCTTCAGAAATCATCTGCAAAATGTTTGCTAGCACAGAGTCAACTAGTGCTAGAGAAGCTTCACTACTGAGACCCATCTTATTTAGCCCCTTGTGGGCCAGTGCAGGATTTTCCCCTGGTTTTCACTCTCCAGGGCCCCATCAGGCCCCTGTTATTCCATTCTGGCAACAAGTGGGAAATTGTTACCTACTTTGTATGTGTCCTATCTGTTGCTTCTACCAAATGTAGATTATTAGGAGAGACTGACAGCACAGTGTCAGTATTTTAGGTGGGGCCCTGCAGCGCACCTGAGTTGAGATTGAGAAATATGATTGAGAGACCCTGTACTGTCAGCCTGGAAGTTGTTTATGTGGCTCCTGGTGCCGGTAGAATTTAGGAGTCCCATAGGGGACCATGAATATGTTACACTGACGCCAGAGCAGCTCCCAGCAAACTTATCCTTTAATAGGAAGATACATTTGTATGACAGGGACACACAAATTGGGATAAAGTGACATTGATCTCATTTGACTTTCTTGGATTCGCATGGGGCAGGCACTCCAACAGCAGAAATGCCACTGGATACTCATGACCATGTCTCCTTCAGTCAGCCACTTTCAAGAATGGATACTGTAACAGGAAGCCATTCTCCAGACCCTGTTATGAGCAGGACCCCGAGTGCAACCAGGGTCATTGGCTGACCGCTGCCAGCAAGTCCATCTGGGAATAACCCTAGAAGTGCCAGTGGGCCCCAGCTGCAGGCAGCCATATGCCTGGGCAGCTGTGGGTGATTGGCTCCTGGGAGGTGCGGCGGGCCCAAAGGAGAGGGCCAAATCATAACACCCCTGGAGAGGGGAGTGCATGGTCTCCCAGAGGAGAGTGGTGCATTTCTGTGCAGAGGCACAGAGAGAGTCCAGGAGCACAACGGACCTGAGTCCCAGCCCGGGGACAAGCCTTGGGCAGTTGGAGCAGAAGCCGGTGAAGAGTAACCAGTGGAGAAGTGTCAGCCACTCATCCCACTGGTGCTGGGACTGGGACATGAGGTAAGCATCTTTGTGCAGGGAGTGGCTGGGAAGCCTCTCTGGGAGCCAGTTTATTGAGCTGACAGCCTGGCAATGGTGGGACTGGCTGAAGGGTATCGCTAAGGAAGGCTCACTGATTTGATAAGTTCGAGGACAGTGAACATGTGATTGAGGAGGCATAAAAAAGAATTAATTGATAAAAAAATCCATCAATCAAAGAAGTACAAGGACTTAGTGATTGATGCTGGAATCTCAGAGTGAATAGCCATAAATAAGGACCCCTTTGGTCTAGAGTGTGCATATGAATTGAGCCCTGGGGAATTTGTGACTTGGAAAGGTCTAAATAAGTGGTGGGAAATTGGGTGAGCCAGGGGTCAAAAGACTTGGGCATACTTGAAAGATCATAGGTCCATCCCAGCAGGTGGGGTGAGGACAGGGTGTAGGGGAGGTGAATCCCTGTGAAGACCATGTATTCCCTGTTAAGAGGGCTCTGTTTTCCTTTTTTGCAACACTCAGCTTCCCCTCTATTTGTTTTACATCAAGGTGTGGCAGGTGAGCACAAAGGAAGCAGGTAACAGCTCTCAGGAACAGCTATAGGACATATCACACCCACTGACAGAGACCCAGTGCTATGGTAGGGAAATAAGTCAGCACTGAGGAGAATTGTGAGATTCTCCTCAGTGTCTCTTACCAAGTGATACCCACAAGATCAGTTCCTAACTAGATGTCATGATAAGCTACATTAAGAAGGAACATCTCCCTAGGGAATTCAGTGGAGGCTTTATGCTTGGTTTTTTGAAAGATTTACACTTAGTTCTCAGCAAGTAAAATTCTATTTTATATTACCAATCCTGAACCAATCAGTTCTGTGCTCCAAACCATTGACATGTCTGTGTGATATGCAGAGGAACTGAAGAGATAGGAAGGAAAAAGAAAAGGCCTAAGAGTCTCTACAGAGGTGGTCTCTGTTTGAGTGTTACCTGCTTGGGAAAGCTACCTCAGTCAAGGCCCCAAGTCCCACTGCCTCCTTTAGTCGGATGAAGGCAATAAATGGCTTATCTAGAAAGCTGACTTCTCCAGCAAGAATGTTCGACACTTCAGCCCCAGCTGGGATCTTCTTCTTGAACGGATTTTTTAGCTGAAATAAAATGAAATTTATTAGTCCAGCTGTCCAGAAAGCTGCAAACAAAATAATCTGTGTTATAGCAGCCTCTGCTATACCCCATTATGGAAGAAGAGGGGATAAGGGACATAACACCTTCAAGATAAACTGTTTTACATGGAACCTGGAAGAGATGGGCCTAGGAAGCATATAAATCCAGCCCTGCAGCTAAAAGGGTCAGTCTGATCCAGGCAAGAAAACTGATAGGAGCTCTGATGGAGACTGCAGAAGAAACTGTGAGTAGGTCTGTTATGGACTGTAACTGGGATCAACCAGCAGGAACGGGGCAAGGCCCTGAAACAAAGGCTTTCTGTTTTGAGGACTGATTTGGTATTGTTTGTTTGGGAACTGTTTATATTTGGTTTATACCTGGGACCATTATTGTACTTAAGCAGAATTGCTGGCAAAGAAGATAACAGGTTTCTGCAAGTAGGCTGAAAGGGGAGGCAAGAAGGAGTTAATAACAGCAGGCAAGGTCCTGATTTAACAGTAATTGATCTATCAGCCTAATACAAGAGATTATGTGAGGGCATTAACTTTGTTGGACTAATTGGCGAGCTAGCAAGCCCAGGGAAAAGGGCAGTGCTATTGATCGGCTCATCTAGAGGTGCCCCATGATGATCAGAGCAGAGAGCAGCATCTAGTGTTGCTCTGGACTAATTGAGGACTGCCTCTCAGATTGCTTAAGATCAAGGCATTACAGACAACCCCAGGAATAGCATACAGGAAGGCTGTAGCCCTGCAGGTCACAAGTGGCTGCCAAAGGGCACCACTTGTGGGTTAAACCCCCCATGACCTGTTACAAGATCTTTGAACACAAGGCAGTTACAGTTGTGAACATAATTTCAAGGTAAATTAGGACTAAATCCTATTTTGCTGTTATACACCTAAGTGCCATTTCCCTAGCCATGTAAGTGGCCATCATATTTCTGCAGCATGTTTCTGCATTTTACATCTAACAGTCATCGGATGAAATGGATAAACAGCAGTGGGATGGTTTTTGCTCCAGGGGGGCAGGGCCAGGGAAACAGAATCTGAAGTTTGCATAAGCACTGAAGATGGCTCTTCTATGGCTACATAAGTGACACTTAGACATACAGAGGTGAAATGGTATTTGGCTCTTAGTGTTGATGAAGCGTATCTGACTGGCTGGGCTCTTGGGCTAGGGACAGACATTACACATACACCGGTTTAAGCGATCAGAAACTGGTTTAAACCTGTACCAAAACAGGTGTTCAGTGCACATAAACCAGTTTGAGAATGGCTGAAACTGGTTTGAGATAAACCTGGTTGAATGTAGTATCAGACTTAACTGATTTGGCTCAAACCAGTTTATGCAATGTCTGTCCCAGCCCCCTTGCTGGTTTAAGGTAAACCAGACTCCCCCAGAATCCCAGCATGCTCTCTGGGCTGGGCAGGGCTCTCTGATCCATAGCAGGGTTGGTCACTCCCCTCTGCTCCCTGGCTGGAGCTCCAGAGACTTGCAGGCTGCTTCCCCACTCCCATCATAGTTCCCTGCTAAGCAGGAGTTCCCCACTCCCCTCTGCCTTGCTGAGGAGGTGTTTGTGTATTAGCTAGCAGACCATGTGCTGGCTACAGTCCCTGCTGAATCAACAGGCAGAATCAACAAGTAACTGGTAATGTCCCTCTGTTGTTTTCTTAATTGGGTGATAAACACTGTTATCAATTCCCTGCTGGGCTAATCAGAGCTCCTGCCAGAGCCTGGCCACACACCCCTTAGCTCCATGCTGTGGAAGGAAGGGAGGGCTGCTCTAGAGCTCCCTGGCTTCTAGCCTGAGTCACTGCAGGCATGTACCTGCATTTCTGGGATGTCTGTCTGGTTACAAAACTGATTTAGCCTAGCCGGGTTAGACTAACTTTCAAATATTGAATCAATTCGGGCTCCAGCTTTTTGAATGTCTGTCCCTAGCCTTGGAGGCTGCACTCTTTAAGTTACCCATGGGGCATGTCTACATATAACATTATGTCACCCTATCAATGCACTACGGGGATCTACGTGTGACCAGCAGCTACTCTGCGGTAGCAATGTACTCCCCCATTATACTGCACTGCTACGGTGGAGTAGCTACTAAAAATAATCATGCGCTGCACTTATGGCACAGTAGGGGCTGTTACTGCACTGTTATTCAGTACTTTCAAAAGGAAGTACTAAGTCACGGCGCAGTAACAACGCCGCCATAATGACGTGTAGATGCACCCATTGAGTATTTCAGCATGGGCAGCGATGGTCAAGCCCCTCACACACTACTCCATCAAGAGATCTCAAATCTAGGCTGAAAAAAACCCACACTTAAGGATAAAGTGAATTCAGTCTTCTCATGCCATTGGGACTTTGGTTTCTCTGTGTAGATTCCAGCTAGGACAAGTTGAAATGGATTTTTTGGGGGATGTGGGATTTTGGGGGGGGGATGTTTCTCCATTAGAAATCAGCAGTACCATAATTAAGGTGGGGCAACTGAGGCAGCAGCACTAGGCACTGATTTGTTGGGGTGTGGGAGAAGCATCAGAAAAATAATCATTGCTACCATGACTGTACAGCCAGGCTGGCAGCATGGCAACAGCTGAAAGTTGCTCCTGTCTCAGCGTTGCCACTACCCTGGGTGCCCAGCTGTCCTGTTATGCCTCTGGGGATCAGAATTAGCCCCATCAACTCCTTTTGAGTAAGCCACCAAACAGCCATTATCATAACTGCAACAATTGCCAGATTACCTGAGCCAATTGCTGGAAGATATAAACATCTATATCCACAAATCTGTTAGACACACTTTTGCTTTATAACAGGGGTGTCAAATATATGGCCCTCAAGTGGGATCCAGGTAGCAAAGTCCCATCATCTGGCCCCTGGTGCTGCCCTTGGGTCTCAACTTTGCCCACACACAACATACAGCACAAGCCGGACCAGCCCCATGTGCAGGGCCCAGAATGTGAGCTGCACACAGCACCCACCCTGGCTGGTTCGGGACACACACCACATGCAGCATCCACTCTGGGACCAGTGCTGCACACAGCATCTAGACAGGGCCAGTCCAGGAGCCCGCTGCTGCATGCTGGATCCAGCACCTGTGGCACCAAGTCCAGGACACAAATCACCCTCTCAAGGCACCACAGACACTGGATCCAGCATGAAGGGGGATTTTTTATTGCAACTTTTTAAGGAAAAGAGGTTCTGCTGTGGATTTTTAAATGTATTTATTGTTGAAAAAAATCAATGTTTTTAATCCCTAAAGATTTGGCTTTTTGGCTCAGAACAGAACTAGTCAAATTGGATATAACATTGTACTATCTCATTGCCTCATGAGCCCATTCTCTTCTATGGGCTAAGTACCCATGGATGACTGGTGCCTCCTGAGTTGGGGGGGCATTGCCCCCCCCAGCAGCCAGTCAGCAACTGGGGGGAGGGGGGGGGAGGGAATTTCGTGCACCCCCATGCATAGCCACTGTAAGCACCCCAGCAAGACTTCTCCCATTTTACCCTGCAGCCATGGGACTCACAACTAGGAATCCTGGTTTTTTATGTTTAAAAAAATCCAAAATTCTCTGATAAAAAAAAATATATAATATAGGTATCAGTTGAACACAATATTTAATTGATACATTTACAATTTTAAAGCAATTTGGAAGCCTACCAGTGCCTCAGTCATTATAATAAAATAATTTCTAAATACCTATATGTTTTGGCATTTGATTTTTATTTTTTTTTATCATGGAAAAATCAAAGCTCCCCCTGCCCCCTTCACTCACCAGAATGTGGGTCCAACTTCAGCTAAGCCCTCCCTGCTTTGTGGTACTGAGCAGCCCTGATATGCCAATGCTCTGCCCCTTCCCAAGCTTTTGCCTCTCACTCCCAAGCCAAAGCCTCCCCAAGCCCTGCCACTGTCCCTCACTACCAAACCGCAGCCCCCTGGGCCTGCTGGTCCCCCTCACTTCCAACCCACAGCCCCCGGCACCCTCCAGCCCTAATGGAGGGGGCCCCCAGCCTGAGCTCTTCTCAAGCAGAGCATGCTCCCCCTCTCCCCCCTGCTCCCCCACCACGGGCAGCTCAGCCAGACAGGAGCTTAGCAGAGTCCATGTAGGATGGAGGAAGATGCAGACTGCTCACTGTGGGGCGTGGAGCTCCCTGCTCCGATGCCCTCTCCTTGGGAGCCTCTGCGACCCAGCAGGTGGAACCCAGTATGGTAGGGTGGAACAGGGCAAGGAGGCCTCGTGATGCCACCAGCAGGAGCCCTGTGCCAGCTGCACCGTCAAGGTGAGATGCCCCCTGCCTAAGGGGGCACTATTCTGCACTGTTGCTGCTGTCACTGTCCCTGCTGCTGCCAGGTGGGCAGGGGGCACCTTGCCATGGTGGTGCAGCTGGCACAGGGCTCCCTGTGGTGGCAGCAGCGAGCTTCCCCACCCTGCTCTGCCCTTCCATGGCAGGTCCCGCTTGCTGGGCCATGGCAGCCCCCAGGGGGAGGGCAGCAGGGCAGGGAGTCCCAAGCCCACAGTGGGCAGTCCACAACTTCCCCTGCCCCATGCACAAATCACATCGTCCCTCCCTAGGAGTACACACAGTGGCATGAACACAAGTCAAGTTTTTTAGGGAACAAACCTACACATTTCATCCAGCTGTACTAACAACTTAATGTTTTCTGTCCAGCTTTGCCTTCTTTACCTGTTCTTTAAGGGGTGTTTCTGAGACATCAGCTTCTGGATTTGTCAGGTTACTAGCTTTTCCTACAAGGAAAAGGGACAAAACATTAAAAACAGGAAGTACAAAGGAACATACAATACAAGCGTAAAGGGTACGCAAAGCAGTATCATTAAAGCCTAGTTGTTCATTGGTTAGACTTGTTCCTACAGGCAAGATCTCTAGAAGAAAAGTGTCTATAGCTTTTTGCTTTTAAAATAGCATGTGCATTTAGTGCTTATAGCAGGGGAGGGCAATTATTTTGGGCAGAGGGCCGCTTACTGAGTTTTGGCAAGCCATCGAGGGCCGCATGACAGGCAGCCCAGGGTAGATTAATATTAATTTTCTAAATTTTTTAGGGGCCCTGTGGGCTGGATAGAATGGTTTGGCAGGCTGCATCCAGCCCACAGGGCACATTTTTCCCAGCCCTGGCTTATAGAGATGAGAGAGTAATAGCACTTAACTTCAGTCACATACTGTGCAGGCAGGTGCTGTGCAATAGTGCCTGCAAGGCTCTGCCAATGTGCTAGAATTCTGACCTGTTGCACCGCTGTGGGTGAGTCTACATGAGATGCTTTACTATTAGACTAATCTAATGAGCAGTAAAGCATCATTGTCTACACATGCACAGCAATTACTGCTCATGAAAATAATATAATATGCCGTTTGCTGGTACCAATATATACAAGTACTAGATAAATGGTGTATTAAGTAATGTGCTGAAGTGTACATGTAGACATTGACTGGGATGCTGACCAGGCATGATCTTCACATGACTGGGAGAGAGCTGCCCACAGAGCAGGTACAGCTCCCCCTGCACTGTGGAGATTGGGACCAGCCCATGCCTACTGTCAGCCCTGCAAATTTGCTCCCAATGGGTGCATGTTCAGATGGGTGCCCAGGAACACATTAATTGCACATGTAGACACACCCTGCATCTCCTATCCTGGGGCATCCATTAAGTTCTGCCAATGCTCCTCACCCTAGGTCATTCCAGTCCTAAAACCACTGCCATGCTCTGTGAATCAACTCTAACCTTGCCCTGCAGCCTCACCCTTCCAGTTCTGGACCTCTACTTGGCTGTGCCAGTGCTCCTGGCCCTCACTTTCAGCATCCATGATCTTTTAATCTTCATAGATTTCATAGATTTCATAGACATCAGGGCTGGAAGGGACCTCGGAAGATCATTGAGTCCAGCCCCCCGCCCAAAGGGCAGGAAGTCAGCTGGGGTCATAGGATCCCAGCAAGATAAGCATCCAGTTTCATCTTGAAGGTGTTCAATGAAGGCGCTTGAACCACCTCCGGTGGCAGGCTGTTCCAGACCTTGGGGGCTCGGACAGTAAAGAAGTTCTTCCTTATGTCCAGCCTGAAACGATCTTGAAGTAGTTTGTAACCATTCGACCTCGTCATCCCTTGGGGCGCTCTGGTGAACAAACGTTCCCCCAGATGCTGGTGGTCACCCCGATAAACTTGTAGGTGGCCATCAGATCACCCCTGAGCCTGCGCTTTTTCAGGCTAAAGAGCCCCAGGGCTCTCAGCCTGTCATCGTAGGGTCTGCTTCCCTGACCTCTGATCATGCGCGTGGCTCTTCTCTAGACTCTCTCAAGCTTCTCCACATCCTTTTTGAATCGTGGAGCCCAAAACTGGACACAGTACTCCAGCTGCGGCCTCACTAAGGCCGAGTACAGGGGGAGAATGACGTCCCAGGATTTGCTTGAGAAGCATCTATGGATGCAAGCCAGCATTTTGGTTGCTTTACTAGCC
>NW_005841844.1:71565-79979 GCF_000455745.1 Alligator sinensis
GATCGCTTCTGACTCCAGTGTCCACATCATTAATGAAGATGTTGAACAGTATGGGTCCAAGGACAGAGCCTTGGGGGACCCCACTGGTCACAGGACACCACGATGAGTGACTTCCATCGATTACTACCCTCTGGGTCCGACCCCGGAGCCAATTTTCCAGCCAGTGGATCGTGGAGGACCCAAGGCGACAATTGGCCAGTTTCTCCAAGAGGCGATCATGGGACACCAGATCGAAGGCTTTTTTGAAGTCAAGATATATGACATCAATCTCTTCTCCCTTGTCCAGGTGATAGGTCACCTGGTCGTAGAAGGAAATGAGATTGGTCAAGCAAGACCTACCCGCAACAAACCCGTGCTGGCTATCCCTTAAGATGTTGGCGTTGGCCAGTCCATTAAGGATGGCCTCTTTAATAAACTTTTCTAAGATCTTCCCCGGGATAGAAGTCAGGCTGATGGGCCTATAGTTAGCCGGATCCACTTTCCTCCCTTTCTTGAAGATAGGCACCACATTGGCCTTCTTCCAGTCTTCGGGCACTACACTAGAGCGCCAAGAGTTTTCAAAGATCCGTGCTAGGGGCTGGGCTATGATGCTCGCCAGCTCCTTGAGTACCCTGGGGTGAAGATTGTCAGGGCCGGCTGACTTGAAGGTATCCAGCTTCTCAAGATGTTCCTTCAGAAAGTCAGCATTAATGGAGGGCACTCCATTAATGCCCTCCATTAATGCATCCATTAATGCTCCAATCTTGAGACACTAAAATGAAGTCTGCCAAAATGCTTAATTGTGGCAAATTAAGCATGTACCAAACCACGGCATTAACTGTGCTAGAATGTCTGTCAGACTCTGTCTGGCAGCCTGCTCTCAGGTCAGGACCTGGTCCCTAAGTTTCCACTCATTAATTTTTAAAAGATTCATACTAGCAGATGTTTTCTAAGCTTAGGGTCCTGTTCTGTTTCAGTTTAGAGCTAGTGACATAGCTTCAAGGATTTGAGCCCCTACCTCTGCAGGAGGCAACAGTGAGCTCAGCCACTGCCCTCAGCTCAGACTTTGTGGTGTGGTGCTGGGGTCTGCGGAGCAGCACATGTGTGAGCTTCTTCCTCAGTTCTGGTCTCAGGGTGTGCTCCTCAATCTGAACAGCAATCACCTGCTCTTGAATGCAAAATGATGACATCAGTGATTTCGTTTAAGTGGCAGATACTTTTTTTCCCCCTTCTCAAAGTGCATTCATTCAACCATATGGATTTCCTGGGTATTGGTGCTCCTCTGGTGTAGCTTTGAAGTGAGTCAGTGCCATGGTCATAAATTGATGAAAGTGATAAAATTCTGCATCCAAGTGTAACAGGAAGGCGGTCAGGGTCGCCGTGCTCTCCCCTGCCGCCTCCTTTACTGTGCCAAGCTGCCGACAAGCACCCTCAGATTCTTCCCTGCCACTACTTTGATGTCCTATGTATTTTATAGGGAGGCTGCCCTTCATACTCTTGGCCACGGTTCTCCTGTTATCACTCATCCTGTTCCTGTATTGGGTGTTCTGTACACCCCAGCCTTACGGGCTATGCGTGGCTCCAACCACCCCTGTACCACACCCCAAGCCTCGCAGATGTAACTGATGTTGTTCGGTCTCTCTCTGCGCCCCCTCTGGCGCTCAGGCTCTCCACGGCCCCGTCTCTCTCTGCACCCTCTCCGGCACTCAGCAATCGCTGCCCCTCTCTGGGGCTTCTCGCTGCCCCCTCTCTCTCTGGGGCTAGGGTTCCCATGCTGCTGCAGGTCCCCTATGAGGCCTCCTCCATCCCCTCTTAGCCTTACCCAAACCACCGGTTACAACCAGCACACAAAACACAAGCCCCTGGGCTACAACACAAACTCCAGCCATCCGGCTGTAACATTAATCCAGCCACCCCTAGGGTGCTCCATCCTTTACCAGCCTCACTGCTGATACATTCAGGCCTCTGCTCGCGCAGGCAGAGCTCCTTCCTCCTTGTCTGCCAGCAGGGAACTGCCTCCTGGCCTCCTGCCTGTGATTTATATAGGAGCCAGGCCCTGCCCCTTCTTGTCAGCTGGCTAGGCAGGTGTGGGTCATTAGTTCCCTCTAATTGCCTCATCAACGAGCACCTGAGGAGTTATCCCAGCTCTCCACGTAGCAGGCACCTTAGTGCCCTGCTACACCAAGATCAGTAGAAGAAATACAACACTGGCAGTAGGGGAAATCTGGAGATGTTTGGATGTTGAAGTTCAACAGATAGAATCCTAACCCCAGACTCATTCCTAGACTCAAGGAGTAGAACTCCTGAGCACAGCTCTCATTTGGGTTGGTGCTTGGGCAGTTAGTTCTATTGTCTGCAGTCTGGTAGAAGGTAGGGCAGGGTGGCACCTTAGAAATGAACTGGTTCAGAAAGGCATGAGCTTTTGTAGGCAATAGTGTACATTGTATAGGAAACCAAAAAACAACTGATCATTACAGCTACCCCCATACCACTAGCTTTCATCCTATGCACTCTACTAGATCCATAATTTACAGCTAAGCTCTGAGTGACAACTGAATCTGCTCTGATCCCATTGACCAGGTTGCACACCTTAGGGATCTGGAGCAGGGCTTTCTACACTTACAGTATAAACCCAAAATTGTAGCCTCTTGAATCAACACAGCCAGGCTCAGGCTTTGCTTTGACCTACTACAATACCAACCCTGTGACAAGGACAATAGAATCCCTCTGGCTGTCATCTACAGCAGTGTTTCTCAAGCCATGGTACACGGGGGCTGCATTTTGGTTTTGGCCGAGCCCCACCACCCAGCAGGTTGGAGGTGTCTTTGCCTGCTCAGGCTGGAAGTTCTGGCTGCCACGCCTCTCACTGTGTCCAGCATACCGGGGTTTTCACTCCCCAGCGCCAGTGTGCCGGGGGATAGGGAGGGAGGCCCCGCACAGGCTGTGCCCTGGGTCGTGGTGGAAAAAGTGGGACTCAGCTCGTGGCAGCAAAACCAGAAGTGCCATGGTGGGACTTCCATTTTTGCTTTTGCCGCGTCAATCGGCAGGGGGTACGTAAGATACCAAAGGTTGAGAACCACTGATCTACAGCTCCCAGCTTCAATACCTGGAACACATCATTGATGACCTCCCACCCCTCCTGAAAAATGATCATCCTCCCAAGGTAGCCATAGGGGGACAAGCCTCCCAACTCAAATCATGCCTCTCCAGCAACAGATTACTTAGCTCCAATTCTCACCAGATGAGAATTGGAGCTACAGATGCCAGGTGTGCCCCCTTATCAACACAGACCAAATTATCACTGGAAAAAACTGCATGAAATGTAGCATCAAAGGTTTGTTCACCTCCTCTACTGACATTATATATGCCATTACCTACTTACAGTGCCCCTTTACTGTCTATATTGACCAGATGAGGCAATCCCTATGTAAAAGAATAAATGGCCCCTGATTTGGCATCAATTCCAAAAACACACAGAAGTCCATGGCAGAACACTTAAACCACCCCGGACATTCCATCTCTATCTTCAGAGTAGCTGTCCTTAAACAAAAGCTTTTAAAAACAACTTGAACATGAAATTGCAGGACAAGAAATCATCCACAGACTGGATAGTGTTCTCAACATATTCTCAATAAAGAATGGTTTCTTATTCCATTACCTGTACTAGCTTTTAATTCCACCTGTGTATTTCTATATGACTTTATGTGTTAACTGCTGCCTTTTTATCTCTATTGACCTTTTCAACTCACTTTTTGTTTTTATCAGCAGTGCCTTCTCCCCCCCTCCCCTTTCCTTTGTATTTAGATTTCTTATACTAAAAGCCCTTTCCTTCTTCAAGTCCATTCATAGCATCTGATGAAGCAGGCTGTCATATATGAAGGCTTATGCCTCTCAGAAACAACCAGTCTTGAAGATGCCACCCTGACTTATCTTCTACCTGGTGTGGGTATAGTGATGCAGAGTCTATCAAACCCATCAATACAATATGCAATGTAGGTAGCTTACATTCCTGCCTCAATTGGCATCTTAGTCCTAATCTTCTTTCCTATGGAGCCCTAACAAAGATACCCCAAAGACCCAGGCCTTTACATTATCCTTAGTCCACACCCAGAGCTTCCATTCAAGTCAATGGACTTATCAAAGCTAAAGATGGAAGAAACCTACTGATTACTAAGAAAATTGCACTGTCATAGTAGGAAAAACATCTAGTAATTTGGATAGTGAAATGATGCTACATTTGATTTTAGTGTAATCCTGAAGACATCTCCCAGATTCTCAGCCAGGACTTTGAAACAACTGGAGAAGAGATGTCTCCAAAATACTCTGTACCAGATTTTACACTCAGCCCTGTGGACAAGACTTTAAAGTCATGACATAAAATGCACTTACGGTTATGGCTCTACTTAACAACACCCTAGATGGAACTCAAGTCCCCGCTCTGCTGCAGAATCCAGACGTGACCTTAACACAGGGCTTCCTTTGTCTGTTTAGTCCATTTAAACAGAAAGCTTGCAGGACTGGGTTTTACAATGTGTCTGCACACTGCCTAGCACAATAAGGCCCTGGCCTCACTTGGGACCTTGAGGTTCTATTGCTGTCTCAATAATAAAGTCCAGTATGTATGTACCTTGCTATCAAATGTCAATGCTTTTATTTAAGGAGCTCCTAGTAACCCAACACATAGCCCAGGATGGCTGCATCCCAGAGAAGTGATTTCTCCACAGTTTCTACATACCAACTATTTGCTTAAAGCTGTGAGCATCTAAATCCAGGAGGACAGTCCCTTTCTTTATGCATGTTCTTAGTTCAAACAGACTGTGTAAGGAAAGGGTTGTGACATGAGGTTTGCTCCACTTCTCGCCCCCATCTTCCACTTTCTCCTCAAACTTAATCCATCTGCAAAAAGAGAAAGAAAGGACATAATCAGAACCCCCATTGTTCAGAACTGATGTAAGTGCCCAAGGCTGAAGCAATATGTGGGTTCCAGAGGGATACAGAAATTGCTGCCTCCCAGTGTGGGAAGCCACATAACTCACTGAGCAAATGTCTCTGTCAGGGAAGAGTGAAACAAGAAGATGCACTGCAGTTCATAAGCCCCATTTTCACAAACCTGTCAGAAATAAAGTTGCCTAAGAAGTGAATTATTTCCCAAGGTCAGTAAATGATGCAGATACCGCATCCTTAGGGGTTGCTGCAGAGAGAAAATAGAACAGTGTATTAAACCATCAAATGCTGATCCTCTTAGGTGTATCTTTCATATAACAGGATAACTCACAGAATTGACAATGGGATACAGACTCAGTAGAGTGTCAGTAGAGAAAACAAAGACTGGCTGAGCATTGGTGACTTGATCAGCATCTCACACTTGAAGATAAGAGTCTCCAAATTAGAGTGAAGATGAGCTTTAAGTGGATGTAACTATGCCAATGGTTCTGCTAGACCTGCTCAGCAGCTAGAGAATCTCAGTGTAGCAGACTTACTTTTTGAGCTCTGGATGAGTCCTGGGCTTGAGATTCTGCAATTTTGATTGAAGGAACCCATCCACCAATCAGAAGCAAGCCAGGATAAGCAAGGCCACGCCCTTTCCCCAAAGGGATGGGGCAAGGAGCAGTCTGGATCTGATTCCAGACTGTGCCCTGCCAGGTCCAGAGAAGTTTGGGGGTGGAGCCCCTAAAGCTATAAAAGGGGAGTGTGCTCAGCAAGCTGGGAGGAGAGAGATGCAAGGAGAGAGGAGATTTGGAGATGACAGTCCTCGGGACTCAGCCTGAGCCTCGATGGTGCACGATTCAGCGCACAGTGCTCAGGCTCTATGAGCTGCTCAAGGTGGCTTGAGCCTGCGAACCCAGCAAGCGGCTGAGTAGGTGGTACATGGATTGGTGCACAGAGAGCTGGCCTTGGGAGCAACTCGAGGCTGCTTGGGCCCCACACGGTGTGCAGGTCAGCACACAGAGAGTCAGCCCTGGGAGCAGCTCAAGGCTGCTCAAGTTAGCCCCGGCTCTAAGCCAAGTAACCGGAGCCCCGCAGTGTGGCTCTGCATTAAACTAAAAGAGCCCTGGTGCCCAGAGCAGGGCCTGGGAAAGAGAAGGGCCCCTGGTGTGAGGCTGGGGAACCAGAGCTAGTAAGGGCTTGACTCCCATGGGAGCACCCAGGGTACCTAGTGCGGGGCATTGAGAGGAGCCAAAGGCGCCACCGGAGAGAGGCCCTTGTGGGACTGGCCACCAGGGACGAGCCTTGGCTGCTTCAGAGTGGGAGTGGGAGTTGCTGGGGAAGCGGGTCCCCCAGGGGAGGTGGGCTTGGGAGAGGAGGGTCTGCCACCTCCACCCTCCTCCATTGTGGGAGGGGTGTGTCCACATCCCAGGGCCCTAAAGGGGAGGGGCTCCTGGGAACCCCCCTTGAGGTGCTGAGTGCACCCCCTTATTTTGTGATTGTTGTTTTTTCGTACTGTAGAGGTTAATATAGTTTTGGGTATTCCTTAAGGGAGTTTATAGAGGTTTATCTGTCTTCATTGCCTATGTGTGTTTATTGCCTATTATCAGAACATACTTGTATTGTTGCCTGTGTACATCTATGGTATTGCTACCTCACTTTACCTGGGTTATCTAAATTGATGCTCATATGTGTTTATTGGGTTGATGCCTTGACTTATCTGTTCCAAAGTGTTAATGCTTATTCTGTGCAGGGAGGTTACTTATTGCATATGCTGTGAATCACCTGGTTTATGTTTTTGAAATCCCTCAAAGTGGTACAATATGTTGATTGCAGGTTATTGTATATGGTGTCACATACTGATTTTACTGTAAATATTTAATGTTTTTTATTCATATTTATTTATTGTAGCAATATATGTGTATATAGTTAAGTGCTTGGTCTTGGCCTGGCTCTGTAGAGACGAGAGGGAACTGCTCCTGGTTCCCAGTGGCAGGCCCGTCTCTCAGCACTCTTGCCTGACCACCCCAACCCTTCCACTGGCAGACAGGGCACACCCCTGGGTGTACCCAGGCTACATCAGGTTCCAAGACTATCAGCCAGGCACTTTTCACCAGCTCAAAACTGAGCTTTTACCATATTTTCTCACATATAATAACCCTCCCAAATAAAACAAACACCTTGTTTTTGGAAGGCAGAATGTAGAAAAAAGACATTTCCAGAGTCATAGCCAACTGTGACATACAGTAAGTCCTCCTGGAAACATAGTATCCAGGACATGTGGCACCAGGAAGTTCCTGGTGACAGCTGCCTCATCCAGACTGTCTCCTGGAAGCTATACTTACTGGATACTTTATGTTTCCAAGAGGAGTTATTTTCTGTCACACAACATTAGACCCCAGACCCTTGCAAGGGCAGTAGCAAGACTAATTAGTTCTTTACTGTAAGTAGTTCTTTACGTAAATTCCTGTAAATAAAGTGTTTCCACATCACAAGCCTCATCAAGATACTACCAGCAGCTTACTTGCTGCTTCAGACACAAGGTATAGTGCTCAGCCAATAGCCATGGCTGTGACAGGATTTATAGTCATGGCTGTAAGAAGATTAATACAGGACTCTACTGTAGTCATCTTGGCAGCTGCATGGCATGCCTCTCCCAGCTGGCTTCTTGCAGAAAATAAAACAGGTTCCCTGCTTAAAACATGCACCCAATTTGGGGGGACTGATGTTTTTGGGGAGAAAGGTGCATGTTATATATGAGATAATATGGATATTTCTTTAAAAACAGGTATTTAATAATCTATCCTTCCTGCTTCAGGCAATGAAGGCAGCAATGCTATCTAAACTTCATCAGAGGGAGTGCCTCAGTGTGTATGGGAAATGCCATATAACGCCCATGCATGTTACCAGATTCCAAACATTCAAACTCCTACAACACACAGAGGCTTCCTTTGTATTAAGAACAGTCTGGAAATCTGTTCCAATGAATGCTAGCTTCAATTCTGCAAAATAAGTGTGACATGACAGAGTAATCTGCATACAGGGAAAGGATGCCCAACCATTCCTCTGAACAGGTCACAGTGAAAGGTCCTGAACTCACAGAGTCATGTGTTACATATATCCAGCAGAAGAAAGTGCCAAGCACTTGTGAGATCCAGTCACAGCCTAGAGTCTCAGGTTTAAGATGATGTCTCCAAATGAGCAGGACAGCACAGTCCATGCCTCAGTCCTTGGGTTCTTTTATTTGAATTTGTCTTTGAATGCAGAAAACCTGTGTGGCAGGCTGGCCGGTGGCCTCAATGGAAGCCCGGATTGTTAGCTTGTGTCCGAAGGGCTCGGGACCCCATTGGTGGAAGCAGTTTTCCCTTCCCTACCAATCAGGGGAAGGCAGAAGGAAGGCAGCTTCGCCCTGACCTACTGTTGAGGTGAAAGAGAGGACCTGAGAGAGAACTAACTTTTCAGGCTTCCTGATTGGTCCAGTCCCAATCTGGAGCAGAGCCCCCAGCAGG
>NW_005841844.1:79989-98390 GCF_000455745.1 Alligator sinensis
AGCACATGGGCAGCTTTGATAAGGAATGACAAAGACGGGGCTTGAGAAGAGCTGGTGGAGCTGACCAGTGGGGCAGAGCAGTGGCCCCAGAAGTGCCCTGAAGATGCCTCCGTTGAGTGGGGAGCAGCAAGTGGCTGCATCCCTGCCCTGCTGCGGAGGGAGCCACGGCAATGGTGCACAGGTCGGTGCATGGAGGATCTGGAGGCAGACGGGACCTCGGTGGCTGCATGAGGTAGCATGGGTCCCCAACCCTGCATGAGGCAGGAGCCCTCAGTGCATGGATTGGTGCACAGGGCTGGAGAGCTGATGGGACTTCAGGACTGCACGAGGTAGCTTGGGTCCCCAACTCTACAAGCAGCAGAGGTCCCGTGATGCACAGATCAGTGCACAGGGCCGGAGAGCTGGAGGGGACTTCCTTACTGCCATGATCAATGGGAAGCCCCTGAGGAGCTCCTAGTTGAGTGACCTGGGAGAGGGTAATGATGTTCGCTTAAGTATCGGGATCTTTCCCTGGGTTGCTATTTCTTCTCTGGGCACAGCCTCTGTGCCCCAGCCCCGCCCGCTGCTGTTCCTGATGCTGCTGGGATTCCTGTTGTAACCCTGTGTCCTTAGTGTTGTACTGTAAAGGACTGTAAGCTGCTTTATATCTGAACTCATTGCGTGGGTTATCTGTATATATGTGTATTTCATTTGGTGTAACCTTCTTGTATGCATTTAATTATTGTCCCATCACTGCCAGATATTTCATAGTTTCATAGTAGTTAGGGGTCAGAAGGGCCCTGAATAGATCATCTAGTCTAACCCCCTGCCACTGGTTGAAGCACACGCTGGGATCACATGACCCCAGACAGGTGTTCATCCAACCTCTTTTTGAATTTACCCAAGGTAGGAGCGAGGACCACTTCCCTAGGAAGTTGGTTCCAGATCCTAGCAACCCTGACAGTGAAATAGTGCCTCCTAATCTCTAACCTGAACCTATTCTCTAGCAGCCTCTGGCCATCATTCCTTGTCACCCCAGGTGCTGCTGGGGAGAATAGGGCTCTTCCTATTTGCTGCTGATCTCCCCTAATGAGTTTGTAGGCAGCCACCAAAACCCTCCTCAGCCTCTGCTTGCTGAGGCTGAACAGGTTCAGGTCCCTCAGCCTCTCCGCATAGGGCCTGCCCTGTTGCCTTCCAACCAAGCGGGTGGCCCTCCTCTGAACCCTCTCAAGGCAGGCCACATCCTTCTTAAAGTGCGGTGCCCAGAACTGAATGCAGTACTCCAGTTAAGGCCGGACCAATGTCGTGTAGAGGGGGAGTATCACCTCTCTGGACCAGCTTGAGATGCATCTTTGGATGCACGACAAGGTGTGGTTGGCTTTGCTAGCTGCAGTCTGGCATTGGCGGCTCATGTTCATCTTGGAGTCAATAATGACTCCAAGATCCCTTTCTGCCTCCGTGCTCACAAGGGGGAGCTCCCCAGCTTGTATGTATGCTGTGGATTCCTTCTCCCCAGGTGCAGCACCCTGCATTTATCTACATTGAACCCCATCCTTTTACCATCTGCCCACTTCTGTAGTCTAAGTCTAATTGTAGCCTCTCTCTCCCTTCGAGCGTGCCTACCTCTCCCCACATCTTGGTGTCATCAGCAAACTTGGACAATGTGTTTTCCACCCCTCGTCCAAGTCACTGATGAAGATATTAAACAGTGTAGGCCCCAGGACCGAGCCCTGGGTGACCCCACTATTCACATCCCTCCAGGTCAAGTACGACCCGTCCACCACCACTCTCTGGGTGCGCCCCATCAGCCAATTTTTGGCCCATCCAACTGTGTAGGCATCAATGCCACAGTTGCTCAGTTTATTAATGAGAATGGGGTGAGAGACAATGTTAAAGGCCTTCTTAAAGTCCAGAAAGACTCCGTCCATGGCGACACCATCATCCAGGGATTTAGTTACCTGGTCATAAAAGGCCATCAGGTTGGTCTGGCAGGACCTGCCTTTGATGAACCCATGTTGATTTCCCCTGGGCATGATCTCCCTTGCTGGCCCCTCACAGATGTGCTCCTTAATGATTTTTTCAAGGATTTTCCCCAAGACCGATGTGAGGCTTATGGGCCTATAATTTCCCAGGTCCTCCTTCCTCCCTTTCTTATAGATGGGGACCACATTAGCTAGTTTCCAATCTCTGGGCACCTGGCCCGTGGACCACGATTGCTCATACAGCCAGGCCAGGGGCACAGTAATGACCTCCACCAGCTCCCTCAACACCCATGGGTGGAGGGCATCAGGGTCCGCAGATTTGAAAACATCCAGCCCTTCCAGAAGATCCCTAACTACTTCTGCGCAGACCCGAGGCCTGGCAGCGCTCTCCTCAAGATTGCCCTTACCTGTGGTGGGAGAGCTGTCCTGTTCCCTGTCCAAGAAAACAGAGGCAAAGAACTTGTTAAAGATTTCGGCTTTCGCGTCTGGCGTAGCCACAAGATTACCATTTGAGTCTAACAGGGGCCCTACATTACCCGGTGCCCGCTTCTTACTCCCAATGTATTTGAAGAAGGACTTTTTGTTGTCCTTAGTCCTGGTTGCTAGCCTGAGCTCCACCCCCGCCTTGGCCTTCCTAATGGCCCTCCTACACTCACGGGTCAAGGAGGAGTATTCCTCCTTGGCCCGTGATATTCCTGTCATTGATTTGTAGACTAACCTATGTTTTATCATCAAGTGCTCCTTCACCTGCTGCTTGGAGGGGCCTGTCAAGGGGGCAAGGCTGCAGATGATTAGGCCTGTGCCTGAGTTCAAGGTTAAAAAGAGCTATTGCCTGTGTAAACCTGTATATGTAAATAACATTTGTGTGTGTATGTGTATGTATATATCTAGAGAGAGGTATATATATGTGTATATCTATCTATCTATCTGTATGTGTGTGTGTGTGTATATATATATATACATACACATACACATACACACACTAGCCAAATGCCCATCAAGAATGACAGGGGGTGGGGGGTGTAAGCGGGGACAGAGGCCTACCTCTGGCCCCCCCCACCCCCCTTCACCTTCAGGGCAGGGCCTGCTCCCCCTTTCCTCCCCTCTGCCACAGGGTTGAGCCTGCTCCCCAACCCTCTCTGCCGCCGTGGGGCCGGGCCATGCTGGGCCTGGTGATACCCCTCCTCTGCCCGCTGCTGTTGTGGGGCTGGGCCTGGTGCTCCTCTCCCCCCACCCTGCCTGCTGCTGTTACAGGGCTGGACTGGGCTGGGCCCTGTGCACCCCCACCCCAATGCCATTGTAGGGCCAGGCTGGGCCCGGTGCAGTTCCCCAGCTATGCCCATTGCCATTTTGGGGCTGGGCCTGCCCCACTGCCGATGCAGGGCTGGGTCAGGCCGGGCTGGGCTAGGCTGGGCCAGGCCCAGCATGATGCCCCACCACCCTGCCTGCCCTCCCTACCCTTCCTGCTGCCGTTTTGGGTCTGGGCCTGCTTCCCCCGCCCCCCATCCACCTGGCCTGCATCTGCTTGCCTCCCCTCCCCATGAATGATGGGCAGGGGGTGGGGAGCGTGGACGGAGCGCCACCACCCAGTACCCTGTGCCACCGCCGCATCCAAGGAGCAGGGGTGGGGGGCGAGGCCAGGGATGCTGGCCTCATCCTTCACTCTGTCCACTCCATCACCACTGGCTCCCGGGAGCTGTACTGGCCTTGCTCTCCTGTTCCTTCCCTTCTGTTCCCACTGTTATGGCAGCATCAAGGCCTGCTCTTCCCCCACGCCGTGGTGGGCCTGAGCCCATTTCCCACCTCCCTCGTGCCACTGCCATGGGTCCAGAAATGTTCCCCACCCCCTTTGCACTGTCCCCACTCCCCCGTCTCCTCTGTCCCTGTTGTCCCTGCTTTCATGTCGGCGGTCCACTGTGTCACCGCCACCACCTGCAGGCCAAACGCTCTGAGAGCACTCTGATTGGCTGCTGAGACAGCCAGTCAGAGTGCAAATAAAGCGTAATGGACAGACAGGCAGACAGACAGACAGACCACAGCTTTTATAATATTAGAATAGATATAGATATATAGATATAGATATATGTACATGTATGTATATGTGTAAAGTTCATGGTTATAAGTTTTATATTATGTTGTATCATTAAACCTGTAAATAGTTAAATATCACTGGGTTCTTGGTCTCTGCTCTGCTCTGTAGGAAAAGGAGATGAGCTGGCCTACAGCTTGGTAGCCATACTCCCACAACATACACACACCCACTGACATCCCTTCAGTTGGAGAAGGGGTACCTTCCACGTACCACCCGGATTGCACTTGCAGTACTTTAATCATGAACCTGTTTAGAGAAGGTCCTGCAGGGTATTCAACTATATGAGATCTTAAGTTTCCTTCCAGCCTTACATTTACATGATTCTAGCAGCATCAGCTTTTGGCCCAGCAAAGAAGTCCCCAGTTTTCTGAACTCTGGTATCAGTTTATCAGACTAGAGAACAAATTTTGAGTGAATCTCAAAGGAATCCAAGCTGGGATAACATCCCTTTTATCCTCCTTCTCAGTAGGCACACTATTCCAATGTAGACTCACTCTGGCCTCATTCAACTGCACCCCCTTTTGCCCCCAGACATGCTCACAGCCCAACTGAATTTGGGCCATGGGATCTATGCTGGTGTGAAGATCTATGGTTTCAGTTGTTCTGGGGATTTTCAAATCTCTCTCCTCATCAAGAAACTGTGTCCTTCCCTTCCTCTGTCTCAGCCTATCTTTCTCACCACTCTGCTTGGACAACTTGGCATTCAAGAAATTGAATGCAACCAAGACTGAATTCCTAATTGTATTGTTCTAAACATTCTACTCCATACTTGCAGTTTAAGTCCTACCTATAATCCTCCTTTCATTGACTTCATCACAACCAAATCTCTTCAGGCCTTCGTTATATCCTGTCTTAGTTATCAGCCAGTCCTTCTCTGGTCTCCTAGATATTGCTTCTTTCAATCCATATGAAATGCTGCCAGTAAGAGCAGAATTCTATTCCACTTTGTGAGCCCAAGTGGCAGTTCTCCAGCTGGTCTGCAATTCCATTTCCCTGCATTGTGGACCCATAAGTGCACACATGAATAGTAGCCAGGCAGGTATACAGCTATGTATGCATGCATATGGGTACAAGACCTGGACATTATATTTGGCAAAAGCCTATGGGAGAAGGGACTACCCCAGTATTGTTCCTAAGTAGCTGAGTTGTTAGAGCACTTACCCCTGAAGCAAGGCATCTTGGTTCTAGCCCAAACCAAGTTTGAACCTGTATCTGTTTGGCTTTCTAGCACACTACTCTAACCACCAGGCTATTGGTCAGATAGTAGAGACTGCCTGCTTTTGAGGTTGGCTCTTTGGTCAGCGAAGCGAGGCAGATGTGTAACAAAGAAGAAAAGAACAAATTGGAGGGTGTGGGGTTCAATGAGGTGGATGGTTCTGTAGCAAGACGCAGGATGTATGTTCTAGCCTGAACCCTTTTTCCCAGTGGATCAGAAACTTCCCCACTGGACACTGGGGATTCAGCTCCAAGAGAAAGGATGGTAAGGTAATTAAGTGCTGCCTAAACCTGTAGCAAAGTAGTTAAGAGAGACGCTACTTCAAATCTCCTCCCAACTGAGTTTAGATTTGGGCAAGTGCCCAAACCACTTACCTATTGGCATAGAAACATGAGGGCCACCCATGTCCTCATTTTTTCTAGACTTATGCTCAGGTATGCATGCATGTAGCTATGTACCTACTGGTTAGTACATAAGCTACTGCATATGCTCAGTAGTTGTGTAGATGCTTGTATATCCATGCTACATGCATAACAGAATCATAAACTGCATAGAAAGGGCAAAAGGACCACCTACACAGCTGGAAAATAACATTTAAGCACATAAAATAGAATAGAACTCTGCTCTACATGTCTTTCCATTCACATTAGTTTGATCACGTAACTCCCCTTTTTAGTGGCTGCACTAGGGTCAGATATTAGAAGCATTACCAGTGACAATTGTCAGCAAGGTTCCCTCTAAGGTGCGCGTGTGCGCAGCCACACAAACTAAAAGTGTGGCTGCGCACAGCCTTTTCAAGGCTGCACACCAGGAGAAGTCAGGGTGGGAGCCTGGCGCAGGCTCCGCCAGCTCCAGGGAAGTGCTCCACTCCCCCGCATCAGAGCCAGGGAGTGGAGCACTTCCCTGGAGCCAGTGGAGCCCGCGCCAGCCCCCAACCCCAGCCTCCATCCCTGCCTTGCCTCACCTTGGGGAGGAGCCGCTGCCTGCCCCGAATGAGGCTCCTCCAGCTCGGGGACACTGCTCTCTCCTCGGCATCGCCTCATGGAGCAAGGAGGCACATGGTGTCAGGGCCGGGGATTGGAGCAGTGTCAGGCACTGGTCATATTTCTGTCTCTATAGATTTTCCTGATGGTGGTAAAGCTTTTGGCACCTAACAGTAGCAGTAATTATTACACACTGTTAGAGTGCATTGTGCTCCATCTGTATGCTTGGTGTCATACGAAAAGAGAAGAAGACATAGTCCTTGCATGCAGGAGCCAGGAGTTTAAATGGGCAGATAACATATCCCACTCTAGGAGAGCTAGATGAAAGGAACAGTTCATAGTGCTTGGTTCAGGTATACTTTTTATATGGCAAGACTTTGGTGGGGGATATTGCAAGAGGAGATGTTGGTCATCTGCTCAACCAGGGTTGGGAGGGCATTTGCTCTCTATCCATGCAGGCCATGTGGAAGAAGACTGTAAAGGAAGAATTGGAAAAGTGGTAGGCTCTGCTAGAGCAGTAAGGGAGGTGAAAAGGATGTGACAGGAAATCAGATGGGGAGGTAGGGCCTTTACCATGAGTCAAGAATCTGAAACATGCAAGTGGGGGTAGAGTGGAAGCTGGAGTGGCAATGGGTTTGTAGAGGACGTAGCATATGTTGAGAGGAGTTAGATGGGGATCAGAGACAAGGAAGAGGAGAGCAGCAGTGACCTGGGGGGAGAGAACTACAGCACAAACTGATAAGCCATGGCAGCAGCACTCCACAAAACATTTCAGTTGGAATAATGCCTCTGGCTTTTCACACTAGGAGTGCCTTAGGGACAGATGTTGGATACTGTCAGTGTTTCCTGCATAATGTAGACAGTACTGCAGGTGAGTCTACCTACTGGGATAATGTGTGGAGCAGTCCTGAAGAAAGGATGAAGTAAAAAGTCTGGATTGCCCAGTTTTGGGGGTAGCAGAAATTCAGAAATGTGTCTTTTTCTATAAAATCTACCAAAAAAACCCAAACAAAACATTCCATGGGGACTAGCTGTACAGGCTGCATCCTCAAACCCTAAGCCACAGAAGCCACTCTCACTAATATCTATGGGAACCAAGCTATGTAGATCCAGGGTGTAATGTGACCTTAAAAATGAATGAGATGCATACCAAGGGTCAGAGCACGGAGGCTCAAGCATACATGTACATGAGGCAGCAGCAGCCAAATACAAGCCTGAGGGTCAAATTCTCTTGAGCTGTGGTCCCATCCCCCTTCCCTGCCTCTGGGCTAGTCACGTAGCTGCTTTGTGCCTCAGCTTCCCCATTGATAGCAGTTAAGGATATTTTTATTTTCGGAAGTAGCTCAGACAAAGTTCACTTACAAGTTGTTGAAATATGGAATCTCTCTGCAATAATAACAGCAACATCTACTAGGGAAAGTGCTGGGTCACACATCATTATCTGTAGCAGTCTCCCCCTTAGCACCATATTTTATTTTTACCCCAAATGTCAGCAACCTGATCTGCATCTTCTCACACTGGCTGAATAATATAACCCCATTTTTCATTTGGCTTCTTCATGAAATATTCATGCTGAGGCACCTTAGGTTGAGAATGCGGGGGGTCAAACTGAGAGCACAGACTGCAAGGTCACATCAGGTGGATTTTCTAAATAGGAATAACCCAAGGGGTAACCTTTACCCTGGCCTGTAGCACACAGAGACAGAAAGGGTCAGATAGTGGGATTAAAAGGCAACTATTATTAAAACAGAAACAAACAACTTTTCTTAACAATATATAAACTGCAGCATTTCTGAACAGGACTGAGGCAAGAATCTGTCATTTTCAAGTAATTTCATGTGAACTGAGTCATTTGATGTTGGCCTGGAGAATTTCCTGCAAGACAGCCCCCGTGTTAGCCTTCAGAAGCTAGGTTAGAATTTAACATCTTTCATTTCAAGCTAACTTACCTATGAATAATCATCATGTTTCAGTGAGGAAGGGAAAAAATCCCCACTCTCCCCCATGAAATAATGTTGCACCATGAGGGGGGTCATGGGGATTTTAGATCTTTCTCTGAAGTACCCAGCTTTGAACTTCATCAGAGGCAGAAGACCAGGTCTTGTGGGCCAGTTCCATATTGCTCTGGCAATCCCCTTGTTCCTAAATTAGGAGTTTCCATACAGAGCTTCACTATCTGCAATGCCTTTTGCACCTATGTACCTACCTGGCAGTCTGCTTCCACTCCAGGCCCTCCGACGTGTTGAGCAGCTCGTTGAGTTGTATAAATAACAGCGGGCAGCTTGCATCATTCTCCTCCTCCTGTTGCAGCATGAAGCCAACTCTCTCAGCTGCTGTGGAGACTCTGGAAGTGAAGATACTTCGGCCAACTGCTTGGCAAATTACCACAGAGTTTCTGCTGTGGGGCTCATTTGGACTAGTCTCTTTGCTGCTGGCCAAACCAGTGTCTGGTCCCACACAGGGAAGGAGGCCCCCACTTGCCTCCATTTTCATTGCATCAGACAGCTGGTGTTCAGGTACCGGCTCCCCCATGTGTGTCAGAATGCCACACTCCTCTGCAGCAGAGTCCTTGATTCTCGTCTCGCCCTGAGCAGTGCAGTAACTCGTGAGATTCCAGTCATCCTGCCTTTATAACAGTCCGGAGCCTGTTTAGGACAAACACAGCTCAACACCTGGAAGCACAGCCCAAAACACTGTTATCAAAATAAGGAGCTTAGCCTGGCAAACACTAGCCATGGCTTGCTCATGCTGCCCCAAGCCAACCAGTCAGTCACTGGGCATGGATGTGAGCAGCTCTTGGGGCTGACCCATCTAAACACTTGTTTACAAATGTACCCAATTTGAAAGATCAGACAGTAGCTCGGGATGTTCTCGGGAAGCACTGAAATCTGAGCTGAGGAGTCAGGGTAGCAATGAAACCACCTGACATCTGAGAGTGAAAGAGGTGAAGACCAAAGGAGTCAGGCTTTGCGAATGGTTCAAATGAACCTGAACCACCTGAACCAAACCCCACTGGGTGTGAAATTCCGAGGACAGACCTTCCTTTATCTCCTCTTATTCATTCTATCCCCTTTTCTCTTTCCTTCCAGTCTCTCTCCACGTCTCTTGTTAGCTATGGAATAGTTGTATTTTGTGCTGCCCTGTGACAGTTCTGGCACACTCTGACCTGCTGGCCCATGACAGGAAGGAAGGTGTGGAACCAGTGCTTTCTGGGCAGGGATGCCACTCACTCTTGGTGCTCACCCTGTGCCAAAACACCAGCCGCTGCCTGACTTGCTGATGGCAATGTCATGTGTTTGTCTCTTGTCTCATTTCCAGTTTGATGGCTCTAGCAAGGAGTTCACCATCCAGAACCCACCACCAACATCAGCTGTCTGACAGAAAGGTCTTAATGCCAAGCCAGACAACTGGAACTGTCGCTGTACATCCCTTCCTTCTGCGGACAAGCTTGAACTTTGTAGTTACTTCACACAGACTAATCTTTGTGAACAGCCAGTTGGCTTCTTTATTTCCCTCAGGGGAGGCCGAACTGCAGATTCCTATGTATGTCACCTTGCTCCAACCTACAACATCTTTAAAATCCAGCCAGATTTTATAGAGGAGCCAGGGCGTCCCTCATCAGGCAAAGATAATTCAAGATGGCTGACCTTGCAGTGTGTGGGAGGGGGGTGGCCATGACCACACTGCTGTGGTAATTCAAGATAGTGTGCACAGGAAAGAGCACACCCTCAATGGTGTGGTCATTCAGGATCGCATGTCTGTGAGGAGAAAGGCTGACCTCACTTCTGTGATAATTCAGAATTGTGGCTTCTGTGGTATACGTAAGAGGGAAGTGTGTGTCCTCACAGCTGTGGTCATTCCGGATGATGTATGTGTCAGGGGAAGGGCACACCCACAATGCTGTGGCAATTCAGGTTGGCGTGCAAGAGGGAAGGATGTGCCCTCAGTTCTGTGGCAATTCAGGATGGCGTGTATGGCAGGAAGTATGTGTCCCTTGCTGTGGTCATTCAGGATGGTGTCTGCTGGCTCCCTACATAGGCTTTAAGACCCCAAAAATAAACATCTTTGAGAAGACTGGAAGGATGGTGCAAATATCAGTTTTCCAAAGGTTACTGCAATGTCTGTCCACATTTGCAAATTCCATACATAGTGCCTGGCACCCAGCATCTTGAAAGAATAAAGGATATGTTTCATTTCCTCCTGCCAAGCAGCAGGTAAACCCCTGTTGTGTGGTTTCTGTTGCATCTGATGGTAGTGACCATCAGCTGGCACCTACCCACCATGCCCATCCCTGCCCTATAGAATTCCCTGCAATGCCTCCTATCAGTCCATCACACTTTTCAGCTACACATAGTAGGACTTTCCTTCCCAAGGGGTTTGCTTTATGATAGTTATTTGTTTGATGTGGGCATCTGAATGATAGAACTGACATGAAAGCAACAACCCATTTCACCCAGGCTATCAAGCAGTTTTCACAAAGTAATGATTTTGAGCTGTCTCCATTCTAAGGTGTATTAGACTAGACTTGTAAGGCTCTTTATCACTAGTCCTCTGACACAGCTTGCCCTTACACTTTAGTTTTCAAAGGCAGGAATTTATGCTATTACAATTATTTTTATTTTAGATTCTGAAAAATGTCACAGGAAGAACAATTACAAGCTAGGATTCTGTGAAAGTACAGTGTGTGCAACTCTTCTGGCATATTTAGTGTCAGCTGTGCCCCCAGAATGGCAGTTGCTCCCACAGGCAAGCAAAATCCTGACTTGTAAAGGTTCAGTGTAAAAAAGCCAAAAATCAGAACAATTCCAAACTCTGTGCATTGCTGAAACTTTAATGATCATCTTGCAAGTATGTATTGCTGATAACATCCAGGTGGTCATCCTAAGATCAGTTCACACTAATTAAACACACAGTCCTTCTACAGCATCATTTTTCTCCTAGGAATTTCCAAGGAATGGAGATGACTTATCTCTGAGTAAAAGGAAATGGAGCCATGGAGGAAGTCAGAGAATCACCAGTGGGCAAATGGCTATAATAGCACTGAAGCCCACCTCAACTTCTGTTCATAAATACTGATGCAGGCACCACAGCAGCATTACACTATACTACTGCTCATTTGTTATACCTCAAGCAGTGCTGCTGAGTATATGAGCTGGATAGTACTACAACAAGCACAAGGAAGCCAGCACAAACTAAATCCCGTTGGTACAAAATGGGATACATTGGTCTCTCTGATTTTGACAAAGCAGGAATGTGTTTTTCAGTGCACTGTGAAATAAGGACTGTTCCCCTAAGCCAGTGGTTCCTCCAGCATGGCATGAATTTTAGGACTGATACTCAAAGCACTTACAAATGCCTCACTCTTTACTACAATGGGGAAAGCCTAGTGTGCTGCCCCTACCCACCTGCCATTCAGTTATATGTGCTCCATTTTGCCAACATACACTGCTCTTGTCTATGCTCCTTGGAAGGTTACAGGGTAGGGATGCACACAAATAAATGGGGGGGGGGAGGGGGAAGGCTTGTACAACCTAAGTCTGAGTTTGGCAGAGACCTAAAGAGCCTAAAAATCTATGCTTTCAAGCACCCATTTCCATTTTCAAAAGGAGTGATTGCAAGGCAGATTGGTTTGATTGCTCAAATCATCTTAAAACTTCCATGAAGCTAACATAGTGCCTACCTCCACCATGGTTTTTTGCATGCTTTATCACCATCTGCCCCATCTGCCTTCCTTCATCTAGTTTTGTTTTTATAGACTGTAAGCTCTTTGGTACAGGGACTGTGCTGGTTTTTATGTTTAGAAAGTTCCTTCATCAGAGTGGGCTGTACTGTTGGCCTAATAATAGTGGTAATGAGAGGTCAACTTATCTGGAGCAGAGCAGACGGATGAGAGAGACACCATACTATCTTATGGCCCCTGCAGAAATTGACAATTCAAAACCTAATGCAAGGGAAGTGCCTAGTTAAAGCTACTTTTGTGAATTACACACACAATCCCTGCAACCAAAGCACTGTGTCTTACATTATTGCTAGTATGGAGATAA
Organism: Alligator sinensis; assembly: GCF_000455745.1. NCBI lineage: Eukaryota > Metazoa > Chordata > Crocodylia > Alligatoridae > Alligator > Alligator sinensis. Next base: position 92,286 of record NW_005841844.1, read on the forward strand.
TGGGAATCAATTATAGCACATTTCCTCCTGTCCTGATAACCAAGCAGCAGGTAAACTCCTGCTATGTGTTTCTGGTTGCAGTAGGAGTGCCACGAGACAGTGATGTTTAATCATTGCCAAGCCACTGTCATTCTTCTTAGTTGTGTGTAAATATAGTGTAGCTGCTTCTTTGTTTGGGTAAACAAGCCTGAAAGACATGGATCCTCCCTCTTGGCCTTTTACACAAGACTAATATCATGATACAGTTCCTGAGCCTCCACCTAACAGGAGCCTCTGAAGTTGTTTGGTGTTAGCTTGCAGGAATCATGCTTCTTTGAATGTCACTGAAGCTGAAGTATATCTGGTCAATACTAAACAGCAGCCCTTTCTCATCACTTCTTTGGGTATAGTGATGTATTGGTATTCAGGGACTGAACAGGACACAACAATTCTCTCCAACATCCTATGGGTGATCCAGTCAAATTAGAGAGGTAACTGAGGAAGGAGCTGCATCTGCTATTTCCCATGTTATCCCTGCTCCGTGGATAAAGAACCCCATTCATCAGGATTATCCATCTGAGATCTCTCACCAGCACTAAACTCAGATGAGTATCAGTAGTGAAAGTCCAGAACTTGGATATGGGTCAGGCTTCCCATAGCTATAGGCCATCCATGAGAGATTCAGATGCATCATGGTGGGCCCCGATCTCCAGCTTGCATCCCAGGCACTGTCTTGCCTCTTGAGATTGTCATGGAATCATAGAAAGTTAGGGTTGGAACAGACCTCAGGAGGGCATCTAGTCCAACCCCCTGCTCAAAGCAGGACCATTCCCACTAGATCATCCCAGCTAAAGCTTTGTCTAGCCAGGCTTTGAAACCCTTAAAGGATGGAGCTCCCACCACCTCTCTGGGTAACCTGTTCCGGTGTTTACTACCCTCCTAGTGAGAAAATTCTTCCTAGTATCTAACCTAAACTTCCCTTGCTGCAACTAGAGACCATTGCTCCTTGTTCTGCCATCTGCCACCACTGAGAACAGTCTAGCTCCATCCTCTTCCGAGCCTCCCTTCAGGTAGTTGAAGGCCGCTGTTAAAGAACCTCTCAGTCTCCTCTTCTCTAGACTAAATAAGCCCAGTTCCCTCAGTCTTTCCTCACCATTTTTTGTTGCCCTCTGCTGGATTCTCTCCAATCCGTCCACATCCTTTCTGTAGTGGGGGGTCCAAAACTGAACACAGTACTCCAGATGTAGCCTCATCAGTGCTGAATAGAGGGGAATAATCACTTCCTTTGGCCTACTGGCAAGACACCTACCAATGCAGCCCGGTATGTTGTTAGCCTTCTTGGCAACCAGGGCACACTGCTGGCTCATATTCAGCTTACTGTCCACTGTAACCCCCAGGTCCTTTTCTACAGAGCTGCTGCCCAGCCAGTTAGCCCCCAGCCTGTACTGGTGCATGGGGTTTTTCCATCCTAAGTGCAGGATTTTGCACTTGTCCTTGTTGAACCTCATGAGACTTCTTTTGGCCCAATCCTCCAATTTCTCTAAGTCACTCTGAATCCTATCCCTACCTCTAGCATATTTACTACTCCCCGCAACCTTGGTGCCATCTGCAAACTTGCTGAAAATGCACTCTATTCCATCTTCCAGGTTTTTGATGAAGACATTGAACAAAACCAACCCCAGGACCAACCCTTGGGGCACTCCACTTGATACTGGCTGCACACTAGACATCAAGTCATTGATTACTACTCTCTGAGCCCGATGTTCCAGCCAGTTTTCTATCCACCTTACAGTCCATCCATCCAGCCCATACTTCCTTAGCTTGCTTAGAGAATGCTGCAAGCGCTTGCCTGCAAGATTTTCCTGTCTGAGCCTCTTGATTTAAAAGCTGTCCTTCAGAAACCTCCCTCCCTTTCCCTAACAGAGATGGTGAGGAACAAAATGAGTAATACAGAGAAGGAGAAAGAGGGTAAAGAAGGAAATCTTTGGGAAGTAAAGGACTGTACACCCCTATTCAGGGCTTTCACTGTTCGCTTAGACAGCTCTGTGCTTGGTTTCCATGGCAGGTGGAGCTCCAGTTGTCCCTCATTATCAGTCACCTAGGAGACACCAGACTAAAGTGCATCACCATTCACCATCTTGGCTAAGGCTCTCAAGTGGCATAATACAAAGAACTGGGTGTTCCCACAAGAGTGGCTCTCCTGGGCCTGGGGAAGTGTTGTGCACAACTGTACTGATTGAAGCTGACTGTGAATGCTGTGAATGGATCATCATGTATTACCCCAGACAGCATGAGGACAAGACCTCAGTGTCCAGGCCCATCATTAACAGGGTTATCAGGGTAGTAAAACCTGGCAGCACACAACACCACAACATTGATCAGACCTTGGTATTGTCTCTGTGAGACAAGTCTGACTTGAGAGGGACCTGTAGTGTTGTTACAATACACTGACTCACTTGGACATAACATTCTGCCCTGGATTTTGCTACAAATTTCTACAAAATAACTTTGCAAACAAGTTGCCTGGTTGTGTACAGTGCAAATACCACAGCATGCCCCAAAACACATGAGCAAACAAGGAATGTTTGCACTGTAACCAGCCTAGCCTGTGTGAAACCGGTGCAGGAAGCAGCCTGAAATGCATCTACCGGTGATCATGTGGGGAGATGTGTTCCATCTGGGCAACAAAGGGACATATAGGATACTGTAAATCAGGGCTGTCCAACTGACTCATGGGATGGAACTTCTATTAATTCCTGTGGGTGAATGTTTCATAGTCTGAAAGATCTCACTTGTAGGAGGTTTTCTTGCTATTCAGAGGATATTTCTTTTGTAAATTTCATCCCATGGCCCCTGTAGCTGTAGCCCAGAGTCTACCCATTTTTCCTGTACTGATCTCCTCTTGTCTCACCTATTACCCCAAAGCTACAGCCCCTCAAGCCATTTATACCAAATATTTATCTTCCTCTGATCCTTGCCTTGCATCTATCCCCCAGCCCTCCTCTACTTTTGCCCCTATAATTATCTTCCCTCAGCTCATGAGTTGCTCCTAATATTACTGTTTGTAAAGCAATAGCACAGAGCTGTCCAACTCATGGCTCACAAGATGAGAAACTAATCTGGGGCCCACAAGTTCCTGCATAAGCACTGCCTCCTGCACAGCTCCAGCTACTACTGCTGCCACTGGCATCTGTGGGCTTCCCCCTCCCTCCTCCAGCTTCTGCTTCCTGCTCCCATCCCTGGGGGTCAGACAAAGCAGCACAGTCCACAGGGCCCAGGGACCCTGCAGCTTTCAGGTGCCTGGAGCTCCCATGAAATAGGGCGACATCTGCGTGGTATAGCATGGTGTGCTACAGTGCACTGTAGGGGGGTCCCCACATAGAATGCAGCCATTCTGGAGTTGGACAGTCCTGCACTAGCACAGAAAACTCCTAGCCAAGACACAGTGAGAGGCAGTTACTCTCTGCAAAAACCTTTCAATGAAAATAGCCCAGGAAAGGAGGGGAAAGGAAGAAAGTTGAGAAGTGACTCACCCAAGGCCATGTAGTAGGTCAGTGGAAGAGCCTGAATTACAACACTGATTTCCTGGAACCCAGGCTAGGGTCTTATCCACCGGACCAGAGGATGTTCCAGTACTTTTTTAGCTAAATTATTTGGTCTACCATAAATAGCCCCTCTCCCTCCTCAGGACCCACATGGTACCTATAGCAGTAAAGAGGTCTCAGATTCGTATTTATTGCTTTTCATCTTTCTCATGGGCCCTTTCATTACTAGTTCTGTCCTATTTGTATTGTGGTAGTGCTCACAAGACCAGGAATAAACCAGGATCTTTAATAATTTTTGTGGCTCTCTTCTTAATTCCTTCCAATTGATCTGTTATTGGGATGCCCAGATGTGCGCTTGTTATCCTAGCCATTGGTTTCACCAGAGCCCCACAGGTAGGCCTATCCCCTCTACACGCCAACACAGGGATCTCGATACAGCATCCCAAAGTTCACTGGTAGTTCACCAATTTCCCCTGGCATCTTTTACAGGATGTTTGTGTATAATATGTTGGCACTTCGCCCCCGGATCCCTCCTTCCACCCAAGAGCTCCTTTCCACCACAGAGCTCCTTTATGAGCTTTGCTTTCCTAGCAATTCCTTGGGCTGATTGTGTTACTTTGATGGGTTCCAAATGGAGGCTTCTTTTTGGCCCCCTGCCCTGAAGACATGAATGACTCTAGTGGGGAGGAAGCCCCAAGGGAGATGGCCAGAATAGTCTGAGCCTGGCAGAAGCCACAAGATGGCAGGGATGGGAAGTTAAGTGCCACATAGATGATTACACACTGGGGCAACTCAGAGGTACCTGTGAACATTTAAATCATTGTAGTGGTGGCCAGGGTGTAATCTTCCATTCTGTCACAGGATGGAGCCTGTCTACAGCACTTCACCCAGGGGATCATTGGCACTGTTTCCAAAAGGAACAGGTGCAGCTCCAACAACAGTGTATCTCCCATTATCCCTCTGAGGATCACTCCGTGAGAAAACGAGCCTATAATGTCTTATCTCTCCTCCTTATTAATATCCCTCTATCCTCCTCAGCAACCTCTGGCTAACCCATAATCTCCCATAGGTTCATTACTGAGTTCCTGGTGTTATTGGATAGTGCTCTTTGGGGATTTTGCCCATATGATGCTCTCAACACGACCCTCTGCCAGACCATTATATATTGGATGTTGCATTTTATGTGACTGGAAAGGGGATATTTCATGTTCTTGGATTTAGCTCATGGACTATTGTGAGCTATGACCTTGCATGTCAGACCCCACTACTAGATTATTAAGGAGTAGGGAATCTTCTCCTAGATTGGCAATAAGGCATCAGATTTGGGCTCTGATCAGCCATTCATTATATACTGCCCCCTTAGAACTGCCTCTCTGTGGATTTATGGAGATTTCTACAAACCTATAAGATCATGTTCTAGTACTTCTATTGCTCCTTTGTTTTCCCACTCACTTTTCTTTTCTCTCAGTCCCTTGGACTTCCATGACCATGGCTCCTCCCCACACACAGCCAATCCTAGCACTGCCGCGGCTTCTGCCAAATAGTAGTTTGTGTTCACTTTTTGCTGCTTCAGACAAGGGGAGCAGGGTTTAGGGCTCTGCATATCATAGTTGTATTTCATGCCTGAGCAGTGATATTTGCACTGTGATATCAGGATTTTACTAAGGAGTGTGCTGTGTGCTTCCAGAGTGCTATTGACATAGACCATGAGTACATACATACAGTGAGATGAGTGATATTTTACATTCAATAACTAGTCATTCAATAGCCAGTTTCTCAATGTGAGTGTTCACCCTTTTAGCACAGCTTGGGGATGCATGGGAAAGCAGGCTGGAATTTCATTTTGAATGTGCAGGCTCATGATCAATAGGGTGCTTTCCCTGCAGAAGCTCTGGTTCATTCCAAATGACTTATAAAGGTATGTATGAGGATAAGTATAAATACTGAGCAGCTGCTGCTTTCAGTGCACGCAGTCTACTCTGTGCACCGAATGGGGCAGGGCTCCTGGGTGAAAGCAATATGTGATCATGCAGTTAAAGATGGTTTCATAAAAGCACACACAGGAAGGGACTGCCAGCAACATAAAATAAAAATACACTTCTCTCTGGGTTTTTATGTATTGTTCTTACACAACCCTGCCCCCCGCTGCAATTACAGTAACAGAAAGGAATTCACACAAAGGTATTTCTACTTTTTCCAGCGTGTTTACTTTATGTATTTGAGAGCACATTGTGTACAGCCAGTTTCACTAGTTTCTTTCCACGGTCAATTTTTTAGCCAGGTTCCCCTACTGTTGATAGAGAATTTTTCACACAGTAACAGAAAAGAAAAGCATAGTTTAAAATATAGACAAATGTGCTTGTAAAATACTTGAAATTGGCATGGGGACCTGGGGGCAGGATTTGCACCTGAAACCACTTTTACTTCACTGGAGTGTTTGCCTAAAACAACACCCAAGCAAGTGCTAATCTTACACTGAGCCAGTCTCAGAAGCCGATCAACTTGGAGCTGACCCTATTTCCATGTAATACACAATCAGAAAAAGATGTCTCTTTGATACAGCACTTCCATAAGACATCCT
>NW_005841844.1:98421-105168 GCF_000455745.1 Alligator sinensis
TGGGGCAGGTGGTTCTTTACCATGGCCAAGCATAAAAGAAGTCTCTGAGGGACAGTTTTTAGCAGATGGGCCGAACAGCCCTCAGAAAGAAATCCAAGGAGAAACCCAATGATAGGAGAAACTGGGCTGCACTATGCCAAGTTCTTGCTAACGTTGATGATAAGAATGCTCATGATAAGAAAGCCAAAGCCCAGGAGAGGGGTGGAGTGCTGTGCACTCACATAAGCATGTGGGGCCTGCTTTAGAGCAAGCCGGGAAAGGCACCTGCTCTAACTGACTGATGGCTGGGAAGTGGTTATTGAAGACCTGCTGCAGTGAGGAAATGGAAGAGACAGTGAAGTGACTGATGGAGCAGCGGCAGGAGTCTGTGGATTTACAGGCATGCCAGTTCCAAGTTCCCTTCCGGTTCCATCAGTTTCAATTCTAGTTTGTTGCCTTGGCAGGCTGGCAGCAAGCACCAGCCCTGCCTTATTCACAAGGGGACTGAAGAAGATCCTGAGGTCTACTCAGACACCTTTGAGCAGAAGGGAGTCATCCAGGGCTGTCCACCCAGCTTCTCTGTTAGCAGCAGATGCATAGTTTGCAATTTGCATCTCATGCCCTGGGAAAGGATCCTGCCATTGACCGTGAGGCCAGCTATGCTAGAGGAGTGGCAGAGATCAGAGGAAAGATCCCTGTAGCACTTATGAAAGGGGCTCCTCTCCCAGTGGATATAGTTGAGCATCTGCACCCATACACCGACAAACTAAGAAATGTGGTAGCTCAAGTCAGAATCTGGGATATTGGGAAAACTAATAATAGGCTTGACTTCACTAGCCATCTAAACCAGTGCTTCTCAAAGAGGTGGTCCACAGACTGCTGCCGATCCGTGAGCCACCAGTCGCTGGTCCGCAGCAAGTTGCCAGGAAAGAAAGAAATATATTCGCCGGTCCGCAGCAAGTTGCCAGGAAAGAAAGAAATATATTTTCAGAAGCATAACATTGATATGTCATAGCGCCACAGTTCATACGTTCCAACACTCCAGGTGACGTCACGTCATGTGAGGTGAGGAAAGAGAAAGAAACAGCCGGTCGTGCATTTGTGTAGCGCTGTTACATGCAGTTGCTGCCACCGGCTGAACCAGGCACCAGTCCCTGGCCCACTGGAAAAAAAATTGCCAGTCCACCACATCAGATAGTTTGAGAAGTACTGATCCAAACTGCACCCTCCTTCCCTGCTGTTTAAAATGGTATAGGTGATCCCTCTCTTGTCCTCATCCCCACAATGGAAGACAGCAAGCACACGCTGCCTTCCACATGACCTTGATTGGCTGTTCCTGCCCCCAACCACCTCCCCCCTGCCCTTTTTTGGAGGAGGGAAACTGAGGAAGGCAACCAGTCAAAGCTTCTGGGTGAAACTTGAAATTGCTTTTGATAAGATTACCTCCAGCAGTCACCAAAATCCAACTGTGATGTAATCATGGGATTTGGCAACACTTACAACATAAGAGATACCACGGAAATGAAACCTAATTAATTGAGAGGGGGAAAATTTTTTGTTCAAACTTAAAAACTCTATGCATCGTTTTTAACTCCAATACTCCAACGCTGAAGACTGAACACCTAAGCCCTTCAGTGAAGGGCTGAGAAATCTCAGAGTTTATTTATGAGACCACTATTGAGTCCTACAAAAAAATCACAAAAGACAAGACTATCTTCTGATATTTTTTAATTTTTAACAGAAATTAAATTTTAAAACTTCTGAATCTTTTTTATATTTTCTGAAGAACAGAACATGGCATCAATTCAATTATAAATCCTTTGAATGATATAACTTGTTATGTGATCCACAGTGTGCACTTTATCTAATGCACACTAAATTTAGTACCTCTAAAGTAAGGTACTAAATAAATGTACAATAGGCTGCCCTACTGCGCAGTATTGAAAGCACATGCTTTTTTAGCGATGATTAATGTGCAGTAGCCTATTTTTACTGCACATTAACATGGTTTTTGACATGGTGCTTTAATGCGCAGGAAAATAGGCTACTGAACATTAAAACACATATGTAGACATGCCCAGTGACTACATGCTCCAAGAATTTCATAGACTGGAAAAATGACCAGGCAAAAGGTCTCCTTGGCAAAATATATATCCTCTTTCCTATCTCCCTTAACTCATTGTCTTGCTATGCAGTATGCCAGGTAAGTCATGCAAAGCACACCTCCCACACTGCCCCTGTATCAGATGCCCCACTGGCTGTTCAGTGGAATATGGCAGGAAACTCGAGTAGAGGAGAACCCAGTGCAGAAAGAGTTACATAACAGGGAAATAAACAGTGCAGTCTTCTGGGCAATCATCAGTGCTTTGTTGTTGAACTAGAAGCCTGTTCAGCACAGCTGGAATTGTAATATTATGATGAAACAGTTTTGTCCACGTTATTAGTCCCAGCTGCCAAATTCTATAAGAGATGATGATGGCTGGAGGAAACAAAAGGAACAGAAGCCAACACATAATTACAACAGTCAAGTTCAGGCAAGAATTGGGGTGTGAACTGGGGCTGCCAAACCCAGCTAATATCTCTTAGAGACAACAACAACAATCACAGGAATTTTTAATCATGCTGTTAATGCACCTTTCTGAACCGAAACTGGCATCAAGACTTTGGACCTAGGAGTTCAAGGTAACAGAAGGAACAGTCAAAGGAGGATTGACATCCAGATGATATTCAGAACAGCACAGAGCAACTCTGCTTTGTTGACATTTAGTTTCATTAGTAAACTCAGATGTGTAAATGCAGCTGAGCAGAAGCAGTGAAAAGACAAAACTTGGAATGGAATCCAGGAAACAAGGCTGGATGTCATATTGTGAGGTGATGCTGTGGATCACCCTGTGCAGAGGAGTCTACTTCCAGGAACTGAAATAACTACAGGTGTTACATCCCTTGGTGAGAAGAATAGCCATCATTTCTCACTATAGCAGTTGCCCCAGCTTTTAGGACTTGAATTATTTTCTAAACTGATGCAAGCACCCTAATGCCCTGATAATGCCAGGCTTTAGATGTAGCCACCCAATTCCCACCCCTGTAAGATCAATGAGGTCAGGAATGATGTGCCCCTAGCATCATGGACACCTAGTACTCAGAGGCAAATGCCAGTTAAAGCTCTATGCCTAGTTTTCAAGCAAGTTTAAAAGTGATTGGGTGACTTCCTGTGAGTAAAATGCCAACTGCACCCGTCACGTATATATTGCAAAGAGGTCTTAGAGCAGAGGAGACCAAAGGCCAGGGAAGAACCCTCTGCTGACATAGGACCTCTGCTCCATCCTCTTACAGGCCAGTCTAGGAAACGTGACCAATACCAGTAAGGGATACTTCTGTAACATTCAGTGCTATGGGAATCCTGGCCTCTCATTAAGTAACAGCCTTCTGTTAAAATTATATCTAAGACTGGTTGGACCCTCACAGAAGCTCAGGTTCTGGGCTCTGCCCAGCTCCCTGAGCTATCTATGCCTTTTGCCCATGCCTCTTTGGAAAGTCAACAAAGAATCCATCTCTAAACACATTTCATTTAACATTACAAGAAAAAGACACATGATGAAAAAATGTTCATGGGAAAGAAGGGAGACCTGAGTGGATCAGATCCTGAGGAAGAGGTAAGAACCTCACCGTAGGTATGAGGTTCTTACCTCATGTGGTTCTTACCTCATGAGGTTCTTACCTCATATGGTATGGTATACCATACCATACCATACCCACACCCCCATGTGTGGGTATGGTATGGTATGGTATACCATACCATACCATACCCACACCGTAGGTATGGTATGTATGGTATGGTATGGTATGTGTGCTTCTCACATCATTTCTCATCTGGATTACAAATGGCAAGAGATGGGTTTAAGCTGTGAAGCAGGGGGTTTTACCTTCCAGGCAATGCTCTTCTTGAGCTTCTTGCATTTGCCAAGTTGCTCCTCTATTTGTCCCAAAACAAAAATGTCCCAGGATTGGCAAATACATACATTACCCATCTAATCAGGGTTTCGTGAAGAGTTGAAATACATTGCCACTTACTGCAATCCTGGGACAACTGTTCAGATACACTTTGTGATAGCCTAGGATAAATTGTTAGCACTTTTTATCTCATGACCATTTTAAAGATTTAGGACATTGGGCATGGATGTTTGAACAACTGCAATTTGTCCCAGGGTTAAAATGCAACATCTGTTTGTAGCCTTGGTAGCATTATAGTTCTGGATGTCCTTGTTATTCTTACAAGCATCCAATCCCTCTTTGAATCTTACTATGTTTTGGCAAGGATTTCCACCACCTGATTATGCCATAAATAAGAAAGGGTTTCCTTTTATTGGCTTTGAACTTGCCACTTTTTAGTTTCATGGACTCTCCATGTCCTTGTTTATGAGACTGATCAGGAGCTTTCCATTTCTCTGTTTTTTCTACATCATTTATTATTTGGTATACTTTTTTCAGAGCTCCTCTTATTTGTTTACTCTATGGAAAACCCAATTCTTTGCAATTCATCTTCCTTTGAGAAATTTTCCAAGCTCCTAACCATTCTCATTGCTCTTTTTAAAACACTTTCTAATTTTTCAACATCTTTTGAAGATGAGGTAACTAGACTGCCCATGGATTTATACACCATGGATTTATATGGAGATCTGACATTGTCCTCTTTATCATTCTCCACCCTATTTCTTATGCAACTTAACATTTTGTTTTTGCCTGGCATCTGTACATTGCCCCTGCTTAGAGCCTCCTTATCTTCAGTGAGAGACATCCTGCAGCTCTGTTGAGGGAATCATTATGATTATCCATACAATTAATCTGAAAAACCATTAACAATATTTTACCTTGTTAGTATCTTCTCACGCAAGAATTTCAGAGCAGTTTACTGAGGTGAACAATTTAAATTAGACAACAGTCTTTTGAAGTGGATAAGGTATCTAGTTAAACAATATGTTAATTTATTTTACCCACCAGTGAAATGCATTCACTCTAAGGTAGAATATAGCAGCTGTTTAAACATTCTCAAAAATAATACACAACAAGATGGTCCTGGTTATCCATTCTCTGCACTCATCTACTTATTTGCATTGCTGGAAAGTGAGTGTAAGGTGAATATAAAGGACTGAATACAGGGTAGTGGTAAACCAGGCCCAGCTTCTAACTGAAACTGCAGGGAGAATTTTACATAAGTAGGCTGTATAAATTAAGAAGTTGGTATCTGGCCAGGATGACAGGGTTAATGCTATTTCTTTCCTAAAAGAAACCAGGAGATCTCCTTATGTTCTTATACTATACCCAGCTAATCTGACCCAGATAATGTGCAGCTGATCACCCAGATATTAAGAGCCAGAGCACCAGAAAAGCTCTTGTGACCAGAAGTGAGCAGGGTCCTGTTTTTTATGTAACATATGAAAGGCAGCGCCTACAGCAGTCCCACATCACATAGCCACATAACGGTCAAAACTGACCTTGAAAGAAGGCTGTAGCTGCTTCCTGACCCATCACTACCACCAGCAGCACTAAGACATCCAAGGAATTCTCCTGCCTGCAGACTGTAGAACAGTGTTTCCCAACCGTTTCCAGCCCAAGGCACACTTACATTAATACAATTTTTCCACAGCACACCTGTTATGGCATTCCCCATCCTCATACCTATTGAAGTCCTTGGCCATGGTAAAATTCCGTGGCACACTTGTTCACTGCTGACAGCACACTTTTGTGCTGCTGCACACTGGTAGAGAAACACTGGTATACAACATGGTGAAGGGCATCGTCTCCCTCCTTCCCCTCCTTTGCCTCAGGTCTTTCTCTTAAAAGACCCTGTGGATTTAGCACCTTCTGGGTTGTCTCTAAAGTGGCCTGGCTACCTCCTGCTGCCATCTGGGAAACCTGGTGCCAAGTCAGAGCTCAGATCCGGCAGTACTGTTCTTTCCTCCTGCTCTGGCCCCTCCTAATGTGAGACTGCTGTCCCAGCCGCACACATTGCATCAGCTCTTGGCAAAGCGCATTTCTGCTGGGTGGGAGTGCTGATCCCTGGCAGGGCATCTGTTCTGCTGGATGGGACGAGGACTGTGGAGAATTTTTTTTCCCTTTTTTTTTTATATCGGAGGTCAAATTAGCCAAAACTAATTCCAAATCCAAGAGTCCAGAACTGTAAGTGGCCCTACTGCCAGCAAACATCCTCCACCCCTATCTGGGGCTTCAGATGTTTCCAAAACCACTGGTGCACATCCTGCATACAGGCCCAAGCCTGCAGGCTTGGGGTTGGATGCCCCCGAGTTGTGCTTGCCCTCAGCCCTAAGGCCCTTGGAGCAAGCAAGGGAGGAGACTCCCATTTCCATAAACTGGGCTTAAAGCCACTGCACCTCTCCAGAAGAGCAGTTCCCCTGCAAAGTGGTTCAGGAAAACTGCCTTCTTGGACACGCATACATGGTATTTCCCCAGTCAGGCTGATCTGAGCCTTCAAATGGTCCGAGCAGGACGTGGGGCCTGACAGCGGCTGTGCCGTGCCCCCAGCCTCGGAGAGAGGCGCCTGGGCACTTCCCTATAGGACGGGCCAACCTCAAGGGCTGACCACTGGGCACCGGGGGGGCCCTCATGGGAAACCTCCTCCGTCGGGCTGAAGCCCGGCCCAGGCCGCCTGGCGGGAGTGGCACTGACCCCCGCCCCACTCACGCCGGGCGGGCGGGCGTGCCCGGATGGCAGCGCCCCCGCGGCCTGGCCCCACCCACGCCGCGCCTCGCC
>NW_005841844.1:105450-110437 GCF_000455745.1 Alligator sinensis
CAGGGCAGCGCCGGGGCTGGGAGCGGGGGAGGCGCTGGTGTGGGATTTCGGGAGGCTGTCGTGTGTGCAGCTCCCCTACGCTGTCAGCTCGCCCCTGGTCGCCGTGGCTATAAACAGCTGCCCCTCCACCCCTGCCCCCTAGCAGAATCCTAGACATTGAGGGTTGGAAGGAACCCCAGGAGGTCATCTAGTCTGACCCCCTGCTCAAAGCAGGACCAGCCCCAACTAGATCATCCCTGCCAAGGCTTTGTCTAGCTGGGTCTTAAACTTACAACCTTGTTGGGTGGCCTGTTCCAGCGCTGACAAGCATTTGAGAGAGTGCCCCCCACCTCCCGAGTGCCAGCTCTGCCGTGGCTTTCACTGTGGCATCGCAGCTTGACGGGTTTGCCTGTTTGTCCCAGCAGCCTACTCAGGATTTGTGAATGGAGAAGGGACCGACGTGACTGAAAATGAAGTTTACCATGAAAGAAACAGCAGGCGTGTGGGGACTGTCCAGCTCTTCCAGACCAGGGCAGGCTCCGAGTATGAAGAAGAGAGAGACAGAGGGGTTACTTCCTCCGGGGATTATTTTATTGAGCTCCCAAGAGGTATGTGTCGTTGTCCCCCCCACCCCCAACACATTTCAGGGATATGCTGTGCTGCATTAACTTTGTCTGTGGGAAGGGGAAAGAAATGAACAGAGCAGGTTGTTAAAAGGAAGGAGTTTTCACTCTTTGGTACTGGAGTCACCTGGAAGTGAATGAGTTACCCAGGGATTTCTTTACTATCAGTCTACTGGAGTAAGAGTCCCAGAGCAGTGTGGCATGCTCCCACAACTAGTGAGGTAAATTCTGCTCTCAATTAACTTTGTGTCATAGTCATGATTCAACAATTGCTCTGATTCAGCAAAGTACCTGAGCAAATGCTGAAGTTCCATTGACTTCAAAGCATGCTTTTAAAATTAAACAGGATACTTTATTCAATAGGTATTGATTTAAGTATGTGCTTAAATGCTTTCTTGATTTGGGACTTCATACCTGGGGCTACTTGTGGGGTGCTGAGCAGGGTATGACTAGCAGATGGATGGATGAGGAAAAAGTTTCTGTAATCAAAGTGAACTCTCAGCCTTTGTCTGGAAGTAGAGGACAGCTAAAGGCAGAAACACCATTGCAAGAGAACAGGACAGATCGTGAGAGCCAAAGGGGCTTTTCTGTCTTTGACTTACATATGCTAAGCCCTGAGCCATGAGAGAAGGAATACTTGTGGGGGGAAGAGATGCGGGCAGAGAGCCAGGCCAGGCCAGAGTGTTCCCACAGAAATTCCTGGCTCGTGTGCTTTGTGTCACAGTTCAGTTTTTTTTAGTAGTTCTATGTTTGTGCTTCTTTGCCTTCTGTTACCGTGAAGTCCCCTGTGCTCAGACCCAGGGCTGCATTCTTATGACCCCCAAATCCCGACAGACATGCTTCTTGTTCCCCCGAGTCCCTGGTAACACTTCTTAGATCCAGCACTCTGTTCTCTACTCTGGACGTTCATTTTTGTAATGCTTAATGCAGTGCTATCTCCAAAGTGGAGAAGGGGAAACTGCAGTTAAAGGGTTTGTATAACAGCACGGTTATTGTAGTAACATACTCTCTCTCTCTCTCTGGGAAAATCCTGTAATATTTAATGACATCAAGAGGAGATGGAAATAGCTCTATAAACCTATACCATTTAATATCGGAGATTCTTTCCATCACCCCACAGCAGTCTTTTTTGGGCCTGGGTTTTCTTATTCAGTTCTGTAGGTTGGTCCCAGAAAATGTACAGGTTTCCCTCACTTTATGTGGGTTCTGTATGTGTGAATTCACTCATATGCAATGACCCTTTTTATACCAAAAATTCATTATATGCACGGTAAATTCACTCTTATGTGATTGGTGTGGTGGAAGCCCGCAGTTAGCTGCTTTGTGCGGTGCATTGTGGGAGTGATGCGCACCAAAATATAGTCCCCTGTGTGGATCTGTGCTTCTCACTTGTTGTCTCTGATACGCATTTCTGTAGTTGCCATCCCCATTATGATAGTGCCCTGTGCTTGTGTGTCCTGTCTGCTGTTGGTGAGTACTAAAATTGTCTTGTAAAAGTGGTAGAAATGGGTCTGGGGGCCAGTACAGTCGAGGTCTTGGAACATATCCCTATTACTTGCATTGTAAAGTTGGTTCCCTTTATGCACATTTGAGTTATGTGCGGTTTTCCAGGAATGCATGTACAGCATAAAGTGAGGGAAACCTGTATATGAAATTTTATCACACTCCTTTATATCCTGCAGGGCTCTGTCTTGTGGGTTAATCCAGTGGGTTGGTTTGTTTCCCAGCCCTATCAGTAATAGTCACTGCTTTGTCGAGGAGGGAAATTGCCTGTGACTCCCTGCTCACCACCCACACATTGCTACCCTTCATACCTAGCTGGGAAATGCCACTACACTGTCCCTTCTGCAGAGGTGCTTGGTTCAGGATTTGCTCTCTTGTGCTCTCTGTCCATTTATGTCTGGTTTCTCTTACCAGGGTTTGGGCCAAAGAATGTCCCATTGAATAGTGCAGGAGGCTAGGCTTTAGCTTGATTGTGACCAGGATTTGACACGCAGACAAATTCAGACCTGGTGTTAACAGCATAACTCCACTGAGGTCACCAGGTTTACGCCAGCATACGCCAATGCTGACTGGACCAGAGATCAATGTTTCGTACTCTAGTCTTTCCTCATTTTTTGTTCCCCTTCCTGTCTTGTCTCTGTTCCTGTCATTTTCTGACGTACACTGTCTAGCTTTACAGCACCAGGATGAGCTATTGCATCCAAAGGGAGTCAGTTCTGGGGAAATTTGCCTCCATCTCTTTCTGTGCTTTCCATTAAACAATCTTTCTCTTCCTTTCTTGTCCCTATTAGAATCTCTCCTCATCACTGCTCCTCCCAGTTCTCTCCACCTCACTTTGATCCCATATCCCTTCCATTTCTCCACAGATATTTCTGCCCTCTTCAAATGGGGCAGATCATTCTTCCCTTCCAATAGGAATCAGTGAGCTTTTGGAAGGGTGAAAAGCATCCACACAGGTGCATGAGTTGATGGGCCCAGAATCTTTCTGGGTTGAATAGAAAGAACAGGAAGTAGCTCTGGGGAGTCAAAGGCTCCCATTACACATTACACTTATGCTGTGATTTAATGTATTCATTGCAGCATAATTGACAAGGGTGCTGTACGTGCACACAGTCTGAGGCATCATAAAATGGCAGATCCGCCATAAAATTGTTCCACATATAATGTAGACAATTTTATGGCTGCTTTGTATGATGCTTTACACTGAACATGTAGCTGAGCCAACAATCACTGATTCTTGCCTGGGGCTGGGGACTGCACTAGGATCCAGAATGAGCCCCAGTGCAGTCCCAAGCCCACGCCGACAATCAGCTGATTGTCATCCCTGGCTGCATCCCTGTGGGCACCCAGTTTTCAACTTGCCAGTGCAGGGGGAGCCTGGAATCATAATCTCAGGCTTCCCCTGCACTGACAAGTAGGACATGATAGGGATCTGATCCTCAATCCCAAAGTCATGCCTCCTGCTACACACATGTGGCATGGCAGGAAATGGAGTTGGGACTGGGGATTACATCCAGTGGTGCATCTAAGTGAATATTTGTCGGGGGCCAGAGTCACCAATTCTTGCTGCCTCTGCACTGTCTAGGCCAGTGTTTATACAAGTGAAAGCTTATAGTGCCCAGGGGCAATCATGGGTAGTTCCAAGGGGTTAAATTTTATTATAATATGAAGCAAAGGAAATCAGGCTTCTCTAGTTCTTGCCCACTCTCCTATCCATGACTTAGTACCCTCTGTCAGCCTCAAAATTCACACAAATGGGATGGGGTTATTGTTATTATTGAAATGCTTCACTCTAACTTGCATGGTAAATATAAGGGGCTGTGCCAACTTTGCCCTTGGAGTGAGGGCTTTCTACTATGAAATGGATGATAAATAATGCTTTTCTCTGGGTTGGGAACCCCTTCTGCTTTGTGCTCTTTAGGAGTGCCGCATGTCTCCTTCCAGTCCCTGTCAGGTCTAGAACCTCTAGCTGCTCTGTCAATCTTGCCAGTGGAGGGGAAGAGTGTCTGAGCTATTCCAAGGAACTGAAGTCAGGAACATCCTCTCTGCCCCCACTTCTTATGCCCCTGCTCATCCATACCCTTCCCACTTGCTATTCCTATTAGCCCATTCCTGATGCCTGCTGGCCTGAATGTAGTAGTGGTCTTATCAGATAACTTCTCCCAAATAAACACCAGTGGTGTTACCTTTGTTCCTCTGATCTCATGACAGAGGGACACAAGCACAAAGATCTAGGAGTGGGTGGCAGCTGGGGAGCCAGTTTGGAGGAGAGTAAGCAGCCCAGTGTGGTTCTGCATGTCTTTTCCTGGCCCCTGTGATAGCATGTTCCTGTGAGCACTGCCCTGTACTGCTAGTCACAATGCCTGCAGCAGAGAGATAAACCAAAGGGACCCCTAACTGGAAACAGGAAATTCTTGTACATAATATTTTGGTTGTCTTTTCTTGGTTCTTCACTAAATTATAACACTAAAAGCTCCTGCACTGCTGAGAGTGGCTCCTTCCCCCATTTCTCTGTACATGGTGCCTTCTAAAGCTGTAAAATAGCATGAGGAAGGAAACAAGGGCTGCAGTCCATGGGACCAAGGGCAGCACTGGGGGAATCTAAAAGTATTCTTCAGTTGTATTTAAGCCTCATGGCTTTGTTTCTCTATGTGCCCAAACTTTGTAGTGCCTGAAAGTTCAGATGTATTGACCTTAGGGGTGTTACTTGAAGAGTGAAGCACTGTTCCAAGTGAGTGAGGGCATTAGAATCTGGCCCTTAATGATCAGCATTGCTGAATGTCCTATGTTTTCTGGAGTTGTTCCAGTTTCACTGCAAAACTGAAAACTAACGTGATGTTTGGATGCCCGGTGGTTCCTTAGCTGCCTTATGAACACCACAG
>NW_005841844.1:110468-115258 GCF_000455745.1 Alligator sinensis
GCATATATTCCCACTGAATTTACTTGGGGGGGTGAGCAGACTCAGAATTTTGTGTGATCGAGTAATTAGTTTTTTGTCTTGCCCAGTTTAGAAACCCAGTCAAGTTTCACCTTGCAAGGTGTCCCTAATGAGCATCCAGAGAGCTCCAGTTAACATTTGCCAAATGAGCATGAGTTGGGTTTACTTAAATAAATTGCTTCCACTCAAATAAAAAAGTAACTACATATTTTGTAAGAACATTTCGGTTGATATCAGCTTGTTTTCAGAAACCCTAAATTGACCTGCTATTGCCCTTTTTAATACTGTTCTTGTCCTGTGTGCAAGCCATCATTGTAACCACAGGAAAATGAGGCCAATCAGGACCATGAATAGGCTCTTACAAAAGATCAGGCTGATCAGAGAAATTAAAGGCTAGATAAAGACACAATTACTAATCTTCTGTATTCAGTGGAAACCAGTGCATATAATAGCAACATTTCAGATAGATAAAGCCCTGTTTTAATTCCCGAATCTGCAGTAGCTTGTTCCTTTATTTCCTTCAGCATTTTTATGAATCAGAAATGCCATGATATTTGTTCAAATCTGCAAGAATGGAAAAACTTCTGCTTGGCAGCAGATCTCTGAACAAAGGGCTCTGCTGGCACCAAAGTTGAATTATTTACAATAGGTTTCCTGCCCTTTTTCACTTTTAAGCAAGAAATTGAGGTGACGGATGTTTTTTCTTTTGAACTTGTTTTCCAGTTGCTTTCTTGTCAAAACCACAAGAGCTGGTTACTCCAAAGAAAAAAGGGAATGGGAAGAAAAGGAGAAAAGGCAAAGGCATGGGGAAGAAGAGAGATCCATGCCTACAAAAGTATAAGGACTTCTGTATTCATGGAGAATGCAAATACATCAAAGAGCTGGGAGCTCCATCCTGCATGTAAGTAGCAAAGAACCTCTGTCCTAGGGAAACCTTAGTCATTGTTCCTTGAATTCTCTAAACCACACAGAGGAAGAACGTAGGAGATATTTTTAGTTTGTCCTCTTGCTCTGTAGGATGCTATTCTGACTTCCTGGACTTTTTGTTTCTTGAGTTTTGCATCACTTTGGTGCACTTTAAGAAACCACAGACCGTTGTTGGTCTTGTTAAAGGCACATGTCCAGAAAAATGTCCCCTATGTCTCATACATCAACCTTCCATTGAAAACCCCAACACTGAGGGTGCCAAACAAATTTAACTGACTTCTGTCTGAGCTCTGTGTTTAGCCTACAAGAACTTGGGATAACACAGTTTACCTTTTGTTGACTGAGACTGTTGCAAGCTATTCACATTCACATTCAAAAGTTATTTTGGAGCCTGTTGTCAAATACCTTTATCCTGACTCTCAGAAGACTGATGCTCATAACTCTTGTGAAGGTCCATAGAAGCTGAGATGTTCTGCTCTTTTGAAAATCGGGCCTCATGAGAACTCCAGTGGACTCGGGTCCCAATGGACTCAGTGTGCCTAAATGGCAGCTGAGCTCTCTTGAAATTTTGGTATAGATATCTCAAGCCAGGCACCCCCTAATGGAAATAACTAAAATATTTCTGAATGGAGCTACTGCTGTATCCACAGGCCTTCTAATTAATTCTTTCCTACAGTATATCATACAGGCAGTAGCTCTGGTTATGATTTGGGCAGGTGGTAGAGGAAAACAAAAAAAAAGTTCATGAAGAATCACTGTGAACAGGGAAAAGCAGGAGGCTCTGCTTATGTGAAAAGATGGCTTTGGGAGTCTGACAACGGCACAGTTGCAGGGTATTGTTTCCTAACCAAGAAATTGCTCTTTAATGTCATCAAAGCACAGGAAACAAATATTCTTTTTCAGCGTCGTGCATATATCCCTTCTAATCTTGTGAAGTCTAGCAGAGAGATCCACTAGTCTGCATAATAGTTTTGCCAGGAAAATGGCAGGAGCTGAAAATAAAAGCCCTGAAGAATACACCACTGGGACTGATTCAGCATTGACTAATGGGAAGAGGACAGAATGCGGTAGAGTTGTTTTCATCTCTGACTTCTAGGATTCTGTTTGAGCCCTGTAAGTGAGCTACTCTCTCCTAGAGTCCCCAGTTGGTCCTGCTCCTCTAACACTATTTTGCCATGGTGGTGGCTTATGTGTAGGGAGCTCCATAAATCACAGAGGAAATCACACCACCCCCTCCGCCCACAACCCCACAGCGGCTCCTTTTTAATTTTTTCGTTTCACCACTTGCCCGTTCCCTTCACCCCCGCAGCCCTGCTGGCCAGCCCATTTTCTCATGATCACCGGGGAAGTGAAAACCACAGTTTTAAATAGGCTGCAGTTTTTGCCAGCCTGCTGCTGATTGGCTGATGGGCCTTGGTGGCCTTGCTGCTGGCCTGCAGGGAGGCAAAAACCATGGCATATTTAAAACTGCAGTTTTTTGGCTTCCCCAGCAGTCAGCAGCAAACGGCCAGGCTGGTGGGACCCTTCCACCCATCCAGGGCAGAGGAGGGCAAGCAGAGAAACAAAAAAATTTAAAGGAGCAACTGTGGGTGGGATTTCCTCCACAATCCCATGGACTGGAAAGGAAAACTTTTTCCATCTCTTCAAATGTAACAACTCTGTTTATAGCACCCCTGCATTCCAGTAACTTGGATGCACTGGTGGGAGTGGGAGGAGAACCTGTTGCTCTAAATGGCTCTGTCCCAGCTCTAGACAGTTTGGCCTTGGCAGCTGGATTTATAGGCAGCAGTTTTGAAAGCACTTGAAGTGACAGCTTGCCAAAAGTGTGTTGAAGCTGTTCTGTGGAGGCTGTTTCTCTGTTATCCAAGTGTTAGGCAGTGTCCCTGCATGCTGCTGCTGCTACTATTCCTACCTGTTACCTTGCCTGTTCCAAGTGCCTTCTGGCTGAAGATCTCAAAGCTTTCAAGTACTAATGAACTAATTTCCTCACCATCTCCAGGAAGTAGGTAAATATCTGTATTAACCATGCTGCACAGATGAAGCAGCTGAGGCTAAAGAGGGGTTTTTCTCTTTTTGTAATTTGGACACCTGTTCACTAGGGAATGGCCTGACACCCACGGGCCTGTATCTCATGATGTGGCACAGAACAGCCATCTGAATGCAGACCAGTATTGATGTAGGCAATATTTGAGCAGCTGGATGTGGAGGTTCTGACACTATTGCCAGTTCTGAGTCACCCATCCAAGTCCCTGAGCTTGCTGCAAATAATAGCTCTCTGATTTATAGTGTGCAACTTCTTGAGCATTGAAATTTTGGGGCAGCTTGAAACCACAGAGTAAGTGGGTATGTCAGCATTGCTACTTATTCCACCCCACATGTTTGGACCAGAGTGCAAACCCATCAACTATTCACATTAAAAACCCTGGTTTTTAATGTGCTTTCCAGAACCAGTTAAGTTCATCAGCAGAAGCTCTTCTGAGAATTATGGCCCAAGTTCAACTAGAGCCTTTTTTAGGAATTGGTTTTCCCAATACTTGTCAGTTTTCTGTGTTTGGTGTGCAGTGGTGGCAAGATGATATAGATGGGGATGAGTGGCTCATCAGCTTGGGTTGACCATAACTAGCAGTATAGGGTTGACCCAGTGTATGTGTATGGACAGAGCTCTCTGGTATACTTGTTGGTTAGACTTCTTTAATCAGAGCTGTCTGCTATGACATGCCATATAGATAACCTACAGAAGAAGGTGCCTGGACTTAAGCAGGATATTTGAGTGCAAAGGCCAGTTCTGGTTTAAAATCCCCTAATCTAGGACTGGGGAGTCACAGATAGACTCCATTGTTCTGAAGGTCCCTCTTCTCATCCCCAGCTGTATTATCCTTACAAGAGTAGGGGCTCTGAAATAACTCGATAAGGACTTTTTCCTTTAACAAGAAGCGGTAGAGTCCAGAATTTCTCATTGTGTTGCTGTCTCTTGTTACCCAATAGCCACTTCCAGAGAAAGCTGAGTTACTGTGAACATTCCTGCCCTCGTCCTAGCAAACTGCATCTTAATTCATCTTCAGCCTGTCTGTCTGCCATTTGCGTTTCATTCCGCTCTTTGTTCCCATTAGCCAGTTCCATCTCTAGTACAGGTTTAGGATGTGCTGGGGTGGGGAGAGTTCATGGGACTGGCAGTATCTGGTTCTTGAGAATATGAAGAGCTTGTTGAAGGCCATTTTGTTCCTCAGTCCTTCTGTTTTTTTGCCTTTGGTGTAACATGAGTATTGTCGTCTGGGGTGACACTGACCCATGGAATGTGCTGTATTTAATGGAGCTCTCTCAGCATGGGACACTTGATCATGATGGTTGGAATGTGTTCACATGTTTGGTGATAAGCTCATCCTTCTCCGATTGGGTCTTGTCAAGGGTCTGGGAGTATAAAGGTTGTATATATTAAGCTGTTTACATTATTATCCTTTGACTCACTGAGAGGGGTTTTTGGGTGACTGGCCTCTTTGCTCTGATGCAGATTCTATTTCTGGTGAGTAATTACCTGGATCCAGGGGAGTTTCATGTGTTTTGGCTCCCATTTAAAAAGTGTGTGTGTGTGGGGGCGGGAAATGACCCTATGAACAAAGTGTTTAAATCTAGGTCCTTTCAGTTAAGGAACACAAAGTCAGATCTGTTCTCAGCTTTCTCAAATGGGACTTCCCCTCTCTGAAAATAGGAAGTTGAGGGTGTGATTACTGTGCTAAGTCCTAATAAGAACTATCAAAAGTTCCCAACCCCTCAAGTGCTAATAGGAACCAGCCACCACTGGTTAGGAACTTCTGTGGGAGTGAGCAATACTTCTGCCAGCTCTAATT
>NW_005841844.1:115268-118955 GCF_000455745.1 Alligator sinensis
AGGGGTGTGTAATGACTGAATTGTCCCAGGTTCTATTGACAAATAATCAAGTTGTGTCCCAGCTCCAACGCTTGGGTCTGCTTCCCTACTAATCTTCTGTGCCTCTTGTGCATTTGAAGGTAGATTTCCAGGATTTGAATGCTGAAGATGACTTGGTGCAAACAACTGTCATGGATGAGGGCCAGCCAGCCAGCACACACTACACAGCTATTTGACACACATAACTGAATGATTTCATTTGTATAGTCACCTACTACTCTAGTGAAATGAAGACTACCCTGGGATGGAGGTCATCAGTAAAAACTACCTCAGCACCCTGCACACCACTGGGGTGTGGAGGCAGTTGGCATAAGGCTGCCAAGGCAAGATCTCTGAATATGCCCTGGGAATCTCTAATATTCAACAAGATAGAGAGATCTTTGAGGAAGATTAATATCTAACCTTTAAGTACCACAGTTAAACTTTCACTGCCATATAAGTGCAGTTTTTAGCACTTATGTGGCTTTTAAATTCTCTTTCTGTGTCCTAAATAGGTGTCCAGGTGCATTTGTAACTTCTGGAAATGAAGCAGAGATGGAGCCTTCCTGCCTTTCATCCCAGGAGCATAGTGGTTAGGGCACAAGTCCAGGGGGTGGGAAATCCAGGTTCTAGGCCTTACATAGAAGGGATTTGAACCCGTATCTCCCCCTTCCCAGCAAAGTACTCTAACTACGAGGCAATGGGGAAGGGCTCGCTTAGATGTTGGCCGAGTAGACAGCCAAGAGTGAAAGAGCTATATGTGGACAGGAAGAAGAGAACCAGCTAGAGGGAGTGTAACTCAGTGAGAGGGATATTGGCCCCAGTGCCTTTTCTGCACTTTGCATATACTATCCACTGAACAAACAGCAATGGGATAATTTATACCATATTGGGGTAGGGACCCAGGCCAGAACCTAGGGGCCTTACCTTCCAGCGTAGTCTTCCTGTCACTGAGTTATGCTCCTTGTAGCTTGCTTTCTTCCTCCTGGCCCCACATGATCTACTGAGGTCCCTTCCGACCCTAAAAATCTATGAAATTATGAATATCTTCCCCTCCTTGCTGCCCAGTGTGCCAGTTTCCAGAGGAGCATGCTCAGGGTAATATCTAGTCCATGGCCTGACAGTGAGAGAACTCTTCTAGGAAGTGTGAGATGTGGATTCAGTTCTTCTGGATGGCCGGGGGGGACCTAGAACCTGGGTGTCCCACTCCCATAGACAGTGCCCTAACTACCAATATTAGGCTGGTTGAGGAGGGTCCCCTTTTCTACCTTTCAGCAGTCACTAATTGCAGTTTTTCTCTGATCAAAGTTTTGGGGCCCATACAGTTGTGTGCACCTAGATAATTCTAGTCCCCACTAGAGGTTGTGTAGCCCAGGGGCAGCTTTCTGGGTATGCTCTGAATGGAAACAGGGCAAACATAGGTATGCAAATGAAATCTAAAATCTGTACAAGTGCCAACACTTGCACTTATGCAACTGTATAAGTGTCACTAACATGCACAAAGGTGAAGCAGGGTTTTTGTCCTTGGTTTCTCAAGTCTTACTGAGAAGAGCCTATTATGGCAAATTGCATGGAATCTGATATGCTTCTTGTTGGAAGATGAAGGGCTGAGGCCATCCTGCTGGGAATCCAAACCATTCAGGGTAATCCCAGCCTGATGTTCACTTAGAAAACACCCATTTTTGTACACTAGGAAAACCATTGGGAAAGTTTGGCAGCAGCAGTGTCAAAGGGTCTAGCAGGGTGCTGGACTGGACACAGTGGTGGGGAGGACAGAAGAAAGCAAGAGGTTTTGTTTTGATAGTATTCACATTGCAGGGCCTTGCCCTATAGAAAGAGAAAACTGTCCTGGAGTGGGTGCCACAGAGGCCAGCAGTGGTGACAGTGGGGCTGAAGAATCTCGGTGCTGAGGAAAGGGTAAAGGTAGTGTCTGGAGCTTGCTGGAAAAGAGCTGCTGAGATGTGCTAAGGTAGAAAAGGGGTGGAGATGCTCTATGATACTTGAATGGAAGGGGCTGTGCAACATTTCTGGTGATTATTAACACCCTGATTAAGGCTTGGCTCTCATAGTGCCCTATTACTACTGCCTTTAAAACTCTCTCTCTTCTCTCTAAACTAGATGCCAGCCAGGATACCATGGAGAGAGATGCCATGGCCTTACCCTCCCTGTTGAGAATCCCTCCACCAGTTATGACCACACTACAGCATTGGCTGTTGTGGCAGTGGTGCTGTCATCCATGTGTCTCATTATCATCACTGCACTGCTGATGCTCAGGTGAGAGGAAAGGTGGCTGCAATGCTGTATTAGCAACGTACCCCAAAGCTTAACTTATTCCACCCATGATCTTACCTACCTGGCCCTACCAAGGGTGAACCAGCTCCCAGTATTCCTGGGGAGATGCCTTCTTTACCCCAGCCTTGTCAATCAGTAAAGTAGCTCATATGGGAGGCAGGAGGCCTCCTGATTCAGTAGCTGATGTCATGTGTGGTCTGAGCTAACCTTGCTGCCTAGGTTGTTTTATCATGGAAGGATTTATTCTCCATTCTAGCTGGGCTTCTATGAACCAAATTCAGTAGTAGAGTGTGAGATTAGGGGGATCTGCAGTGATGAGAAGCTGCTGCAGTCTTCCTTCCTGGCAAGGGATGTAGGGCAGCTGGGGCAATGCAGAGTTAGTGTTTACCTGGGAGTTAGTGTAGGCAAGGGAGATAGGACATGCATGGCTTCACTGTATCCCTGATACAATCTGTAGCTTTGGAACCACCACCTAAACATAGATTTGCCTATAGACTTCCCCACTAAAGCCAGCAGGAGCTTCGGACCCGAGTAAGGTGGGGCCTGGCTGCAGTAGTGATCAGCCCTTTGCTGAACATCTGTTTGCTTGATTTGCAGGTGTCACAAAAGGGGTGTTTATGATGTGGAAAATGAAGAGAAAATTAAGTTGGGCATTGCTGTAAACCCTTGATGGCGTTGGAGCCCTGCAAGGTAAGTCTTCAGCACAGGTACAACAGCATGGCATAGGCAGCCTTAGCCTAGCCTTAGCCAGGCCCACATGCAATGGAAGTGGCAGGTAGCTGCTCACAAGAACTTCGCTGGGTGCTGTATGTTTTCCATGCCCCTAAGCCAGCTCTGTACTCCCATGCAGTCTAATAGTGATTTGCACTTCCCTTTGGGACTGGTGGGGAGCACGGTGTTTGAGCACTGCCCAATTATGTTATCTGGGATTGGATAAAAAATAAAGATGAACTCTTTAAATCCTTAGAATTATTTGATGGGATTCAGCCTGTCAACTAGAGAAAAACCATGACTTTGCTTTTAGCACCTCAGCCCTGCCACCCTCCTAAAGTGAACGCATCACTCCACACCCATCTCTGGCTTTCTGGCTAAGCCAGTTCTGAATTCCCCAGATGATTTCTGCTGGACTCCAGTGCTTTGCTCCACCCAACCACACTCAAATCTGTTACTCCTCTATCCCTCCCCTTCCCTGAATAACTCACTTCCCCGCTCGCCTATGCATTGAATCCCCCAGCCAGTTTGTCTGATCTGCCAGTGTCTCATCTCATAACCACCTACTCTCAAGCTTGCCCCTTTTGGTTTTGGCCTTCTTTCTCTGCAGTTGGGGGCTGTTTTTTCACTCATTCTGCTCCAGCTCTTCAGAACTATCTCTTTCCC
>NW_005841844.1:118965-128506 GCF_000455745.1 Alligator sinensis
TCCCCTGAGTCATTTCCCCTTCCTTAAATGTTGTCTGAAACTAAAATAAATAAATAAAGCAACTTCCTTTTCACTCCTCCTTGTCCTTTCCTTATTACTTCATCATCCTTTAATTCTACTTCAACCACTGTTGTAATGCAATCCAGCTGGGCACACTTTTCTTTACTGCTTTCAATGTTATGTAACGTTGCTGTGCATTGTGAATCGTGCAGTGTTTCACCTCAGAGGTGACTGCATTTCACTGGTGAGCAGGCACTGGGGAAAAAGGAAAAGGGCTGGGAGTTCTTTCCCTGCTGGTCCAAACACTGACATCAAATATACTTTCCTTTTTTTTTTAATCGGGAAAATACTGTGCACATTGCATGGGTGAACTAATGTCTCAAAAAGGATTCCCTCACCATTGCTCATTAGTTACTGGGTTAGTTAGAATAACAGTGGGTGTCATTTCAGGGAAGGTGGGAGGAGATTTAATGATGAAGACATGTCTTGCCTGTTGATACAATTAGATTTGGATCTAGTCAAACTCTTCTGGCAGTGAGTTCCAGAAGGAGTGCACTGCAGCCAACAAAATTCCCTTCTCTTTGCAGCTATCTTGATACATCTCCCCCAATTGCAAAGTGCTTTATGATCCCCAATAATGGACAAAGTAAATTATTGTCTTGATTCTGAAAAGTGCAAAATAAGCACAGCTATGTGGGATCATTTGGTTCTACCTACATCTTCATGCTGCTGGATTCCCAGCTTCTTTTAGGGTCTAATCTTGCAAGGTTCTAAGTGTTTCTTATGAGGTGCTCAGCACTTTTCATTCCCACACAAGACAGTAGAAGTTGTGTCTGGGTGCTGCAATAATTACTTTGGCCCTGATTTAGTAAAGCACTTAAGCATATGCCAGAGACTCTCAAACTGCAATGCATGGGCTGAAGAGCTTTTCAGAATTGGCATCTTTGTGCTGCAAGTGCCCCTGCATGAGGATTCTGCACCTGATGCCAAATAGTGTTGGCTGCACAAGGCAAAAGTCTTGGTATGAAATGAACCAGATCTGTGCTGTGTTTTATTTCAGGATTCGGTGGTGAAGCAGTTCTGCCTTCATGAAGAAACAAGACACAGTGACTAAAGTTCTATTTATTGGCCCTATTTAAAAATCAGTGGAGAGTTCGCTGGAGCGGAAGTGGCATGTCTGTGTTTAGAGGTTGTCATATAATTGCTTCACTAAAACATGCATCTCAGTGAATAAGATTTGATGTCCTAAAGTGGAAGAAGTTACAGGAAAAAGATGCTTTCTGCTGGAGACTTTATTTACCAACAGAATTGCTCAAGGACGCCTGGTTGAATGCACTCATGAAGAGAAGGAAAAAAATGGACCTTGGCTTTCCAGCTTTAGTAGGGGCTGGGAAATGAAGTAACTACAACCAAACACAAATTTGGATCCATCAGATGTACTCTGAGGAACTAACTGTGAAAGACGTCAACTCCAAGGAGACCTGAGTTCGGGGATTTATTAAATTGGGGGTGGGGGGGCTATTTAACAAAATATTTTTCATTTTAAATTATATATTTATTTTAGATATACTGTGTATAGTATTTATTTAGGGTATGATCCTGCAGCCCTGAAATCAGTGGGCATTTTGCTAGAGTTAACAGTGGATTGGCCCTTAACTTTTGTAAGTGCAATGTAATGGTCTAATAAATAACACTTTGTTACAAACTCTTAGACTGTTAATACTGACTGGAAAAGCAGCTAGACCATCTTAATATGACAATTTGTATCAATGTGCCCTTGCTAACCTATTGTCCGTGTATGTTTCATGTGGTATTATAATGGCAAAGATACAGACAGTAGGAGGCAAATCTTATATGTGGATGTGAAGCATAAGCTACTAATACCAGTGAAGATATTTCACATTTGTCTTAAAATAAATTAGACCAGAGTTTGATCCCATGGGCCCCGTCCTGGTCCCATAGAATTGAACAGTAAAATTCCAATAGACTTCCAGCTTGGAGCTGTAATATGCCCAAAATTGTACTACCCGATCTGCACCGCAGACCCTGATTCTCAGCATTCAGACATGGACCAGCAATGCAGCCCCTCTCCCAACCCTGTGGGGTGAGCAAGATGGTGCTGAGAGCTGATCAGAGAACATCATCATCAGAGGATAGTCTAAAAGATTTGAAAATGGCTGCCTGCCTCCTCTGTTCCAATTGCCAAGAAACAGCGTAGCAGAATCTCATGTACTGGGAGATAGTCAGTATGCTGTGAGTAAATGCAGGTTCACTCAGTTCTGAAGTTGGTCCCTTCTATCCAAACACTTTTATTATTCAAAAACTGTGCTGGTACTTACTTCAGACCATGCAATGAAAAATAAAATGGCGTGGGGCAGGGGCTTGTTTGATTAAAACAGAAGTCAACACCTGAAATCAAAAAGTTCAGGAGTCAAAAATTAAGGGGAGGACTAGCCATCAATATGTTCTTCAGGACCCCCCACTACAACTCCAAAGTTTTTTGGTATTCCTGAGGAGGCCAAGGCTTCTCTCCCACTCACAGCAGGCTGGATTTCCTAGGCTTGTCAGATTCCTGAGGCCCTAGTGGGCATGCATTCTTCCAGACCAGTCTTCCAGAACTGGTTCAGACTTTACAACGGGTGGGCAATTATTTTGGGCAGAGGGCCACTTACTGAGTTTTGGCAAGCCATTGAAGGCTGCATGACAGGCAGCCCAGGGCAGATGAATATTAATTTTCTAAATTTTTTAGGGGCCCCATGGGTTGGATAGAATGGCCTGGCGGGTCGCATATGGCCCCCGGGCTGCATTTTGCCCACCCCTGCTTACAATAAAACAACCCAAACTTGCTTGTGTTTCCTCTTGAAGCTTACTCTGGGGAGCTGCCTGAAAGCAAAATGAGCTAATGACTGTAACAGAGTCAAAGCAGAGAAAGCTGGCTGTTTCCCTACAGGAAATATACTTTTCTCTAGACTGTTTTGCTGCTAAAGTTTATCAACCATACCTTTCATGCTGGTGTGCTAAGCTAGCCAACCCATTTCCACAAAGTTGGTGCTCAGCATGGTATTTAGCTTGGAGCAACATTGTTCTTCAAGTGTTTCTAGTACCTGATGCTTACTTAAATGCCAGTGTCATGTCATTTTAAAATGTTGCAAGTATGACACAATAATTACAATTTGTAATGAATCTCAAGATAGCAGCCTCTAAAAGGTCAGGAACCGAGTGAGAAAAAATAAAATTATGAAAAAAGATGAAATAATATTAAGGTTCATGATCTCTATTTGGCAAGTGTAGATAGATATAGGAGGCTAATAGTACTGGAAAGGTATGGATCCCAGATTTTAAAGGAATAGCTTTCTCAAATCCTAGACCTCAGAAATGTCACTAGTACTCCATTTAAGAGGCCATTTTTGGCACTGATGTGTCAAACCAGGGACCAGCATAATATTTATATCTTTCTTGGGTGAATAACATGTTCAGGTGTTTATTCAGTGAATAGAACATATGCAAGTAGAAATGGGCACCCAAACCTAGTAATCTTGAAGATGAAGCCAACAGAGAGACTTCTCACTCTGACTGAAAGAAGGCAGAAGGGTGGCATCTAAAGACAAGTTGTTGACTGTGTGTGGTGCTATCCAAAGTAGAGATTAGGTAGCTGTGTTAAAGCATCTTTGTACCACCCTGCCCTGCCTTCTGCCTGACTTCAGAGAAACATAGTTAACTACCTCTCTCTGACTGACAGAGGACATGTGAGAAGCAATTAAGTTAAGTATGCATTCTTTCTCAGCCTTCCCAGGTTGCAGAATTACTCCAAATAGTTCCTCAAAGAAAGAACAACAGATTTTTTTAATTCATAAATGATTAGAGGCATGGGAGGCAAAATTTATGAGGAAAAGATGAAAGGTTATTTAGTCTGGAGAAGAGATGATTGATGGGTGATTTTATAACAGTCTTGAAATACCTGAAGAGCAGTTAGAGAGAGGATGGGGATGGGCTTTTTTCTATGGCTGTAGGGGACAGGTCTAGGAGCAATGGCTTCAAACTGCAGGAGAGGACATTTAGGTTGGAGATTAGGAGGAACTTTCTGACTATCAGAGTGGTCTACAACTGGAACAAGCTATTGGAATTCCCTGGAAATTTTTAAGAACAAGTTGGACTGACACTTGTCTGGGATGATCCTGCCTTGAGCATGGGGGCTGAACTAGATGACCTTGTGTGAGGTCCCTTCCAGTCATACTTTTGTAGGCTTGTATGAATTCCTATAATTCACAAGCTGCTCTGACTCTACTACTTCTCCAGCTCTTGCATTTGTGGGGTTCAGACCTCTAGTTCCTGTTTACATTCTTTAATTGCTGCTTTAATGATTTCTCAGCATACCACTCCAGCACCAGCACCTTTTCTTACGTGTTAGCAGCATTTTTGCAACCACTGTAACTGTTTAAAGCTGCTGAGAGTGAGAGTGAGGTTTAACCATCTGCTTTCCCCGCTTTCTGCCAGACAAATGCTTGTCTGTCTATATCCATGAACACTCCTTGGTTGGCAGGCAGGGGAAATCACTCAGACAGCTAATAGGATGTCTTTCTGCAGACATCTGAAATGTTTATGTTAATTTTTGCTGTGGGTGGGAAACAGTAATGAATGGCTCAGAAACTTAACTTAGTAATGGACTCTGAAACCTTCTCAAACCCAGCCCAGGCTGACTGAAGCCAAAAGTTATTGCTAACTATGGGCCTGTACCCTAGTGATGGCTACAACCTACTTGGTAGTGGACTAGTATCCACTTGACAAAAACTCACAGTGCTAGTGACAGTCTGTGCATAGTGATTAAAGAGTGTATGAACACAAATGAACTGAACTAATCTGTCACTTCTGTGTGCACCCAAGCATATTGTCATTGCGACAGGAGTCGGCCACTGCCAGTGAAGTGGATAACCAGGGAAAACTACCAAGGGAACTTCAGTCTCCAGATGTGTCAGTCCAGTGCCTATCAGAATGAGTCATTCAAAGTTTAAAACATGGGTGAAATTGCTTAACCGTAACTGTGTTTTCTCTCATTCTCTTTTGCTACCAGGGCTAGATTGGAATAGGGATTTGAGTGGGATAGACCCATTTAAACCTAAAGCATCCCTAGCTCTAGGTGTGACAATAGGACTCCCCAATATGGTTAGTTAAAATAGAACGCTTTTTTGTAGGAGATCACAAGCTTTATTAACCTAGAGGCATAATGTGGTAAGGGGACCCATCCAAAGATTCAGCACTTCACAGATGGGTGTGCATGGGTTGTTCCCCAGAGACTGGCTGTGTGGGTGTAGGATACAGACAGTCAACAGAGTCCAAGTCATGGTTTCCATGTTTCTTCCAGCCCAAATTTAGTAGCTGCTGTTCACACGTGTCTGGGATGTCTGATTCTGAGGCAAAGTGAGAGCTTCATTTCTGCTCTGAGTTCATCTTCAACCCTGTGAAGGCTCAGACCATAAATATAATCTTCTGTGTAGACAGTTACCTGGTGCCAAGATAAAATGCTTTCTGGCTTCAAAACAAAAGCAACTGCGAAGAGTTAATTTGTCCCCCCTGCCCCCCTCCCCCCCCAGTATGGGGGAGTGTTGCCCAGGGTACTGTTTTTATAGTATGACAAAATGTTGCCCTACGATTAGAGACAGGTGTCAGAGTTGCTTTGTCCTACAATTAGAAATGGTGCCAAAGTTTAAATCAATCACTACGAAAATTGTTTAGCAAGTGGAACCAGATATGAAAAGTGTGGCTTTTCTGGAGTGGGGTTTTGTAACTTTCATTTTATTTGGCATTTGAGAAGAATTATGGAACTTCAGATCTGACTGAGTGCAAGAATGGGTAGGCCTTGTGAACAGGCATGACAGAGCTTCCTGCCTTGGTGAAGGAGAAGTAGAATAAGCAACCTGGCAAAGAGAAGGGTGAAAACTTCATACACCCAGACTATCCTTTGGAAAGGACCCAGTGGTTGAAAAAAGTCAACAGCAACAGCTCCCTCTGAACTGATCTGATCCAGGCTGTGTTAACAGTTAATCCATGTAAGCAATGATTAAATTTCTGGGCTTGTTTGTGATGTGCCTGGTATTAGAAACAAACTAGTTCAATTCTCTGTTACTGTAAGACAAATAGCTTCTATGCAAGGAGGTGTCCAGCCCAGAAGAAGACAGTATAAGGTCTTCACGTCAATCAACTTTGCCATGGCTAGAGTCAGCAATCAACTCTGCAGCCATTGTAAGCCCTTAGAACCACATGCAGTCAGAGTTTACATGATTGCAATCTTTAGGCTCTTACTCCAAGGGTTGAACAAGTTCTCATAGAGCTCCACATTGTGGCAGGCAGAAAGGTGATTTAAAGCCACCTTTGCCCTCTCTTCTCTCTGTTTCTGCCCTTAGCATAGCATTTGTCCAGCAGGCTGGCTGCTTTCTCTGGGGCAGAATCAGTCAGCTCCTTCTCATGTAAATGTAGATGTACTGTCCTCTGTTCTCTGGTGCAGTGGTGTTCAACCTTCTGTCCGTGTGGGCTGGATGAGTGATGTGGGGCTAGTTCACAGGCTGGATATCCCATGCAGGGATGGCAAAATGGGTCAGTCCATGAATGTGATCTGCTGTGGGCACTGGACCAACAACAAGCGCAACCTGATCTTGTGCATTAGATCTAACCACTCACCATTTCAGTCACTGCATTGAGTCCATCTATATGCTGACCTGACCCCACAGGCCATATCTGGCCATGTACTGACCCAACCCTACATGTTGGATCTGGCTGTATGCCAGCCTAATACTGGTCCCACAGCATGCCAACACTATCCAGCACGTAGGGCTGTGTCATCTGGCCCACAGGGCTTCTCATGGGTCCAGAAATTTGGAAGCATGGGAGCTGCTATTAATGCTGCCATCACTCCCCTGATGCCAAATTTTCAGACTCATGGGAAGACACATGAGCCTGATGATATGGCTTCACAGGCTGGAGGTTGAACACCCCAGGCTGGAGGTTGAACACCCCACAGATGGTCTGTGCTCTTCCTGGATGGAGTGGTAATGCTGCCAGAGGCCAGTACATCTGCAAGAAAGCCAATCAGTTAAAATGTAAATTGAGGTAGTCAATTTACATTTTAAATCTCTCACCTACTGACCACCTTAATTTACATTTTAACTGACTGGCTTTCTTGCACATGTACTGGCCTTTAGCTACTATACCACTTCATCCAGGAAGAGCACAGACCATCTGCAGCACTTCCTCAGCCTGACGAAGGGTGTTTGTGCCTGAAAGCTTGCTATGAAGAAGTTTTCCAAATATTTAAATTGGTCTAATAAAAGATATCGGATGCACCCAAAGAACCTTGTCTGCCTTAGAACTGCTGGGGCAGTTTGCATAGGAGGGGAAAAGCAAAGCCAGTACATTTCAGATACCTCCACAAAATGATCTCAGAAGGCTTCTCTGTACTAACATTGTCCCTGGGAGCAAGTGAGCTCAGCCCAGGAAGCTGCAGCCATGCCCCTGTCGCTGCCTGCGTTAGGGCAGCCGCACAGCAGCCACCCTCTCATTACAGCTTTTCTCCATAGCACTTTGGGAACCAAGCCAGCAGCATCAAAATGGGGAAAATGTTACATTTCTGGAGGTGCCCAGATTACAACTGCACCAAATATGTGACCTTTCCATGGGGAGTCTGGTTTCCATGACGACCGAGCCCTCCTCTGGCCTCTCAGTTGGAGCTGGGCAGCCAGCCCCGCTCTGGAATGTGCAGTGGCAGTGCGTGGAGTGGCAGTGGTGGCTGCAGCACCAAGGAGCCAGCGTGGCGACTGCCTGCACTTGTTCACCAAAGGGGTCTTCCCCACCCCTGAGCCACAGCACCGCTACAGGTGCCTGGGTGAACCTGAGCCAGTGCAAGAGAAACTCCGGAGTGCGGCCTCTGTCCCGCCTCAAATCCCAGGAGCCATTTCAAGTACCAGCAGGCTAAATAGATTTCCAGTCACTCAGAGGGTCCTGAATGCACTGACTTGATCATGCCACACCCCACGGGGTTCAGAGACTTCAGTTTCATCAGCTTTTCCAGCAGACATGACACCCACCCCTTGAACTCCTGCCAGAACAGGAGTAGAGTACAAAGGGAGCCTGCCAAGCTATATGCTGGATGAAACTGCAGACCGAGGTCATCAGGAATGCAAGCTCCAGCCTCCCACTACTTTCAGGCTGCACAACCCTGCACTCACCTCCTAGAACATGGAGCCAAAGCCAGGAATGCAGCAAAAATCCCCCGTGTGTCACTGGCCACAACACTTCCTGATAAAACCAGTTTACTGAAAAGCCAGCAGGCAATGAGGTCCATGGTTCACAGTAGGGGTCTGGGTGTGGGAATTCCTGAGGTTCCTTAATAGCTCTGCTACTGACTCATTTTGTGCCCTCAGGTAAGTTCTTTCACCTCTCACTGGGGTTGTAAGTCTCTCACTGGGGTTGCAGAGAGGCAGCAGCAAGGCGCCAGACTACCATGCGTAGACCCTGAGATGGTGCAGAGTCACTTGGAAGAACTGGATGCCTTTAAGTCGGCAGGCCCGGATGAGCTCCATCCGAGGGTACTGAAGGCACTGGCCGACGTCATTGCAGAGCCACTGGCAGGAATATTTCAACGTTCGTGGCACACGGGCCAAGTCCCGGAGGACTGGAAAAGGGCCAATGTGGTCCCCATTTTCAAGAAGGGGAGGAAGGAGGACCCGGGCAACTATAGGCCAGTCAGTCTCACCTCCATCCTTGGCAAAGTCTTTGAAAAAATTATCAAGGCTCACATTTGCAAGAGCCCGGCAGGACAAATTATGCTGAGGGGAAACCAGCACGAGTGCGTAGCAGGCAGATCATGCCTGACTAATCTAGTCTCTTTTTATGACCAGGTTACGAAACGCCTGGACACAGGAGTAGGGGTGGATGTCGTATACTTAGATTTCAGGAAGGCCTTCGATACGGTATCCCACCCCATACTGGTGAACAAGTTAAGAGGCTATGACTTGGATGACTACACAGTCCAGTGGGTGGTGAATTGGCTAGAGGGTCGCACCCAGAGAGTTGTGGTGGATGGGTCGGCTTCGACCTGGAAGGGTGTGGGCAGTGGGGTCCCACAGGGCTCGGTCCTTGGACCGATACTCTTTAATGTCTTCATCAGCAACTTGGACGAGGGAGTGAAGTGTACTCTGTCCAAGTGTGCGGATGACACAAAGCTGTGGGGAGAAGTGGACACGCCGGAGGGCAGGGAACAGCTGCAAGCAGACCTGGACAGGTTGGACAAGTGGGCAGAAAACAACAGAATGCAGTTCAACAAGGAGAAATGCAAAGTGCTGCACCTAGGGAGGAAAAATGTCCAGCACACCTACAGCCTAGGGAATGACCTGCTGGGTGGCACGGAAGTGGAAAGGGATCTTGGAGTCCTAGTGGACTCCAAGATGAACATGAGTCGGCAGTGTGACGAAGCCATCAGAAAAGCCAATGGCACTTTATCGTGCATCAGCAGATGCATGACGAATAGATCCAAAGAGGTGATACTTCCCCT
>NW_005841844.1:128819-131119 GCF_000455745.1 Alligator sinensis
CTACCCTGGGGGTCTTCAAGAGGAGGTTAGATAGGCATCTGGCTGGGGTCAGCTGAACCCAGCACTCTTTCCTGCCTATGCAGGGGGTCGGACTCTATGATCTATTGAGGTCCCTTCCGACCCTAACATCTATGAATCTATGAATATGAATATGAAACCTCTGTGTGCCCCAGTTTCAATTGCAGATGACTGATCTGGTATCTTGGACCCCAGTCAGAGTCTAAGAGATGAGGAATGCTCCAACATCAAGCCACCAGGATTCCTACTGTCAGGTAACCAAGGTCTTATATAACTTAGCGCATCTTTGGTGGCTCTGAACGTCCTCAGAAACAACCTGTGCAGTTCATTTTACAGTTATGATGCTCTGTCCACAGCAGCTCTGCAGCTGAGCTTCCCTCAGCCTCACTAAACAGCATCAGGATGTCAGTGGGTACATGTACATGAGCTGCTAACTGCACAGTAGCATAATAACACTGCACAGTAAAACCTGTACTAATACACTACTTCATAATAGTATTAAGCTACTACGCAGTTAGCATCTGTAAAAACCCGTGTGCCAGAGCTACTGCACTGTAGTGCCAGTTACTGCACATTGATTTAGTACCTGGTTATCCAAGAACTAAACGTAATGCCCAGTAACTACTGTGCGGGCCGGAAGTGATCCGGGCCCTTTTTCGTGCCGCGCGGGCTATGGCCAGCAGCCTGGGCACGCTGGGTCGGAGAAAACAGGCGACACGCTAGAATTAGGCACGGACGCTTAATGGTTGATTCAAGATTATTTACTTACACCGAAGATGGTCGCGGTGCAGGCAGGAAAACTTGCTTGAGTTGCAGTTACAGATAGAAAAGAAGAGAGGCGGACTAGAGTTCCTTCCCGTGAACATTCTTCTAGCCCATCCGGTTGGAGGCTCTAAACTGCGAGCCCGTCGCGCCAACCGAAGAAAGTACTTGAAGAAAAGAGCTCTGAATAGACTCACACGAAGTTTGCTAGGCTCCGTGGAACTTGTGCGCGCAGGGAGAGGGATACGTCGAGGACTGCGAACGGCAATGGGGAGAGGCTAGAGGCTGATCAGACCCCTGTTGCCTGCTTGAAATGCACTGGGTCCGATAGGCTCCGCAGCGCTTAGAGATCTTCACACAGCATGAAGTCTCCTCCTCCTGGTGTTCGTGGAGTCCTCCAACTTGGGTGGCAACCACTCAAGCCTTTTGTACGACTAGCAAGCCAATCGCTAGCCGCCACGTGTGAATAATTTCACGCAAGCCAATAATGGGGCTCGAATTATAATACAAATGGTGTGAACTCTTTGCAAAGTGCATCTCTGTGCTGCAAAGAAGAAATGCACACTGCATAGAAAGCTACAAATTGGCGGGAAAATAATTCAGTGGTGCCAAAGCGCACACAAAACAAAATCACACCTTTGGGTTGTGACAACTACGATGCATTAATGGATGTGTAGACACACCCAGTGATGCTGAAAGGAGCATTAAAATAAACCTGATTGATTAGAGACCTGTGAATTCCAGGCTGCAGAGTTTGCATTTGGGAATAACTGTCACAGAAATCCCCAGCCCCTGGGACCTCTGGCCACAGAAGTCCTAATTTCTGGGTTTACGTTGCTGTCATTTTGTGCTTCCTCTGTGCCTCTTTTTGCCTGCAACAGAGGAGCTATAGCTGTGCGCAGGAGGCACGTTCCTTTTCCAGGTCACTTTGCCACCTGGGCCAGGAGAAGTTTCTTCCACAGCTTCCATGTTTCTCTCTAGAGTTGGCTCCAAATCAGAATGTCTTTCCTGCAGAAAATCTAAGACTTTTGTAACCCTGCTTGTGGCACACATTCTGTGGTTATGTCCCTTATGGTAACTTTGCATATTTCTCCTCTATTGTGTGCATGTTCAGAGGTTTGGGGTTTACTTGTGCCTGTTTTTATGGTTTGTAGGTACAGTGTGCAAATGCGAAGGGCCAGTGCGATCAGATCTCTTAAGTGACCATAGGTCCTCCCTTCCAAACCTGCAGTTTGTTGACATGCAAATATTGCAAATGGAAGGTTGCACAAAGATCTCTGAGAGGTCAGCACTCACTGCGTACAGAGGTCTTCAGCAGGGTGACCTTCAATTCCGTCATGAAGAATGTGTATGGAAAGCAGGGGAGAATCTGGATGGGAATTACTCCCCGGATAGCTGTGTATTTGGCCATCAGATCTTTAAGGGAAAGTTTGTGAGCAGAACTCCCTGTGGTGGGTTCAGGTACACACTTGTTTTCTTCTATTTGTATTAAAGCTGAAATTCCTGAGCCTGTTGTTCAG
>NW_005841844.1:131150-135031 GCF_000455745.1 Alligator sinensis
GTTGCATAGGTGATGTGAAGAGGAATAAGGGCAGCCCCTGATGCGGAGCAACATTATCAACCCCTGGTGGTGGCAGAGTGGCGGCAACTCTTTGCAGTGGCGAGAAGCAATAGACCCAAGTAGCCACATCCCGTGGTGGAGGAGAAACTCACGCTATGGGTCAGATACTGATGGGTATTGATGGGGCTATTATAGCCGCAGGTTAAATCCGGGTAGCACAACGTGTTGATCTGGAAAAGGGGCTCCTGAACAGAGGTCAGCAAATTGCTCTGTGTCCTGGGAGAATAGAAGCCAATACCCTCTCTTTCTCTTGGGTATCAGAGAAACTTCCCAGAGCACAGGCTGATTCCTCTTAATGGATCCCATCATCTTTCAAGAAGCAAGTCACTAGAGACTGCACTACTAAAATATTGCAGGGAACCGGGGTATTTTAGGATTAATTCCACAGCCTGTGGGTTATTAAAGTTCCACTGCATGCCATTTTAAATCCCAGGATTCTGGAATGCTAGCTTCCATTGCACCATTCCCAGAATAGCCAGCACAAGTACTATCACCTAATCTCAATCTGCTATCTGGATTCATTGTAGCACAGGGTAACATCTACCCTTTTACATTAGAAATAGCCCCAAACCGAATCACTAGGGCTAAACGCCCTTGAACTCTGAGGAAGTTTGGATTGGGATCCATCTAGACCCAGATCTGCAATTGATTTCCACCATCTCCACGGGCCTAGTATATATACCAGAGCCAATTGCTCCACACTTGTTAGGGAAGTTCAGATCCAGGTCTGAACTCTGGCCCAACCTTTCTTTTACTTAGGTAGAGAGCAGGGGATATGGCTCCTTCCTGTCTTCCTTCTAATGAGATATGATTTCAAGGGGGCTGGTGTAACCTAGAGATCATACAGTGTATTCTTTGTGTAACACATTCCTTGGTAAGGATTAAAACCCTCCTATTTTACCTGACTCCACCCACATGATTTTCTAAGACTTGCCCAGAGTTCATGCTCCTGTGATGCCACGTCTTCAGGGGTTCCTGAATGCTTCAGGCTTGAAAAAACACACAAGAAACACACAAGCACATGCACAAATACACCTGGCCCTTTTGGCTCACTTCAGCAGCTCAGTCACCCAGGAGGTGTGTGGTGACTTGGTGAAGTGTTCTGTGTAATGGGATGCAAATGAACAACCATCGGCTTCTTCTTATGGGCTGGAATTCCCAGTTCCTGAACTGCTCTCACAAACAATGCCTGCTCATGGGAAGTGCTGAGTATCTGATACTACTCAGCACCCGGCCCAGAGCTTTAAAACTGGATCAGAATTTACTTAATAGTAAATTGCCTAAGAACAATCATAGAGATTCAAGCTTTGCTTGTCAAGTGCTGAGTTTTCTTTATGTACTCTGCTAGCCAGGATTGTGTGTGGCTATCCCCCAGTTTAGCTTATCAGGTTTACAGGAGGTTTGAAGGTAGTTCAGAATAGCAAAGACTAGGAAAGGGGTAAATGAAGCAGGAAAGGTCCAGAAATGAGGAACAGAACTGATATAGGATTTCAGATTAGATAAATATCATGCAGCTGTGTGGTAAGTGTCAAGGCTTGAAAATAAGATAGCACAAACCTAAGTCCAGAGAGTAGAGGGCACTGGGCTCTCTGAGAACTCAGAAGCTGTTTAGGATGTAGAGGGTAATACATTTGTGGAATGAGCTCTAAAGGCAGCAGCAGAAGCTTCACTTGCAGATAATGGAGGCTGAACTGAACTCAAGCAGCTGCCCTTTGTTTTTAGTGGTGGCTACCCTGCACTCCAAAATCCTACCTTTAATAAAAAGGTAAGTTTTTAGCCCTATGGACTGCAAAAAAACCCTTCATCTTGTGAATATCTGATACAGTGATGCCTGTCTGGGTCTACAAACAGCTTGAATGAATATCTCTGAGAATTATAAACTGCCTTGTAATAGGTTACTGTGCCACAGAGGTGTGAACCAAACAGAGGGTGGCTGAAGCACCAGACCAGGCTGGGGAAGCCAGGGTTAATTAGCTGCTAGTGCACATGAGGTTTCTGGAAACAATCTAAAGCTGTTCTAAGGGAGAGAAGGACAGCTGCTTGGACCAAGTCTTGGTACCTTGTACTGACACATTCAAATGCTTCATTTGCCTGACAGATGCTATCACTCATTCAGTGGATAATCATCAAAACATCACGGGGCCCAAGTTTTCATAGACCCATGGACATAGGAGTTAGAAGAGAAGTATTTGATCATCAAGGGCATCCCCTGGGGCTGGTGCATTGTTCCCTACTGTGCCTTCTTTACTCTTTTGTCCAGTCGGTTATAAATTGTTTATGATTCAACCAATGGGACTTCTACTGCTTCCCTTGGGAGGCTATGCCACAATATTATAGAATTTGTTTCCAGGACTTTTTTTCCCTGTTATTCAGCCCAAGTTTTCCTTTCCTTCTCAGAAAGAACTATACCAGAAGTCACCAGGATCAGATAAATGCAGCAGTGGGACAGACAGCTGGGAAAAAGGAGGATAGGCACTCAAGATCTGGGTTGGTGTGTATCTTGGATGGAGCTAGCTGTCAGGGGTAGCTCTGAGATCACTGCAATTTACAGAGAATAAGTTCATATGCTTATAGTGTCTGATAAATCGGAGTGTGTGCTATTAATTCTCCTGCACTTTGGGGCCTGTTTGGAGCCTCCTCCATATTTGTTCATCCTCCCATCTGTGCTGTCTCTATCTCTTGATCTCTTGTCTCCTGGTCATTCATGGTCAGGACAAAACAAATCAGGTACACCAATTCCGGAATCGCTTCACGCACTGCTTTTCTGCTATTACTTCTGTAAACATGTTCCATCCATGTCATGTTCCTGATGCTAAATCATTTCCTAACTCCACTGGATATTTTACCACCAATACAGTATTTTAAAGCATCTACAGGTATGCTGGTTTTTACTGCAGTACTATATCAACTGTAGGAGAGCTGGGATAGACTGGCAGCTGGCATGAATTTTGGAGCAAGTCCAAGTGACACAGTGAAAGGAACATCTGCACCATGCCTACACTGGAATCCAGTCCTTACCAGCACTACAGGAGCTACACAGATGGTAGTGATAGGGTGGTAAATTCCCTCTCAAACTGTAGTGTCGATAGTTTAAATGAATCCATCAGGCCATGGCTACCTAATAAAAATAACATGTGCAAACATGGCCAATAGAACATGTAGTGGCACAAACTGGTCATAATATGGTTTGTCCTTGAGCATATGAACAGACAGAAAACATGAAAAACCATGCTTTAGGCTAGGCATTTGCCAGGGTCATAGCATCTAGTGCTCTTCCTTGTGTAGACAACCCCCCTCCCCCATTATAACATAGCTGAATTATGTCCGTGTTTAAACCTGGTTACTTTGGCAGTTTAGCCTGGACTACACCTTTTATACAGACAGTTTTCATTTTCCTCTAACTCTTCTCTGAACTGTAATTATTCTTACACCAAGCACAGCATGAAGCCTGATCTTTTTTTGTAAATCTTACTGACAGATTCTAAGCAATTCATACCTAGGATATGCTCAGTTCATGATCAGTGACTCCAGTATTGGGGAATTGTTTTGAAGGTCTGACTTCTAAGATCCTGCTTTTATCTCTTTTTAAATAGAGATGTCCCAATTGTTTTCGCTAACCACTAGTCACCACTGGTTCAAGTTACAAATCAGAACTAGGGGTATTTTAATTTTAGCTTCTTTGTCTCAAAGTCCATGACAACCTTATTATGATCACATCAAGTCTAACAAGTTAAGTATTTGGTTAATACTTTGATGGGAGAGCTCCAAGGAAAACTCTGGTACTATAGGAAATGATGTGATTCATTACCAGGCACTCTTTC
>NW_005841844.1:135062-139969 GCF_000455745.1 Alligator sinensis
TGAGTCAGTGTTAAATCAATAACCCATTATAGTGCTAGGGGTTACCATGCAGTTGGAAACAACCATCTTTTGGATAAGACATTAACCTGAAACCCTAACCACTGGTAATTACAGATCTCTTTGTCCTTTTTTACCATTCTAGGAGTAATAACACTACCTTCCTCATTGAAATACAACATATGCAGTTCTGACAATGCCTCTTAAGATTCTTTCTGGAATTTCAATTGGACTTCATATTCTTCCTGACCATAAATTGCTGCTGTGCAGTGTTAACAGCTCCAACTTTTCTCTGCAAAAATGGCTACATTTCAGTAAAGGCTGAAATGACTCTGTCCTCCTTTGTAAAGCACTTCTGTGTCTGGATGACAGGCCTTGTATAACTGCAAAGTATTATTAATAATCATCAGTCTGGCTCTGTTTTTAGCTCCTGTTACTACTTTTTGAACTGTTCCTTTTTGAACTGCATTCTTTTGGTCTTAGGGATCTTCTCTGTGGGTCTGGCTGGTTGCCCTCACTTTTCCTGGTGAGTAATCAGACAAACAGCCCACATTCACATGCCATTCTGCCCTGTGTCTGTTACACAGCTACAGATCAGCAGATACAAATATTAAGTCCTTTGAAATGTTGATTTGCTTATAAAGTACCAGCATTCCAACTAGGAGCAGCCTTGTTGGCATTTGTCAGCTATAACTCACTTCTCACTCTGCATATTTTGGGGGGTATTTTACCTGGTTACCATCCTGCATGAAAAAGCAATTTTGTAGTTCACAGCATTTAAACAAAGCAGATCTGTTCCTCAGAACAAAGGAGCTGTTTTATAGGATTCTTTGTGTTGCATTATCACCTTTAGTCAGTTTCTAGTGGCTGACTTGGGGTCGATTTCAGGACACTGTCACTCTATCTTGCCATGCAAGCCCTTAAATTTGCTTCCTTAGCTTAGTTCCCCACTGAGCTCGAGGTGACATACTTCAGTAACCTCCAGTAAGCACCACATGTACTGCAATTATACTGTTTTATAAGATCATTTTGGCCCATCACTGCAGAATTCTGTAGTGTACTGGTGCCAAGGGAAGGCTATGAAGGAAATGGCTGTTCTTCATTGGCAGGTTTTTAAAATCCCTAGTTTTTGCAGCTTTACTGAAGGGGAAAAGTGCTAAACCAGTGGTGTCCAATCTTTTCATGCCACGGGCCAGATGGGCAGTGCCAAGTCCTTCCATGGGCTGGATCTGCCTGGTGGGCCTGATCTGACTGTAGGGGTTGTGCATCCTGACCCTGATCCATCCACACAGGGCAAAGGCAGTGCAGAGCAGCCCCTGTCTGGATATGCAGGGGGGGGGGCAGAGCAGCCCTGCCTGGCTTCTGATTGGACATGTTGTGGGG
The DNA here is from genome assembly GCF_000455745.1 of Alligator sinensis. NCBI lineage: Eukaryota > Metazoa > Chordata > Crocodylia > Alligatoridae > Alligator > Alligator sinensis. Next base: position 136,443 of record NW_005841844.1, read on the forward strand.
CACAGCCTAGCAGTCCCAAACTGGACATGTGGGTGGGTGGGAGGGAGCAGCCTGGGACAATTTGGATGTACAGGGGGCCATCCCAGTCCTGTCCCCGCTTTGCTGCAATGGCCAAGCAAGGCTGGAGCCCGGTGTGTGAAGCTTCCACTGCTCCCCACTGCCAAGTTTTCCAACCCATGAGAGCCCCATGGGTTGGATGTCATGGCTCCATGGGCCAGATTTGCCCCACGGGCTGGAGGTTGAGGACCCCTGTGCTAGGTTAAGAACAAAGCAGGCTGTTTACACACAAAAAAGGGTGAGTAAAGCAGCACAGGACAAACTCTCCCACTCAGTGGTGCCAATGTATCTCAGCCCTGAGCTGGAGAGACTGCACAGTATGTAATCCTTGTGATTTATTCAATTGCTGGCTCTATTCAGAGATTGCCAGTAAAATTAACGGTTTTTATGTGGGGTAGTGATAGTTTCTTTGAGATGGACACCTGTCCACAGGGAACTGGACCAAGACTGCCCTGCTTTTTAAAAATAGGAAGCATTTGCTGGCAACCAGCATCAGTCGGAGCTCTTTTCAATGAAGCCAAATAGCAACAAATTTTAAGTTAAAGCAAATACTTCTTTAACGAAACATCACATTAACCTATGGAACTCATTGGTACAAGTAGCTCAGTAAATTTCCCATGTAAAAAGGAATACCGTATGCAAATAATATTTGCAATTATGTTATGTTAAAATTACAACAACTGTTAGTGCTCATGTTTCAGGGTGTGACAATCACTGCCTGGTCAGGATTACATTTTTCCCAGTGCTGTAGTACTACACAAATGGAAAGTGCACTACGTGGGCTTCATGCCTTCCCTTGTTTGGCATATGAGAACCTAGGTACACGGATGGATCAGTACTAACCACTGCTTCCAGTAAATTCAAGGAAAGTCACTAGAGCTCAGAACCATTCCAGTTTAGCCTACATACCCAAAGCACTGCACCACCCCACTCATGAATGTGAAACAAACTGTACCAAACTGGCCCCTATATCTCACCTGCTCTCTGTGACTACAAGTCCTCTGTGACCGCATGATCCTTCACTTTTGTCTCATTCTATGGGACACAGAACCATGTTCAAACTTCCAAAGAGAATTAAAACACAAAACCCCGGCATATTGGTCACTAGCGAGTGGATCTGAATTTCTTATCAAATTAATTTCCCTCAGCAAAGGCTTTTTCGTTCCTTTTGATTTACCCACTCTGTCATTTAAGACATTTCTGGTTTGTCTAAGGCAGAAAATGGTCCCTTTGATGCCAACCGTAAAACTCACGCTGACTTCAGTGGGAGCAGAAATAATAACCCCTTGGACTTTCTGCTGCTCAGGCAGCGATCTAATCTTCACATTGGCTGATACAAGCCTACACACGTATGGCATAATACACTCATTAATAATTACATGTACAATCATATGATACCACTTCTGGGCCCTGGTTGGTTGATGAACGTGATACGTACCCAGAAATAGATACCATTTTTGTTACTCGCCTGTCTCAAGGGTATAACAGCATATTTCAATAAGCAATTGCATATTTTCTAAGTCCACAGTCCAGAGTGCATGGACAGTAGCAGCTCAAGCTTCGGCCAGGTCCCATACTCAAATCCAAGAAAAAAGCAATTTTTCCCTTTCTGATGTCTGTGTGCACGTATGATTGTGTGGAGATGGCAAGTAAGGCTATGGGAGCAAAGGAAGGGTTTTTCTTTGCTTATCTACAAGGGTTCTAAAAGCCCTGCTGCTCTTCCTGGTATTGGACTAATATTTACTGAACCATAATTTCCTTGGATCAGTCCGTATCTTTTTTAAAAATAGATACTATTTTTGTTACTTGCCTGTCTCAAGGGTATAACAGCGTATTTCAATAAGCAATTGCATATTTTCTAAAGTCCACAGTCCAGAGTGCACAAACATCCTCTGTTTTATTGTCTGCTTACTTGCTACACTACACAATTTGTTCATTTGCCAGGAATCCCACTGCTGTTAGCAGCACCGAGCCAGGGTTGCGTCTACCACAGAAACAATCCTGCAGTGGTCTGGCCGCGAGCACAGGCTCGGCTGCTTGGGGACACACAGCGCTGCCCTCGGGCTTCAGGGGCTCCACGCTGATGGCCACCAGGGAAGACTCTGCTTCAGTGCATAGGGCAGGACCCGAGCTGCAGCCAGGCCAGGATGTGGCCTTAACCCCTGCGGCTGCTGCTGCGGAGAGCGCTGCAGGCCCAGGTCACTGCTAGGTCGCCTGTAGCCAAGTGACACCGCAGAAAGCAGCGGGAGCAGGGGCGGGGCGGGGCGGGGCGGGGCGCTCAGCCGCTCCCGCACCTGGCGAGTGAGTAGAGGGGCGGGGCCGGGGCCGAGGCCGGGGCCGCGCTGACGAGCGAGGACCTCCAACTCACGCCCGCCCTGCGCCAGCAGCTCCTGGACCTGATACGCGGCCCCGCCCAGCTCCGAGCGGGGGCGGAGCCCGGCCTTGCTCCTCTCTCGGCCGGAGACAGGCTGTAGTAGGCTTGGGCTCAGCGCCCCTCACTGCGCAGGCGCGCGGACCCCAGACATGCGGCTGCACCGCGCAGGCGCAGGCAATATGGCGGCGCCCGTGGACCTGGAGCTGAAGAAGGTAGCGGCGCCGCGGCAGGGTCTGTCCTGTTTCTCCCGGGCGGCCCGTGGTGGGGGCGGCTGCCTGCGAGGGGGCGCTCGCTCCGGCAGGAGCCGTCCGTCCCCTTCTGTCCCTTCCCCTCCCTTCTCCTGGCGCAGCCTGTGCGAGGCTGCGGAGCGCTGCAGGCGGGTGGGGGCGGCCTGGGCTCGCGGGCCGGTGTCGGAGCAGCGCTGGGTCCTGGCCTGCGGGCTCGCGGCTGCCGCTGCGATTTCTGAGGGGAAAGGAAACCGCTGCGCCGCAGAGCCTGGCCCTGCTCCCCCCGGCCCTGACCGCTTCTCCCGCGCTTCTCCCTTAGGCTTTTACTGAGCTGCAGGCCAAGGTCATTGACACTCAGCAGAAGGTGAAGCTGGCAGATATGCAGATAGAACAGTTGAACAGGACAAAAAAGCACGCGCACCTCACGGACACTGAGATTATGACGCTGGTGGACGAGACACGCATGTATGAAGGTGTAGGAAGAATGTGAGTAACTTCTTTTGCAGCTGAAGAAGTTAGGCATGAGTTAAAGGGTCTTGTCTTTCAAGCCTACTAGAACCTATTGTTCTTTTGACTTGGATTGCTTTTAGGCTTGCTTCTTCCCATAGGTGACAGTGAACAATCAGGAATATGCATATGTTAGTTGCTCTCTGTCAGATCTTATCTGTTTTATTTAGCCACATCCAAGACAACTTTGAATTTAAGATGACCCCTCCCCTCAGTACTTTGATTTTGTACATGGAAAATTATAAATTTGTTGTAGTTTTGCCCCCCCCATGTAGACTCTCTTTATGGGAGGATTATCTTAATCCTCTTCCCCCCCCCCATCCCCCACACATGCACACCTCCATTTCTGTGGCAGGGAAAAG
>NW_005841844.1:140012-140482 GCF_000455745.1 Alligator sinensis
GAAGGGGACAGATAACAGGCTTCCTACCCACCTGCACTTGTCTCCTTGCCACTTCCCCTATGCGGTGATTCTGGCTCCAGTTCTGGCCCAGGACATGGAGCACACAGTGGCTTTGGCCCTGGCCTGGCCCAGTGGTGGCAGTAGCAACTCTGGCCCCTTGCCTGAGTCAGGGCTGGAGCCACCAGCACCCCTGGTGCTGAGTGTTCTCCCCTGTATGCCCCTCCAGGTTGTACACCTTGAGGCTTACCATTTACCCACTCCACTGCTGCACAAGCTACCCCAGCCTGACAGCAGGGCAGTAGCAGCTCGAGCTTTGGCCCAGCCCCATACTCAAATCCAAGAAAAAAGCAATTTTTCCCTTTCTGAAGTCTGTGTGCACATATGATTGTGTGGAGATGGCAAGTAAGGTTATGGGAGCCCAGCAAAGGAAGTGTTTTTCTTTGCTTGTCTACAAGGGTTGTAAAAGCCCC
>NW_005841844.1:140492-164520 GCF_000455745.1 Alligator sinensis
TTTACTAAACCATAATTTCCTTGGATCAGTCAGTATATTTTTAAAAAAATAGATACCATTTTTTGTTACTTACCTGTCTCAAGGGTATAACAGCATATTTCAATAAGCAATTGCATAGTTTTGTTTGCCAGCTTCACTCATCCAAGTTCACAGTTGCATTTAGGGTTTCATGAAATTTATAATCTCTACCAGCACAGTTGGTAAATACCTCATGAACACTAATTGCAAAATGCAAATTTGTGAGAAGTTTATATAAGCCTGTCCAACTCTAGTGAAGTTCTTTATGTCGATGCTATATGGAGGGAATCACAATTGTTAATCTAATCCTTGCATTCATGGCCTATATTTTTGCAAAAGCTATAAAATCACATCCTGCTTATTAGCATGATAATATATATGAAAGATTTATTTTTCTAGAATTTTTTTGAAAGAATATATGGAGTGCAGTTTGTGCCAGAATGTATGATCTGCCCAGGTGTGCTGGGTTGGAAAGAAGGAAAGTATAATCTCTATATATTGGAATGACTTCAAAACCAACAAAGCTTAATTTAAGCTAATGCATGTTTTGATGAAACTCTAACAATGTACTTCTGTTGTTGTGATCACACCACCTTCATAAAAGATTCCCCAACTGATTTGAGTTGATAATGCAGCTGGGTATGTATACAGGGGTGTAGGTTGTAGCCGTGTTGGTCTAAGGACATAGGCAGACAAGGTTTCTTGGGTGACTCTGATATCTTTTATTAGACCAACCCAAATAGTTGGAAAATAATTATTAAGCAAGCTTTCGGGTTCAAAAACCCTTCGTCAGGCTAAGGAAGTTTCAGCAGTTGGTATGTGCTCTTCCATCCAGGAAGCATTGGGTGCTTTTTGAACCCGAAAGCTTGCTTAATAATTATTTTCCAACTATTTGGGTTGGTCTAATAAAAGATATCAGAGTCACCCAGCAGACAAGGTTTCTTGGGTATGTATCGCATTCACAGAAGTTTAGTGCTGGAAGGGACCTCATCAAGTCCAGCCCCACCCTGCTTTGGGCAGGAAAGACTGCTGGGGTCAAATAACCCCAGTAAGGTGTGTGTCCAGTCTCCTTTTAAAGATCTCCAGGGTAGGTGCCTGCATTCAAGTCAGTGAAAAGAAAAGGCAGATAAAGGTTTAAAAGATTTAAAGCTCTTTTCTCGTGCTGTTTTTCTGATTCGGTAATATCACTAGCTACTCTAGACTCAGTTGAAGGGATGATATGCATGTCCTTTCTGCATAATGTGCAAACTTCCTTTTAATCTGTATTCTGTGAACTGCCAAATTGGGAATTTGAAGTTGACATATGAGGATGTTTCTCATGGTCAGAAACTAAAATCAGTTTCCTTCAAAGAGATTAATGATAAAGCTGGCAGGTAGAAAATGGGCACAGAAATGGCTGAAAGTGCTCCAGAAGAGTGCTGCAAGGTGACTCATGGGCTTCATGGGCACAACTGATGCATGCTAAGGGTGAAACGCATTTTCACAAAATTACCAACCAAATAGCCATGAAACATGTACAGTAATTCTTAAGCAGAAATCTTGTAATATAAGGTAGAGAATAATAGTGTCTTTTAAAACTTAGGTCAGTAATGTTGTTCCTCTGGGGAGGAACAAATAGTAGAAATAATTGTTAAAGTGCCAGTATCAGCCTTAACTCACCTGCTTCCTTTTTACTGCCCATGTTCTACCTGTAGTCTAGATAGCCCTTTATCTGTGCATTCTGATTAACTTTCCCAGGGATTCTCATTGGGTGCATAGATCTTGCATTGCAATCTAATTGCACCTTAGTATGCATATGACATCTTATTAACATATTATTTGTATTACGGTAGTGGTTAGGAACCACAGCAAAGAGGACAGCTCCGTTGTATAAAGAGTTGTACAGATGCTGGGACAGTTCTTACTTTGAAAATTCAGAATCCAAATACCGTCTGTTTAGCCTTTGTTTCTGAGTTTAGTTTCATGCGAATTCAGTGATTTTTAGTTGAACGACCAGTTTCACTACCTTTGGTCTTGGTGGCTACCTGTGATACTTGCAGAGCATGTTGACAAGTTTTGTCTCTCTCTTCTGCATGTGGTTTACATAAAGATTTTCTTTTAGAGCACTCTAACCACTGCCTGGTACACTAAAGAAACTTTCTGGATGAACTTTCAACTGACAGGGTTAGTGTACAATAGGGCTGTGCAAGGCTTCAGACCATGCTTCGCATCTGGAGAAGCTTCGGGTGCTTCGGCATCCGAAGCAGCATGTCCGGATCGAAGCACTGACTTCTTTAGGCTTTCCGAAGTGTTTCGGAGCTTCTGAACCACTTTGGAAAAACTTTGGAGCCCCTTCGGAGATCTGGCCATAGGGTATAATGGGGAATCAGTGAAATGTCTATAGCTTTGTTTTTTTTTTTTCTGATTTGAATGAAACTTGCAGGGGTGGTAGCCTCTGCTGAAAACATGAAGCCTGCCAAGTTTCAAGAAGATCGGTTCAGGGGTTCAGGGGGAACTGTACCCCAAATTCTTGTAAGCAAAACTCATGTCACGTCTATGTGTTACACCACAGGAGGGTGAAAACTGCAGGGATGGTAGCTGCTGGTGAGGCCACAAAACCTGTCAAATTTCAAGAAGATAGGTGCAGGGGTTTGGGGGGAACTGCATCTCAAGCTGCTGACAGGTAAAACTCGTGACATAAATGACCCTGTGTGTGTGTTAAGGTGCAGTTGCAGCGGGCTGAAAACTGCAGGGGTAGTGGCCCCTGCTCAGGCCACGAAGCCTGCCAGTTGTCAAGGAGATGGGTGGAAGGGGGTTCTGGGGCCCTTCACCCCTGGCTGCTGACAGACAAAACTCGTGACATGGGTGCTTGTGTAACTGTGTCTGTCTTCGGGCAGTTGATTGCCTGTATTGATTATTTCCTCTTCTTAGTCTGTGGTTTTGTAGATGTTAATCCTTGCTCGTTAACTCGTTATATAGTAGCTAGGTACTGTATATTGAGCTGGTCTCTGATTGAATCATGATTAATTGGTAACTGGTAACCCAGTAGCTTAGCAGTCAGGCCTGGAGTAGTCCCCTGCAGCCCCCTGTGCCCCCAGACAGACACAGTTGCACAAGCACCCATGTCACGAGTTTTGCTTGTCCGCAGCTTGAGGTGCAGTTTCCCCCAAACCCCTGCACTTACCTCCTTGAAACTTGGCGGGCTTTGTGGCCTCACCAGAGGCCACCACCCCTGCAGTTTTCACCCCCCTGTGGTGTAACACATACACGTGACATGAGTTTTGCTTTCAAGAATTTGGGGTGCAGTTCCCCCCGAACCTTTAAACAGACCTTCTTGAAACTTGGCAGGCTTCATGCTCTCAGGAGAGGCTACCACCCCTGCAAGTTCCATTCAAATCAGACAAAAACCAACAAAGTGTATAGCTATTTCATTGATTTCCCTGTTATAATCTATGGCTGGATCTCCGAGGCGGCTCCAAAGCTTTGGTGCTTCTTCGGCCAGATGGAAGCAGGAAACCGATCTGGAGCTTCGGATTGGCTCCCTGGCATCCGAAGCTGCTGAATCTGAAGCCGGATTGAATATCTGCCTACTTGCACAGGCCCTAGTGCACAATATAACCTCATAACCAAGGCATTTACTGATGGAATTCACATACTCACTGCAGACTTCCATACCTTATGATAGTTATTGCCCTCTAGCTCTTGACAGAGGAAGGGAAGAATATAAAATTTAGTTAAGGCTGTTGTTGATAAATCATGGTTAAGATTCCAATAGTCTGTTAAAGGTAACCTGGAGGTTTGTTTATACTGAATAGTCATTTCAAGAGTTGTGAACCTATTTCCTTTAATAATTCAGATGTCAACATCTGAATGCTGTCTGATTCCTTTACTCTTGTCATTCTGGCTTTCTTTTTGGATATAGCACTATGACTGCACCTGTGGCCTTGGTTGTTGATCTTAGCCTGGAGATTGACACAATAAATTGTGCCCCGCTTTTCTTACTAGATATTTCAGCAGCATTTTATATGATTATCCAAGAGATGCCAATAAAGCATTTATGTGACCTGGTGGATATTTGCAGGACAGCTTTGTTCAGCTCTTTCCTGGCAGGGAGGCTCCAGATGGTAGTAATAGGCAAGTGCTCACTATCCCTTTTGGACCTTTTCTAGGAGGTCCCCAAGGCACCAGCTTTTCACTCCTCTTCAATATGTATATGAGGCTGCTGAGTGAGATGTGTGGAGATTTGGAGTGAGGTGCCATCAGTTTTCTGATGAGGCTCAGCTCTACTTCTCTTTCTCATCTGACCCAGTCTCTGCAGTCTCTCCTTTTCAGTGCCTGATGCAGCTGGGGACTGAATGTGGGTAAACCAATTGAAACTGAATCCATACAAGATAGATGTGATGGTGGTGGGCAGACTTCTTGATATGCAGGGGATTGGAACACTTACCATTGCTTGGATTCAGCCTCCTCTTGTCACTCGGGTTTGCAGCCTTGAAGTGCTCTTGGATCCTCTGCTCCACTTAAATTTTCAGGTGGCAGAGGTAGCTAGGGGAGGCTTTCATCAGCTCCTATCTGGTAAGAAGGCTACAACCCTTTCTTTCAGATTTAGATGTCGACATCATTCATGCCTTCATAACTTTGAACATAACTATGTGGGGGTGCACTTGACCTTCTAGAAGTTCCAGCTAGTGTAGAATATGGCAGCATCTTCAGATAGGGAAGAGTTGCCAGAGGGGCACAGCTCCAGTATTTTAGAGTTTACACTGGCTCCAAGTATCTTTTAGGGTGAAGTTCAAGATGTTGGTTTTGACCTGTGAGGCCCTAAACTGTCTAGGCCTGAGGTACTTAGGGCATAAGGGGGAAGGCAGTCCCTTATCATGAGCTCTTAAGTTTAGCCAAGAGTAACCTCCTGCAAGTACCATTCATGCGCTGAGTTGATTTGGCAAAAATTTGTGGGAGAGCATTCTCAGCAGCTGCTGTTAGCTCTGGAACTCCCTTCCTCTTGAAGCCTGCCAGAACCTGAGACTGTGCGTTTTTCAAAAGTGCTGTAAACCATTCCTGTTTGCACAGGCATTTAGCATACTGAGTTAGGCTGGTATTCTGTTGAGGAGGTTTTTGTTTTATGTTGCTACTCTACTTACTTTTTATTAGAAATTATTTTGTTGTTTTATTATAAGCTGCTCTGAGCCTTTGGGAAGGGCAGCACATAAATTGAACAAATAAGTAAATATGTTTATTCTAAATGACAATGAAGTAGAAGATCTTGGTTGTGATCGTGACACATGTTTTATCCTCAGTAAGCCAGTTTTAATGCTGTACTGTTTCATGAGCCTCATATGAATGAGTTAATACGGTCCCTATTCTCCCCTCTGTGAGCTTGAGATACCTCTCTGAGATACCTTCTCTGTACTGTCATGTAGCATTATAGCCCGTTTGTCATTCCTAACCTTGGATTTTCTTTGTTGCATTTTGTGTAGTATGCAAAGCCAGCAGGTCAGTCCTGCCTCCCTTCAGTGTTGAGAGCTTAGCAGCATTTATTTTTCTTCTACTATATCTATTTTTGGTTTGGTGTAAGAGAAGTTTGCACCGCATACTAGGAGATGATGAATTGCTGTATACTGTTAGTATCTGCTGCTCAGATGATACCCCAGCCTTCTGACATCTTGCCAAGTACATTTTAGTTCTGTTACTTCATATTCTTTTGAAAGGTTTGTTACATAGCCTGATACGACCAACATCAACTTCTAGGTTTGCTTCTTTAGCTGGTTGTGAGCTGACATCATTTTGTTGCTTTAAGAACCACGATGAGAGTTTAAACTGCAGAATTCTGTCTGAATATTTGAAACTGTTCTCTTTATGTCCTCCTAGCATACAGATAATTAATAGCTCTAGTCTGTTGTACAGAGAAAATAATTTACACCAGATGCAATGTAGGGTTCCTGGTAGATTTTGTTGCCATGGGATGCCAAAACTGAGATAACTATTTTCCTGCTTTATTTTGATATTACATTATTTAGTCTTTTATTCCTTTCTTAGCAGCTGTATGTTTTAGGAGTAATCTGATCAAATGGATACAAAAACTGAGCCCAACATAACTTTCCTGATGCCCACGAGGACAGAAAACTACTTGAGGACAGCCATTAATAATCTGATTTTTTTTTTTTTAATTTGTTTTTTTATTTTTTTTGAAGTGTGGGTTAGTTTTCTTGTTTCAGGTTTTTTTGTGTGTGCTTGTGTGCATCTTTGAGCCACAGAAATGAAATCTAGCAGTAGAATTTGGAGAGGTGAAAAAGATTACTTAAATCATCTAATCCTATTCCTTAGAGATGTAATTGTTTTCTTGCTTTCAGCACTATCTTTGGTTCTGTTTGGCAATTAGATTTAATAAAGCATCCTGAAATCCTACTTTCAGAAATTTTGATGAGTCATCTCTGTTTCTGCATCTCATATAGAGATTAGGACTGTGCGAAATTTAGCTGCCAGTTTTGTTTCAACTCATTTTGAGATTTAAACAAAACAGATATCATCGAAACAGGCTCAAAACAAAACGAGGCAAGTCGAAACGTTTCGCCGCTGCTTTGACGTTTCGCCCATAGGCTATAATGAGGAAGGTCGAAACAGCCTATAACTGTCATTTCCGGCCTGACTTGGATGAAATGTGCAGGAATGGTAGCCCCTTCTGCGGACATGAGGCCTGCCAAGTTTCAAGGAGATAGGTGCAGGGGCTTGGGGGAAACTGCACCTCAAGCTGCAGACAAGCAAAACTCGTGACATGGTTGACACTGTGTGTTAAGGCGCAGCAGGGTGAAAGCTGCAGGCCTGCTAGGCCCTGCTGAGGCCGTGAAGCCTGCCAGCTGTCAAGGAGATAAGTGCAGAGGTTCTGGGGTCCTGCACCTCTAGCGGCTGACAGGCAAAACTCGTGTCATAGGTACCTGTGCAACTGTCTGTCTTGGGGCAGAGGGGGGTGGAAACTGCAGGCCTGCTAGGCCCTGCTGCAGCCACAAAGCCTACAGTTGTTTAATGAATTTATTCTCACAGCACTCCTGTGAATTGTGAAGTGTAATTATTCCATTTTACAGGTGATTAGCTGAGGCTCAGGGAGGCTAAGGAACCTGACCAAGCTTGCTCTGGAAGTCTCTGGAAGAACTGTTTCAAAGCTATATCTCCTAAGACTTAGGCTCCAGCCACTCATAGATTCATAGATTGTAAGGCTGGAAGGGACCTTGGAAGATCATTGGGTTCAGCCCCCTGCATCAAGCAGGAAAGATAACTGGGGGTCAGGTGACCCTAGCAAGGTGACTGTCTAGTCTCCTATTGAAGATTTCCAGGGTAGGTGATTGCACCACCATTGGAGGGAGCTTATTCCACAGTCTGGACACCCTAGTTGTGATGTAGTTTTTCCTAATTTGAACCTGAAATAATCTTCCAGGTGTTTGTGACTGTTACTCCTAGTTTTCCCCAATGGTGCCCTGGTGAACAGTTGTTCACTGAGCCCTAGATGTACGCTTTTGATGTAGTGGTAAGCTGCTACCAAGTCCCCACTCAGCCTTCTCTTTTTTTAGGCTGAAGAGTCCCAGGTCCCTCAGCCTTTCCTCAAATAGCTTGCCGGGCAAGTCTCTAATGATATGGGTAGCGCTTCTCTGGACTCTCTCAAGCTTTACCACTTCTTTGTTAAAGTGTGGAGCCCAGAACTGGACGCAGTACTCAAGCTGCGGTTTCACCATTGCCAAGTAGAGCTGAGTAGAGCAGGAGAATTACCTTTTTTCAATGGTTTTGCTGGCGATGCATCAATTGATGTGTGCTAGAGTATTGTTTGCACCGCTGGCTCATGTTCATACTGTGGTCAGTTATTACCCCCAGGTCTGCGGTGGCAAGTGATGGGGGATCTTCAGTCCTGCTGCCTGATGAGAGGCAGCAGTTGCACAAGCACCTGTCATGAGTTTTGCCTGTCAGCAGCTAGAGGTGCAGGGCCCCAGAACCCGTGCACCTATCTCCTTGACAGCTGGCAGATTTCATGGCCTCAGCAGGGGCTAGCAGGCCTGAAGCTTTCACCCTGCTGCGCCTTAACACACACAGTGTTACCCATGTCATGAGTTTTGCTTGTCCGCAGCTTGAGGTGCAGTTTTCTCCAAACACTTGCACCTATCTCCTTGAAACTCGGCAGTCTTTGTGGCCTCAGCAGAGGCTAGCATGCCTGCAGTTGTGACCCCGCTGTGGCTTAACACATGACATGAGTTTTGCTTTCAAGACTTTGGGGTGCGGTTTCCCCAAACCCCCTGCACCTATCTCCTTGACACTTGGCAGGCCTCATGCCCTCAGAAAGAGCTACCATTCCTGGAAGTTTCATCCAAATCAGGCTAGAAATGACAAAGATTATAGGCTGTTTTGACCTTCCCCATTATAGCCTATGGGCGAAACGTTAAAACAGCGAAACTGTTACAATGGAATGGAACAGCTGTTTCAAATCGAAACAAAATTTGAAATGGAATGTTGTTTCATCGAAATGCTGGTTGAAATGGAACGGTGCCGTTTTGCACAGCCCTACTAGAGATACTTCATGTAGCGACATTTGTTGTACAGGTGCTGCACGCTTAATGTTGTCCTGGTTAATGTTGTTTTGTTATTATGTCGCTGATCTATTAGAGAACATACTCATTTTAAGTTGTGCAGTGTTCAGTTATAACGTTTGGCCACCACCTGCTAGTATGGAACAACTGTGACATAATTGGATTAGCTTAACATTGTTTCACTTAAAGTTGCATTTTTCAAGAACGTAACTATGATGTTAGGCGAGGAGTAGCTGTACATGTTTCTTTCAATGCAGTCAGCTGCAGAATATGACTGTTCACATTGTCTTTTGTATTTACTTTTCACAATCTTGGAGAGAGGTGAGGGGAATACAGGACTTAAAATATTTCGCTGTTCACCTAACTAACTGGAGGTCACTGTATGAAATGTGTTTACCCTATCAGCAAGCTCCAGTGGTAGTGTGCTACAGAGGAGCTTGACAATGAATCCTAACTGCTAGACTACTTGAGAGTAAACAGGGGTGAGTGCCAGTCTCTGGTCATTAGGGTGCTATTTAATTAAAATTCCCTCATCCTGCCATTGAAAACATAACGATCCTTCTGTCTCCACCCCCATTGCATGCAGTGAATAAGTTCCAAGACTACATATTGAACACTTGAGGATAAAATAAAATATTACCTGACTTTGGGGCACTCTATGTATTGAATGCAGCATGGGTCCTGTGGTAGAAAATTGTGACTTGTGGAATTAAAGGCTGTGTTCACACAAAGGGGTGGAATTAAGATTGCAGTCAAGCCTATTTTTGGCATTTCCTAACTTTTTGATAGCTTGATTTTTTGCAGCCATCATAATGTTCTTTAAATTTAGTTTGTTTGTAATTTCTTGGGATTTAAGAACAAACTAACTAAACCCCCCCAAAATTTCATGGTGTGTCATTGAATTAACCCATAGGTCACTGGCAGATCCACCATAGACATATCTTCTATTTGAGTTAGCAGAGTAACTATTAGCAATATCGGGTGGCATCCTCTGTCAGTGGGGGCCAACCTCTTTGACTGGTGTGCTGCAGCTTAGCCCTGCACCTTCCCTGATTGCTATCCAATCCCCTTTCCCTACCCAATCTGCTGCTCTGCTTCCTGCTCTATTTGCCACTGTGTTACTTGTCCCCTCCCTGATCTGCTGCATGCCACACACAGAGGCTGCTTTGCGTCATTTGTGGAATGTGCGCCCCTGGTTGACTGCCCTTGCTTTATGTGGACAAGCACTTTAGTGAGATGAGATGTCTTCTTCTGTCTAACTGACAAAGCAGTGGTGGGGCTCATGAACCCTGGGTTCCGTTCTGGGAAGGCTGTGCTCTACTTTGCCCTGATCCTTCTTGTGCTTCCTTTACCTGTTTATCCTAGTCCTGTCTCTTTCTTTTCTCAACCATGTCACCTTGTCACAGTTCCAGTCTGTTTGGCAGGTTCCAGTCTTACTGCTTCAGCTCCCTATCTCAGTTCAGCACCAGGGGGAAAGAAATGTATTCTTTGCCAGTTTGGTGTGCAACTCTGGAGTACTGGTTCCATCCTAGGCTCTGGAAGGGAGTGTGCTCAATTGGAAACAGCCTTTTCTGTTAATTTCCCCCAAACTTGGTCCCTTCTTTCTAGTCCCAGTCCTTCCTTTTTATAGTCCTATTCTTGTCTATCCTGTTTCTGTCTTCACTCCTCAGGCTTATTCCCTTTGCAGTCTCCTTGCCTGGTCAATTCTAGTCACTTCTTTGATCTCCTTTACCCCTTTCTCCCTCCTCTCTCCCTCCAGTTTCTTTTTGCTCATCTAAATTTTCCTTCCCTCCCCCATTGCTAGCTCCTAGTCAGTCTCCCTTTACTTCCTCCCTGGCTTCTTGTCCTTCTTTCTCATCTCCTTTATCTCCTGTTTTGTCCCTCTCCCCAACTAGTTCCTGTCTCCTTGGTCCAGCGAGTCAGTCTTTCTTGCTAGCTGTTCATCTAGTCTGTGGTCCTCCTTGTCAACCAGCTAGCTTGCAGTCTTCCCCCATTTCATTCACCAGCTTCCAGACTTTACCTCTACAAATCCCAGTAACAACTCTGTGCTTTTCCTCCACTATCCCAGTCATATCAAATACCCTACCCCAGTCTCTTCCTTTTCTTAACTCTGGTCTCTTTTGCCATCTCTTCCTTCAGATCAGGTGGCTGGGTACATGCTAACAGAGGGGCTATGGAACTCATAGGTGAGGAAGATTCCCTTTTAAGCTCTGGTGCCTGGCTTGGAGCAGTTTTATTGCTTTATATGCCGCCCTTCCCAGTATATAGGGAACATCCTTCTGAACCCTTCTAGCCCTGTGCTGCAGCCATGGTTGGCTCTTTGAGGATGGCATGTGGACAGTCTAGTCAGCAGTAGGAGCTGTGAGTGTGTGATGAATGGAGAATGAATCTTCAGAGATTTTAGCTGGTCAGCTCTAGCAAGTCTCTACCAACCCTTATGGTTTTTCAAAGGGTAATTTCCTGATCAAATTTGGGCCGATTTTGGACAGCTAGCAAAGAGACATCTCTTATACAGAGGCTAATTCTGAATTAGTCTCAGAGTCCTGCTGTGGGACATGCAAATTTAAAGAAGAAATGATCACAGCAATTTATTAACACTTGTAAAATACTGTTGATTTCTTTAGATTTGTTCTTGGACTAGCTGGTTTATTTTAGCCAAAAAGATAATGGGAAAATCAGCTTGAGAACAGACTTAGGATAGAGGATTTCAGCACAGTCCTCTAAAGTTTTTAGCAAAATTATGAACACTTGCAAAGAGAGTCATAATGAAAAATTGTCTTACTAGGTGGGGCTACCAGCCCCACTTAAAATAAATTTGTCCCGTGTTTTCCAATCCATGCTTGCTGTGATTAAAACTGTGGTTCTCAAATTTTTTAGACTTGAGGCACCCCTTTGAAAATGATGGCTCTTAGTTTTCATTTGTTTTTGACTACAGAAAAATGAGTCATTCTTCTGTTGCCAGGAACACAAAAAGACAAGTTAGAATGTTTTTAACACTATGGATTTCGATTTGAAATCTCTGGGTTTATTGCATGAATCATGTTTTCACATCTAACAGTGCTAAATGTTGTGTGTTGCCCCATGGCTTCTTTGAAATGATCTCAAGTCACCCTGCTTGAGAATCAGTGGGTTAAAATGTGGAGTAAGCTAATTGACATTCTTTCTGTGCCACGCTTGTGTAGCTTACCCTTGAGATTAATGTATCGGCACTATGAATCTACTATGGTTGAAACTGGATGCCTGACGTGCATGCAGCCTATCAATCCACTCATTTAAATTGTACCTAGTACACAGAGTAAATATCCAGGTAGGCTGTGATCCAGTGACGGTATTATCATTTTAAATCCTTGAACTCTAAATATGTTGTGCCTTGTGCTTTGAAGATCAACAGTCTAAGGCTCTTCTAGATCCTTTAAAGGAATAGCTTCTCTGTAACTTCTCTATCAAAGCTTTCCCTTCATTTTGCCTCCAGTTCCTAATTGTGTATATTGTGGTCCAGAGGGGTCCCATGTTATGTGTCCCAACAAGTACAAAACATTTGAGGGATTTCTGTGATATTCTAACTTTGAAGTGTTCGTCCTGCTATATGGGGGTCTAAGATTTTTGAAGGTGTTTAAAACAGGATAATGGGACATGCTCAATCTTGTACCTGAAGTCCTGGAAGCATCTACAGTCATTTTCTTCTTTTTAAATAAATAAAAAAATAAGTTGCTCAATTTTTTCCCATAATTCTTAGCTGCACAAGTGGCAAGGAACTGAGGGAAACTTTATATTTTTGGAACCAAGAGTCATGCACTGTTTCCCCTGCCCACCCCCAGCCCCAGCTCTGCTTTAGGAACTGTAGACTTGATTCCCTTCTGACTGGCAACGTTCTGCTCTGCATTACAAGAAATACACCTGGATCTCTAATAGTGTCTGTCCATAAATACCTCTCTCAAGTAAGTGGACATTGAAGTCCATTTTTGGCCATTTGGCAACCTTGACAACATGCAACAGGATCAACATATCTGTCTGTTCATGATTTATTTTCAGTTCAGAAGCATCACCTTTGTTGGAACAAGTATATACCAGATGATGCCCAAACTTGAGTAGTTTTTAATATGCATCTTAGTTTTCTGGGGGTTGCAGAATTGTTGTTGACTCGATGCATATTCTCTTGTCAAAAGTAGACTTTACAAATCTTTGCTTGTGAATAAATATGTATATCATGTTATCCTTTGCATATTCCTTCTTGGTGGTATATCTTGATTGCTGGTAGTGCAGAGAAATGCTTAGTCTTGTTTTTTTGATGTTCACGATCAGAGTTGTATGAATACCTAATATTTGGTTTGCTATTAGTTCCAAAACTAAAAAATGCTTCAGAAAAACCATTTTTTTTCCCCTTCTTTTTTTTAAGTTTTCATAGATGTTAGGGGCTGGAAGGGATGATCATCAAGTCCAGCCCCCCTGCACTTGGGCAGGAAAGACGGCTTGGGTCAGATGACCTCAGCAAGGTGCGCTGAAGAGTTTTGTTTAGGACCTTTTCAGTAAAAGGAAATGGAATGTGTGAACTGACGGTCGTATTCAAAAGGAGCCTTAACTGCCAGTCTCAAAATGTGAGGAAGTAATTTCCTTGTACTCTGTAGCCCACAGGTGTTGGGCATGCATTTTGGCACATGGAGCACCAGGTTAAAATCTCTTTTTTGCCTGATTTTATAGCAGGCACTCGACCCTAGTTCTTCTAGATTGGTGGTGAAAAATACTGAGCTATAGGATATGTTAGGATTGATTTTTCTCCATGTTTCCTGTTGAAGTTGTTCCACTTTGTGTAAATTAAATATTTACTTGGGACAGAGTGAGTGACTCTGAAGGCTGTTGATTAGGACACTCTACTGTGAGGAGAAAAACCAGAGTTCCAGTTCCTACTCAAAAAATAGTTTGTATAGTTAATATTGGGGTGGAAGAATTTCAACAACAGAGATTAACAGATACCTAGCCCACATTATTCCAAAGCCCATTAGTTGGAGAATTAATATATGATGTTGAGACCTGGATTTAAGTCCTTGTTCAAATTCAGACAAAATTGTATCTTCTGCATTCTTGGAGGGTGGTCTAACCACTGGGATAGAGCATACAAGGGAACCACTGTTTTCTCTTCAGTTTTATGAGTGTCACCCAAGTAATGTCATAAATCTAAGCCAAAAAATCATAACATTTCGTTCTGAAAATGCCAAAATCAGCTGTCTGGGGAATTTGTTTTGTTTTGTCCAAAACTATTTAAAGTCGATCTGAATTCAAGTTTCAGTTGCCCCTAAACTGCATTTTTGGTAAATAAATGATTCATCCTAAAGAGTTTCGCCGAGTCAGATTCATGAACAAATTCCAGCCCTGGATCATTTGTTTTCAGTTGCCAGGTAATGAGCATGACTTTTGGTACTCCTTAGTTTTCTCTTGTAATTAATATCGATATGAAAGGAATGTTTGTCACAGCATTCCAGGGTCAAAAGAGTACATAATTATATCTATATTTATGATAAGTTTGTGTTATCACTTTCTCTGATGCTTTACTTGACTTTGCTTCTCTTCCTATCACCAAAGCAATGTGCATAAAAGCAAAAGTTAATGTGACCTGGAGCATTCTAGTATTCACAAACAAAATGTCAGTTTTACTTTAACTTGGTCTTTTGAAGAGTTGTACCTCACCTTTTCACTTTCATCTTTGTGCAGCTCTTGAGAAGATATACAACCCCCCAAAAATTCTAGTCACTTTTTTCATTGGTGTAAGGGACAGACTTTCCCTTCAAAGTTGGGTATATTGTCTCTTTTAGAAGGCCTGGACAGATGTTAGTAACAAATTGATACTAGAGAAGTGTAAATATGGATTTACAAGCCATAGCACTGAAGCATATATGCACCCCTGATACAGCCTGTGGGTTGGATCAGGCCTGCATGTTCATTTCATCCAGCACACAGGGCTCCTAGAAGGGCTGGGAATTTGGGGGTAGGGTGAATGGGGATGGAACCCACTGCCAAATTCCGAGCTGTGGAACCGTGTTGGGGGGGGATACCTGTTGTGGGGTAGAAGCAGATGATGGCTTCAGTAACCACTTGACCCACCACCCCTCCCAGATCCAGCTTGTGAGGCTCCTCACATTCTGGAACCAGCCCAAGCGACTGCATGAATTTGAAGCCCTATCTTAAGGTTTGTCTACTTAAACATATTAGCACAAGGTAAGCTACAGCATGAATTTCCAGCATGTTAGCTATGCCGTCGTTGTCATCCATGCACGTACACTCCCATTGTGGTAAGTGGGATATAACTTGCTCCATTTCCACTGAGGGGCAACTTGCATCCCATTAAAGAGCATGTATCTTGGTTGTATCATGGAATAGCTAATGTGGTCTAAGTTGACACCCTATCTTACCTTATGATATTGTCTTTGCATACCTGTACTGTTAGCAGTAATAATAATAATCCCAGTCACCATTCCATTCCCCTGCACCCATCTAGCCAGCACTGGTTGATAATGTCCCTTGTTGATTTGACCAGACAAAAAAGGAATTCAATCTGCTTTGTAAGGAAGGAGGAGGAGTTTTCTAACTCCGCAGCCTGCATTTGGAAACCTACCTAAAATGTGTCTTTGGACACTGATGGAGACACTGCAGTCTCTTGCATTTTTTTTGGCTTAAAAATATGCGGATAGCCTATGTCTGCTTATTGAGAATTAAGTACAAACAGAAATTAAAAGAGGAAATAGGAGAATGTTGTGGTGCAGTGAGGAAATGTGTGTAATTTTTTTAAAAAGAAAAATGTTGTTAGTTCTACTTTTCTACCAAAGAGAGATCCTTGAAATTTTACTCAAACTCTTATTATTATAAGGAAAATGAAAACTAATTATTTTTTCAATGCAAACTGAAATTCCACCCGTTGTCTTGACCTAATCTCCAGAAAGAATGGACAATGCCCTTTAAAAGCTGACTTTAGCTACTATATCATTATTTTTGCTCATACTATATTTAACACAAACTCAGAGGTGTACCACTACTTGCTTTTTTTTAAAGAACTAAGTATGAACAATGGTATAAATCTACCATCTAGTTAAGTGTCTAGCAATGCAGAAACTGCTGTTTGGAAGCTGTGTTACTATTTCTGTTTATTGAAGTAATGTAATATGCTAGAGCTGTTGACAGATCCAAAAAAAGTGAAAGCTAATGTAAACATGGTACAGGTGTAGGGCAAATACTGTTTTTTCCCTATCAAATGGGACAGGTGCGTGTTGTTTCTGGCATACCACAGATAATTTTGAAGAAGTAAAGAACACAGTGTTTTGTTCTTTACTTTTAGCCCCTCAAGGGTAAGTAAATTTATCAGTAGCACATATTTAATCTAGGTAACCTCTTGGGCATGTTAATCTCTTGTAGTTGCCCACGTAAAATTAAAAATGGAACACTTAAAATATAGTTAATCCTTTTCTCGGTTAGTGCCATGAACCTTTCAGACTTAGTTGACATGGAGATTATTGAATTGTACACGTTATTACACCTATTTTAAGTTAAAATTTTTTAAAGGTTTATTAAACTCTGTGCAAGGACCTGTCCACCTGTGTAATAGTAGAACACTAACATTTAAATTTTAGATTTTTAAACTGTCATTTGTTAGTAAATCATCATTCTGTTTATAGACAAAAATAATATTTTTCCAGCATAATTTTTCCCCAAGCAGCAAATAAGTGAAGTCTAGCTGTACTGAGAATTTTCTGATTTTTATCTGCTATCTCTGTGACAAGCATAGGAGTAACTCCCATCCATTCTATTTCATGTGAGGTTTCTTAAATGCATCAATCAGAGGACATAATCTGCTTAATGAGATACAAAACCACACTAGAAAAGTAGCAAGATCTAGATACAAGAGTGGCAGTGGAAATGAAGTGTTTGTTTAAAGCATGAGCAATGGTTGGTTACTATATTGTTTGTTAATCATGCATTGGAATTTATGGGTAATAGATAACTAGATGGAGTAAATAGGTTAAACTGAAGCTTAATCGGTGCGTAATAGTGTTACGTTGTGAACTACGTAGACAAATTATTTTTAGAATTTTTAAATGGAAGGGGAAAGGGCCTGTTTTAAGTGACACTGATCTTGGACAGTACAGTTCTGTTCCAGTCGAGATGGATTGCTTTGGGATCAAGGTCAGCTCATTGGAAGCCACACTTCCATTGGTTTTGGCCAGTGCTTAAAATGTGCTAATCCCATACTGAGTTACTCTGAAAGCTTGAATGGCAGCGCAAGTTCAGCATTAAAAAACATCTTTAAATAGATAAGGGCATGACTGGACTTAGCCCAAACTTTTCATGTTACTGAAAAACCGTGGTCTACAACAGAGTGTGTGTGTGTGTGTGTGTGTGTGTGAAGCTGAGCATTTTAACTAGAACATTACATTTGTTTATAAATATGCTAGGGTATAGTACATTGCATGCCATGTCATATGTTTACAAAACTATATTAAAAGAATATTAAGGTTGGGTACTCAAAAAGGAACTGAGTTAAGGTTAATTGTGGCAGTTCTCAGTTTTTCATTTGCAGTCTTAACATAATTTTAATGTAATATTTTGCTTGTAATTTCCTTAATTTAAAAATGAATATCAGATTGGAATACCAAAACTCTCATAAAGTGGAACCACTCAATGCCTTGGTCAGTTTGGAATCCAGAATCCTTTAATTCCATAACAACGTTCTTTCCTACTTGAAATAAAAAGGTGATAGTACTAGTCTGTTATCCTCTCTGGGGGTCAGCTACCAAAAGGGATGTGAGAACATTTTGCCAGGGACTTACACAACTTTGCTAGACAGCAGAGGAATATTTAGAGCCAGGAATCTTGAGTTTTAAACTGGTCTTTGGAGTGTGACATGTGACCTAGTGATTACATAGCAGAACAAAGCACAAATTTGGCACATTCCTTGTGAAGGCAGTGAAGCTAAGCACATGAATCTTGGGTCCACCATTTTAGAGAACTGGGACTGTATTCTTGTCCTTGTTGTGGCCCGTTATGCTATACAACTGTGCTCTGCACTATGCTGCTCCCCTTGCAGTCTGTGGTATGCAGTACTAGAAACAGGAAGGGAATACTGTTGATTTGTGTAGTGCTAGGAAGTTCTGAGTTTGGCAGTGGTATGTAGGCAGGGTGTGTGGCTGCAGTAAGTTAGTCTTCATTTCCTCTGCTTTACCTATAGCAAGTCAGGGTAGGTTTAATGTTTTGGGCATTATGTCTGGTAGTTGAGACAAGGTTTTTGTGAAGCTTTTTAAGAATACATTAGATGAATGCTTTTCTAGGATGTCGTAGATGAGGATGATTCTGTTTTGAGCAAGTGGTTGGACTAGATGACCATCTTGGGGTCCCTTCCAGCCCTACTTTTTATGATTCTAAGCTGTCTGCTTCTATACCAACTCCAGCAGACAATGCACTATTAAGCTACCTCATCTGTAAAATGGGGTAGTGAATTTTTTTCCTATGGCCAAAGGTGGGAAACATGTCATACCTAATGTTCAGGGGCAAGGTGTACAGAATTACTAATGCCAGTTTAGAACCCTCTGTAACCTCCTGGTACCCATCATAGCTTCCCCCAAGTTATTTAAGTAGAGGAGCTTTCCCACACAGTAGAAAGAGCTTTCACAAGCCTGCCCTCTGTCTCCTTATTTTCAATGTCTGCCTTCCCCTCATCCAGTGGGAGTAGAAATTGTTGCATTGACCCAAATCCCTAATGTTATGCTGGACTGGAGCATGCTCAGTGCAGATGAAATATTTAGATTTTAGCCACAAACATGCTTTACTGAGCATGTACAAATGACAATTTTTACAAGTTTAGAACTTGGCCAAATTCTCATTGGCTGGAAAAAAGAATGTGAAACTGGTGCAATCCATTGTCAAACTCAAGTGCAAACCTTGGAGGCATTAGAGCTTATCAAAGAAGTGGTAGCAAGAATTGTTAACACTGGTTGAACAACCTGTTTCTTTATAAGAAATACCTTGAGCTAATTTTACTTCATATGTATATAAAGAGAGAGATATTTTACATTATAATATATATTCTATTGTTTATAATATTTTTATTTTATTTTTGATATATTTTACATTGATATATGTTTTGTATTCAAAACTTGCCACCTGAGCTTTATGGACCATTCTTTTAAATGAATAAAACATCAGGAATTGATTAATCTGTTCAACTACATCAGCTGAATACTACTTGTACTCGTACCAGTAAAAAAAAAAAAGTGTGTGTATTGTATTGAAAGTGTGTGTGTGTTTTTTACACACACACACACGCTTTCAATACTATATGTATGTATGTAATATGACATTTTCCATGGCAGGAAAACGTCATATTACATACATACATATAGTATTGAAAGCGTGTGTGTGTAAAAAAAAAAAAAAAACCAAAAAAAACGCACACACGCTTTCAATACTATATGTATTATGTAATATGATGTTTTCCTGCCATGGAAAATGTCAGCCTGAATGGTTAGTTTGACAAAACTTTAAGTAACAGAAAACAGGGTCTCATAATGGAAAATGCTAAAAAAAACCCCCCAAAACCGTTTACTAGATGCATCACTAGAGCTCCTCCTTTAATAACTTATATGTCATAATATACTGCTTCATTAAGTTGTGGTGAACGAGTATCTCCATAACCTCATCCAGCAACAGATCAAATATTTTTAAATTAATACCATGTTTTTAAATCAAATAAATAGTACATGTATTTGGTATAAACAAGTTGTGAGTTAATGGAATTGGTTACTCTGTGTAAACATGACTGTGGGTGTGTTTGCATCTCTCTACAGGAGGGAGGTATAGGGCTCTTTGAAGGAAACAAGTATCTGGACTCTTAAGGGATGTAAATTGGTCGCTGCATCTTGAATAAAGTCTGTACTTGGGGACCAGCAGAGGGTTATTAGGAGGAAAATAAAAATCACTCAAGAAATGTTAAAGCATTTTCTGGGAAGAGAGAGCTTATCTTTCTTCTACTGCTTGGTACTTTGCCTTCTTCCATCCCCCATAAACTTTAGAGCCTGCAATCATTAGGAGATTGGAGCACATTAAAGAGGCTTAGTCAGCACCTTTTGGAAGAGCTGGCTTTTTCTGGCAGCTTCAATTCTGGTTAATTCTCAACAGAATCTCACAAATTGTAATAGAAGAGCCTGATTTGTCTTAGTAGACTATAACTTGTTTTTGACCCCAGTTTTTAAGGACATTAGGGAGCACTTCATGTATCCAAAACATGATCTCTTGTCAACATTGATCAACTTTGCACTGGTATCACCAGCACAAGTAGTATTCATCTGATATAGTTGGACAGATTCAACAATTCCTGACATTCTATTAATTTGAAAGAATGGTCCATAAAACTAAAGTTATATAAATAATATAATATTTGATATTTGACTGTTCTTACATTCAAAACTTGTAACCTTAGTTTTATGGACCATTCTTTCAAAAGAACAGGATGTCAGGAATTGTTGAATCTGTCCAATTATATCAGATGAATACTACTTGTGCTGGTGGTACCAGTGAAAAGTTGATCAGTGTTGACAAGATCATGGTTAAGTTTTACGGTTAACAGCACATTAAGCTGAAAGAGGAAATTCATATTTTTTTCCTGGGTGGTGGTTTTATGCTGTTTGGTTGCAACATTCAGAAGGCATCAGTTCAAAAGACATTTTCTGCTGCTCTGCTTGTTGGGGATGAACATTTTTGCCTTGGAAGAAAGAAGTGAAATGAGTTTGGCCTCATTCCAGTTCCCAGTTAATCCATGTCAAAATTTAAAAACTGTGGAGCAGAGGTTTGCACTGATTTGTACAGCTTTCTACATTGTTGGGCACTTTAAAAAGCATCACAGTTTAAATTAATAACTCTTGGGCTCTGTATGTAGGGGAAGCTTACTAATTGCCTCCTTTTATCCAGCTCATGTCAATTTGGTTAGTTTTGCTAATTCAACTTCATAGCTGAAGGAACAAACCAATTGCTGTTATAGTATGTATTCTTTTTCATGTGGGGACAGATACTCAGTTGGTATAGGGTCCATTAGGGGTGCACAGATAGAGATTTTTGGGGCTGATACCGATAGCTGATTTTTAAGGAGGCATATTGGCCGATACCAATCTGACTTCTGATACCAGCCTGGCAGCTTGAAGAACCGTGTCCAGCTGGTAAGTCTGTTGTGGAAGGGGAGGGGCATGGCGGGGGGCAGATCAAGGCCCCTGCGGTGAGGGGAGGGAGTAGGGTTGGGACATGGGCTGGGGCAGGCACTGCCCAGCCAGAGCAGGGCAGGGCAGGGTGCAGGCCAGAGCTGCAAGCGGCTCGTCCAAGGGGGTGCAACTCCTGCTGCTGTGTGCACCCCAGGAGAGCATGGGTGGGGTGGCTGCTGCTGTGGGCTGGGGCTAGTGCCAGGGCTGTGCTGGGATCTTCCCAGTGTGGGGGCTGAGCTAGGAGTTGGCTATGGGGGGGTGGGGACACCTGTAGCCACCCCAAAATTCACCGTAGTTCCCCCCCGTGCTGCCACCTGGCCCAGCCCCGCATAGCCCTGGCCCCAGCCTGTCCTGTCCCGTGCAGATCTGGGGGCACCCTCCCCATATGCTCCTGGATGAACAGCATGCAGGGGTGGGATCTGATGACCCCCCCCGGATGAGCCACGGCTCCATCCCATGCCTGTCCCACCATGGCTGGGCAGCCCCAACTCCAGCCCTACTCCCTCACTGCAGGGGCCTTGATTTCCCCTCCCACCTCCCCTTCTCTTTCCCTTCCCCCTTCCCATCTTTCCTCTCCCCTTCTACCACACCAGATTTACCAGCTGCACACAGCTCTCCAGGCTGCCAGGTTGTTCTGCTTGCTGCCTACGTGCTGCACTGTGGCTGCGTGCATACACAAGCCATTTATTGGCCAAATTATCAGCCATATTATGCCGATGCAGACAATTTTCTTTATATTTTTCTTTATATCCTTCTGATATCAGACCAATGTATCAGTGTACCTCTAGGGTCAGTGGACTTCAGTTGAATGAAAGTTGATGTATTACATGAGCTGTAGATCTCTTCCTCCCTTTTAAATATCCCAAAGTAGTCCTTTGTATGCTGGGTAGAAATGGATGCCCTAAGGCAGTGGTTCTCAACCTTTCTTTGTGTTGGGACCCATTTGTAAACATTGATGGCCAGTCCTGACTCATTGCCCCTCACTCCCGTCCCCAGCCCCCCAGTGTGTGGGGTAGAGGGGGTTGTGTGGGGCACGGGGGTCCCAAACAGCCCCTTGCAGGCTGGAACTCTGCCAGCCTGCAAGGGAAAAGCAACAACTTCCTTTGGTTTTTTTTTCCTTTAAAGGAGAATCCATTTTTAAAGTTTGTTTGCTAACTTTTCATATATTCTTGCGGCCCATGGGTTGAGAAACGCTGCTGTAAGGGTTCAAGTCCCTGCAGTCTCATCTGGTAGTTGGTAACTTCATACACCCTGCACCACATTCAAAATGCTTCATTTTATTTGCATGTATGCCAAAGAAAGCACCTATCCCAGACCTTCCAGGTTCTTCTGACAAACTCAAATTCAATGGATGTAATACTGACATGTAATAGAAATAAAACTGAGTGTAATCTACTATGGTATGTACCACAGGAAAACTTTAGTGTCTAATTTCTCCCATACTCAGCAATGAACTACCATTCTAGGGCAGGGGTCAGCAACCTATGGCATGTGGACCCAATCTGGCCTGTGAAGAGGTCAGTTCTAACTCCCAGGAGTGGTGGCATGGAGCTATACTGTACCACCTGTCCCATCTGCAGTGTTATCCTCTTGCGGAGCCTGATACTCTGCTGTGTCTCGACTTACCTGCACTGTAGATGGGTCAGGAATCTGCAGTGAGAAGGCAGCTGGCCACTTGGGAGAGGCAGAGACTTGGGACCTTCTTGTATTAGGTGGCTGGTTTGCTGCAACAGTTGGGTCACAAGCTCTGGCCTGCACCAGCAAAAGGCTGCTGACCCCTGAGCTAAGGTATCAGCCACATTCAGTGATATTTCTAAAGTTTGGCTAACATTGCTGAATTGTGTTTATTAAAAATATCCTGCTTTTGTGCTATACTATCTGTTATTTGACTTCACAAAGTAGACCTCCCTGCCTCTTCCAATGACTGGCAGAAACATTCTGTTTCCATAGCTGGGTGAAAATTCCATAGCTGGTTGCGGGGGGGCTAAATAAATTAGTAAAATTGAAACTTTGGCACTTCTTAATATGAAGCCAGTGATTTAAGTGGCTAAAAGTGAATGTAGTTTCTAGCTTTAAAATCTCATTGCTTTCATTAGTTACACTACATTGAGAGTGGCCAATCTAGCCTTGGGCTCTGGCTCAAGGAAGGGCGTGCAAAGGGAGGATATTTTTTTTTCAACTGACTGCTGTTGATGTATGCAGAAGATTTTCCTTCTTGAATAAAAGCTTATGTCACATCTGGAACATCTTTTTTAAAATAAAGGTGATGTTCTGTAGTCTTCTGAAGTTTGCATGAACAGCTTCAGTGCTGCTGCAACTGATTGCAGATTTGCCAAGTTGCTGCACAGTAAAACTTAACCAGAATCATGTCAGTTTATTCTGCTGTTCAGAACAGTGGGCAGTAGGG
Source organism: Alligator sinensis (assembly GCF_000455745.1). Taxonomy (NCBI): domain Eukaryota; kingdom Metazoa; phylum Chordata; order Crocodylia; family Alligatoridae; genus Alligator; species Alligator sinensis. The sequence goes on from NW_005841844.1 coordinate 163,694, forward strand.
GTGTGCGAAGCAAGTCCTATTCAATTCGGATTTGGATTTGGCCCGAATCGGGGACAGTGATTTAGTTCGTTGATTCGGATTTCACTTTTTCTACATGCTTTGAGGAACCAGTACGACTTGTGATCTCTGCGAAGCTGGGGCGGATGGAACGTCCCACAGGAGTGGGGGAAGCCCTCCACGTGCTCGGTGGCGAACCCAGAAGTGGACCAGAAGTACTTCCAGTCGACTTCCGGGTGTGCTGGGGAGTGCGCTTGGTGATTGGGTGCAGAGGGACCCCAGGTTCCCAGCCCCCAGACCCAGGAGGCACCAGTCGCTGAGGCGGGGGGGGTGCACGGGGGACCCAGAAGTGGACTGGAAGTGCTTCTGGGCCACTTGATCTGCTGCTGAGTGCACTGGGGAGCCCCCTGCGCTTCTGTGGGACGCTTCATGCACTCCAGCATCACAGCATTCATGAGCCCCTGCTACCGAGAGGTATGTAGAAAAAACTTTTAAAGCTGTGTTGATGTCCGCATCGGAGAGTTCCGATTCGATTCAGAGAGATTAAAGGGTCCTCTGATTCTATTCGGATTCAGAGATTTGGCCACCAAATTGGGCTGAATCTCTGCCGAATTAGATCAGGGACCGAAGCTTTGCACAGCTCTACTGGGCAGCAGTGAAACCAGATGAAGATTGGTGTCCCTTTAACTTGGGAAAGCAGTTTACAGCAGTGGTTGAAACATATGGCTTGTGATCAGATTTGTCCTGCCCAGCACCTTTATCCAGTCCACCAGGCTACTTGAGGGCACTAGAATTTGGGCCCTTTGACCCTCCTGGGTACAGCTGTCAGC
>NW_005841844.1:164551-167964 GCF_000455745.1 Alligator sinensis
GTTTAGCTTGCTGCTGTTGGACCCCGAACTCTTGGACCCTGTACTGTGGCCCCTGCCGGATCCTGCATCGTCCCCACCATCACAGGACCATACATCACTGCTGTAGTGGCTGTAGCAGAAGACCTCAGGCCCTGGATTGGATCTGGCCCACAGGAATCTCGCAATCCAGCTCTGGTCTGGGGCCCTTGGTGAGTTTGATACCCCAGCTTTACAGCAGATGTGACAAGTACTGAAACTCTCCTCTTAAGGGAGAGTGGAGTTGGATTTTCTAACACATGCATATTGTACAACAGGCAAGGAAGTGCAGATGTACCTATAAAGAGAGAGGAAGTCAGAAACCAGCTGCATGCAGGAGAAATCATTTATGTTGTAGCAGCACTGAGATGCCCCTAGTTGTGTACCAGGACCTTGTTTTGCTAGATCAGGGGTCGGCAACCCCTGGCACGCGTGCTGAGCATGGCATGTGAGGCCATTTTGCTTGACACGCCACAGCCAGCCCCAGCTCTGGGTAGCTGCTGCCAGCGACGCAGCCCGGGCTGCTCCCAGCAGGGTTTGCAGCATCCCAGCTGTCTGCTGGGAGGAGCCTGGGCTGTCAGCTGGCAGCAGCTACCCAGAGTTGGGGCTGGCTGCAGCCAGGAGGGTCCAAACAGCTATGCCGGGCTCTGGAGCCCCGGCATCAGCTCAGTTATGGTGCATGCAGGCGCACCTCGGAGCTGGCAGTGGAGGAGGGGCCTGAGGCAGTGCAACCCCAGTCTCTCCCCCACTCCCGGCACAGAGCTGTTGACTGGGCTCCGGAACCTGAGCAGCTGTTTGTAGCCAGCCTGGGCTTTGGGCAGCTGCAACGAGCAGTGGGCAGGCTGTATATAGCTGTGCCGGGCTCCAGAGCAACTGGCAGCAACTGTGCGCGCACCATGGGCACATTGGGGCGGGCTTTGCTGCCCTGCCGTCTGTCCCGAGGTGCCTGTGCAGTCACCACCAGCATGGAGCTCACGCCGGGGCTCTGGAGCTCGGCACAGCTGTTTGCAGCCTGCTTGATGCAGCTGCCCAAAGCCCAGTCTGGCTACAAACAGCTGCGCCGGGCTCCAGGGTGGGGGGCAAGGGGAACAAGCAGGGCATCCTGCCATGTACCCCTTGTTGCACTTCGGCACCTTCCAAGGTAGGCATTGTGGTATTTTTTGGCAGTCTGGCCAAAAAACATTGCCTACCCTTGTGCTAGATGCTTTATGAGCACAGAACAGCATGATTGTCTGTGCCCCAAAAAGCCTACTGGGGTGGTGGAGGAGGAGGAATGCTGTCTTCCTGCAGTCAGGGGTTGTGAGAGAACTTAAAATGTATCAATTCCCAGTAGCTGGAGAGTGTGAAAGGCAAGATGGAAGAGTATTCTTGATGGGAATGCCGGCAACATACCCTTCCTTCTTGGAGGCTGTGGGGTTGGGCTTAGCTTTTTACAGTGGCTTTGCTCCCGGCTGGCATGACCCTCACTTTCATCTTAGTTGTCTGACTGTTAAATGGTTTTTATCCGCAAAAGATACCAGTGAACTGGGATGAAGCCATGTGGGAGGATACAGGGAAAAGGCGGAAAGTGAAGGAATGCATTTTGTGGGGTTTTTTTTTTAAGGTATATAAGAGAGATTTGGGAGGAAGAAAGATGATATTGGGAAGATTCAGAGTATCATATATAGGGAAGAAAGGAGTAGAGGTTCTGAAAACTACACAAAGTAGAACTAAATTCTAGAAGATGTAGCCTACAAGCTGGTTAACTTTAGGTGGAAAATTAAATGTTAATGATAATGGACAAAGGAGAAGATGTTTAAAGCCTAGAAAGAAATGACCAGTGAGGAGTTGAAAGCAAACACGGACAACCACATAGTGCAAAATTACATAGGGAAAGGTAACATAAGAGACAGACAAGACAGTTGCACTCAAAAACACGCAATACACAGTAGCAGTGAGAGAGTGGAGTAAAACAGGGAAGGGAAAGTAAGTGTAAGAAAATCGGGAAAAGCATTGCAAAATGCAATTGAATATAAAATTCTCTTTACTGTTAATTGGCAACGTGTTAAGAATAAGCATAATATTCAGCTCTTCTGTTCTTATACATTTCAGGACTGTGACAGCACTACACAGCTTTCATTTGCCTTAATCCTGAGGCTGTTAGGTTTGAATTCATTTTCTAAGCTGTGCAGTTAGGATGCCCATTTTTGTTCAAAGAGCATCTTTCAGCCCCTGAGTAAACATGTTAATAATATACATTTGTCATGGGACACAAGTTGAAGTCAAACTTTTGTGCAGGAGACAGGGAATGTCGTCTGGCTCTGCCTAGTCTAAAGCTGTTTGTTTTAGTTGTTCAGTATGAGCACTTGTTACCTGGCATGAAGACATGGACCCAGATACTAGTTGGCACTGGAGAGAGACCTTGAATACATTGGTATGACCTTCTTTTAAATCCTTTTGGGTGACTTTTTAAGTCGTGAAGTGGCTAATCTATTACTTGGATGTTTTTTGATGAGGGGAGGAAGGGTTGGAGGAAGTTATGTAAGGTTCCTAAAATTTATTTGAACTCAGTTATCCTTTACCTCTTTGCAAGCTGTCAGTAACCTATTCTGAGAGCTGTTTCCAATTCTGTTTCCTCAGAATGCTACTGAGAGTAATTTGGGAAGAGGCTGCTTATGATAGCTGCATTGGATTGCTGTGACTAAATTGGAGTAATTGATAAATTTATTGTTGTGACTTGTTTGCATATTTGTCAAAGGGAAGAATAAGAAACTTGTAACTACAGTTTAAAAAAAGAAAAGGAGAAGAAACAACATTTTTTAAAAAGAGTAGTGGTTCAAAGTTCACTTAAAACCTACTTGCTGGGAAAACTATAAAAGATCAAGAAAGGTACATGAACAATCAGAATTTTGTGATGAGAGCAGTCATGAACCCTTTGGGACAGACTTATCTCAGCCGTCAGACTAGTTTAAAAACATTAGTACCCGACTCATTATCATTGAAACTGAACTGAGATCAGCCTTTTTGAACATATGCTGCCCATGGATGAAATCTTTTAATGATTCTTGATTATATACTTTGTGTTTTTAAAGCAATCGTTTTCCCTTTTTCCAAACTCCTGCTGTGAGCTAAAAGAATTATAGGACCAACACCAAATACTAGTGGTAACAAAGTATCATTTTTGTAGGGGTGCACCAATAGGGATTTTTTAGGCTGATACCGATAACCAATATTTAAGGAGGCAAATTGGCCGATACCACTCTGATATCCAATATACTGCATGCAGCAGGTAAGTCTGGTGTGGTAGGAGAAGGGGCGGGGAGGGGGAAGGGAAGGGGCAGGGGGAGAGGGAAGGGGTGTGGGGGGCAGAATAAGGCCCTGCTGTGAGGGAGGGGGGCAGGGGCAGATGCTGCCCAGTT
>NW_005841844.1:168049-190273 GCF_000455745.1 Alligator sinensis
CTCACAGAGCCGGGGCTGCCTGGGTGGGGCGTGGGGTGGGTGGTGGTACTGCTGGGGGCTATGAGGGGGTCATGGCAAATTTTGGGGTGACTGCAGCTCCCACCATAGCCCCTTCCCAGTGATGCCAACCCCTGCCCAGCCCAGGCTTTGCTGGGAACTGCCCTGCCTCCAGTCCGCGCTGTGCAGATCCGGGGCCTGTTCCCTGTGGAGCCTTGGCTGGCTGGGTTGGGGGGTGGTGCCACTGGGAGGGAGCTACAGGGGGGGCTGCAGCTACCTTGAAATTCACTGTAGCCCCCCTCATAGCTCCCCATTCCCAGTGGCATCGCCCCACGCCCTGCCTGCCCAGGCTCTGCTGGGAACAGCCCCAGCCCGCTCCGTGCAGGTCTGAGTGCAGGCCCCCTGGTGCCCTCCTGGACGAGTGACAGCAGCAGTGGCAGGAGCTGGCAGATGAGTTGCGCACAGCAGTGGGAGTCGCCTTCGCCTCCCCCTCTCCCATGCCCCCCCTGGACAAGCCCTGCTCCATCCCGCACACCCAGGTGAGCTGAGGCTTTGTTCCCTTTCTGCCCACCCCAACTGGGCAGCACTTGCCCCGCCTCCTTCCTTCTGTCATGGCAGGGCATTGATCTGCCACCCCCCCAAGACTTACCAGCTGGAGGCAGCTCACCACGCTGTGGGCTGTGTCTTCACTGCCTACATGCTGCACTGTGGTTGCGCACAGCACAGGTATTTATTGGCCCGAATATTGGCCACTTAAGGCTGATATCTGATATAGATCATTTTCTTTATATCAGTACTGATCCAATATCGGACTGATGTATTGGTGCACCCCTACACTTTTGGCATGTCTGAACAGTTATACAATGTATGTCTAAAGTTCAGCTGCAAAATTGTGACCTTTCAAAATTAAAACCATCCAGAAAAGTGGGAGGTTGCCAACTGTGTTGCAAGGAGGGGTGAAAAGGATTGGAGCTAACTTTAATTTTAAGTAGAGTGTTTTTCATCTGGCATTGAGTACAGTCCATGCAATCTTAAGTAGATGATGACCTCTGTTACCTAGCTGGGTTTTCTTAGCCTGTTGACTGAGTAGCTGGAATAGCTTTTTGTTATACTGAAAGCAGATGTCTCAAATATTTCTCATTTCAGAACATGGAGGATGAGAGTGAATAACTTCTGAACATGAATGTACTGTATTTATTTGAATATGACTACCCTGATTATAAGATGACCCCCCCCAATAATTAGGTTCTATATATGAAAAAAATATATAAATTTGATATAATTTTCCAGGTATAGAACTGGAGGCTTGTCTTGAATTTGTCCCCTTCCCACTGCTACAGCATGGAAAATAAATTTGGGGAGGAGGCCCCTCTGTCCCCTGCAGCTCCTCCATAAGACTGAAATAAACAGAGCTGTAGTAATTTGAATATAAAACCCTGTGACCAATGAGGACAGCAAATGTTGTGACGGTAGATGTCACCATCCTCTTTGAGACCCAGCACCAAGCCTTTGTCAAAGCCTGTGAAAGGAAGAATGAGAAGTACCAGTCGCTGGCAGACGTCCTGTGGATTTGGGGCTATGATGTGATGGGTGAGGCGCTGGTTGTCAGGGCACTTGGAGGATGGGACCCCAGCAATGAGAGCGTTCTGCATGCCTGCTGCATATCCCACTGCTACAGCAAGCTGATGTGGCATCTCATGATGTTCAACACTGTCCGCTGGTCCGGGGACATCTACATAGAGCACATCATGGGACAGTGCCAGTACTTGGACCCGCACAACTGGAAGCAACTAAGAGGGGACTGCCTGATCGAATCCTACTATTGCACCTAAAGGATTCCAAGGACTTTCTAAATCGTGGACTCTTCCCTACCCCCATAACTGTATCCAACATCTTTCTTGTAACTGTGTGCGCGCCTACAAAACATCTCCCTACTTGAATGCGATATTGTGGTGTTGTGGGAGGGTGTCAGGGCTGGCTCTGGCCCTCCTGGTGCTGACCTGGTATTGTAATATCTCCCGGTGCCAGTTCCCTGTGGAGGGAACACTCACCTTTTGTTTTTTTTGGTGGTTAGTTGGGGTTTTTTTGATGTACACGCGCACAGTTCCCAGCAGGATTTTGGCACCAGGGGGAGGGTGTTGGAGCATTCTCTGGCCTTTCTGACTACCAGCCTGGTATTGCAGTACTTCTAGACCCTGTGTTCGTTCCCTTCAGGGGGAGCAACTGCAATGGCCTGTTTTTTGCTTTTTTAAAATTTGCCTGAGATGAGCCATGCACTTTATAATTACATTTAGTGTTGGCTGCATTTAATCAGCTTCATAGTTGTTTTCCATTGCTGAGCACGTTTTTAGCAGCAGTTCAAAGACAGACAATGTACATAGAGAGGTTTCCTCATATGTGAACGTAAGCTTGAGAGGCTTTTCCCCCCATGCTGACTAGGGGGAAAAACTCGCCTTTTATTTAAGTGGGTGAGAGTTAAATCTTGGAGACCATGGTAAACGTTTGACTTTCTTTTTTACTCTAGGTTTATCCTTCAATCGAAGGGAATGATTCACAGTCAGCTCTTAGAAAAACAGAGAACAGCAGAAGAGAAAATTAAGGAATTAGAGGTAAGCTTTAAATGAACGAAGGTGATGGCAGTGGAACTTTCAAAAAAAAAATCTCAATGTGGTAGTCTTTGCCTTTTGTGTAATTTTATTTAACACTTTTTATCTTAAAGGATCATAATATACTAGAACTCTTATTCACCTGAAATGCAGTGAGGTAGAATGGACCAAGTCTTGTGAACACCCTGGATGTAATTAATGATTTAGTTATTTTATATCATTTGAGTGATAAGATAAATATATGGGAAATATGCAGTAGTTTCATTTGATTAACAACCTTTGCCAGTGAAAATTTGCTGAAACAAGAACTTTTATCCACTGCATCTTGACAAACATCTAGTGGTTACAAACAAGTGTTACTATATCTGCACTTGGCCTTGCTTACACTTGTTAATTCCACTGTTTCAGAAAGATTAATGCTATAAATGCGGTGGTGTTTCTTTTTTTATTAATGCTTATAACATCTAACTAATTCTTAGTATTTTGGCTGAAATTTTTTTTTTAAACCAGGAATATGCTTGACCAATCTGATGCATTAGTACAAGCTTTGGAGAGGCAAAGCTATTGAAGAAAGTGGAGGAGTCAGTTGTATATACAAAAGCATTCTGTTTTCAAATACTTTATATGGTTTTACTCTGATAAGAAGTTCTGTGGGGTTCCCAGTTTATTGTTTCTCAGTGACACCAGTTTAATTCTACCCTGGGGTGATTTTAAAAAAAAATGTTTTGTTTTTATTTTTATTTTTATTTTTTTACAGTTGCTAACCCTGAAAAGTCAATTCAGTTTGTTCTTCTGATTCCAGGCTAAATTTTATCTTTTGGATCACTCTCTTTAAAGAATCTGTGCTCAAAGCTTAGTTAATGATTCTCTTGAAGTGGAAGGCAGAATAGAATCAAATTCATTTTATTGAACGTCTGTCTTGGTTGTCAGGCCAGATTTTTTTTTTTTAGTGATGAGCAATACTAAGTCCCAGCATGCCCTGGAGTAGGAATGGTCCTTCAGTCTTGGAAATCAGGTTCTCAGATAGCATGCAATAAAATATTTGCGTGGGAACTGATCTGAGGTGTAAGAATATGCTGCTTGGGGGTATTTTTTTTGGAGTAGAGGTCCATTGTAGAGTCTGAGCACTTAATGGTGTGAAAGTCTTTTTTGGCATTTCAAAAAGAAGTTTAGAGAAAAACAGAGAGAAAGTGTGAGTAGAAAAACTTTCATTCTCCATTTCCTTGCTTCCTAATATTCAGGATTTTTTCAAGTTAGACACTTGAAAGTAATATATAGTTTCATAGTTTCTAGGGTCGGAAGGGACCTGGGCAGATCATCTAGTCCGACCCCCTGCCATGACAGGAAAGAGTACTGGGGGTCAAACGACCCCAGCAAGATGGTCATCTAACCTCCTCTTAAAAACCTGCAGGGTGGGAGCCTGCACCACCTCACTTGGAAGCTGGTTCCAGACCCTAGCCGCCCTGACCGTGAAGTAGCGCCTCCTGATGTTAAACCTTCCCTCTGCCAGCTTGTGACCGTTATTCCTGGTCACTCCTGGCGGCGCCCGGGGGAACAGGGACTCCCCCAGTGCCTGTTGATCCCCCCTGTCTAGTTTATAGCAGGCCACAAGATCCCCCCTCAGCCTTCTCTTCTGGAGGCTGAACAGGTTCAGGTCCCGTAACCTTTCCTCATATGACCTTCCCTGCTGTCCCTTGATCATGCGAGTGGCCCTCCTCTGGACCCTCTCGATGCTGTCCACATCCCTCTTAAAGTGCGACTCCCAGAACTGGACACAGTACTCCAGCTGCGGCCTGACCAGTGCCGCATAGAGGGGGAGGATCACCTCCTTGGTGATATGCTTTAAGCTGGCGAGGTGTTTCCTTAACCTTAACTTCACCATGACAAGACCCTGGTGGGGGGAATATGTTCTCCCTAGAATAGCATCTTAATAATAGTAGATCCTAGCCTAAGGAAAATTCGCTTAACTTCTGACATTTATTTCTAACTGTGTTAATTTTGAAGGAGAGGAATAAATACCTATATCTAGGGGCAGATGTGTTAATGATGTGAGGCAAGCTAACATTTTATTTTACCCTTTTGGAACTTAGCAAATAGTGCATGTTGGAGTTGATCAAGCTGAAACTGAGCAGATGTATTGCCAATAGATCCAGAGAGGTGCTCCTACCCCTCTATTTGGCATTAGTGAGGCCACAGTTGGAGTACTGTGTCCAGTTCTAGGCACCGCACTTCAAGAAGGATGTGGACAAGCAGGTGGCCCTTCTCTGCACCCTTCCAAGCATGATCAAGGGCCTGGGGGATAGGCCTTGTAAGGAGAGACTTTGGGACCTGAGTTAGTTCAGTCTGAGTAAAAGAAGGCTGAAGGGTGACTTGATTGCTGCCTACAAATATGTCAAGGGAGAACACCAGGATCAGGGAGCAACTTTTCAGAAAAGCACCACCTGGGAGGAAGAGGACCAACGGGCACAAGCTACCTGGGGAAAAGTTTAGGCTAGACGTACGGGTAACCAAAATCTGGAACACATTCCAAAAGAGGTGGTGCAGTCACCATCTCTGGTGGTGTTCAAGAGGAGGCTGGACAAATGCCTCGCTGAGCTCGTTTGAGCCCGTTACCCCCTGCCCATGGCAGGGGACTGGACTTGATGATCTTGCAGGTCACTTCCGGTCCTTCTTTCTATGATTCTATATATTTACAGTTTTAAAGCAGTTTGGAAGCCTACCAGTGCCTTAATCATAATAAAATAAATTCTAAATGCCTATATATTTTGGTGCTTGGTGGGTTTTTTTGGTTTTAAATCATAGAAAATCAGAGCCCCCCTGCTCCCTTCACTCACTGGGCTGTGGGTCCAGCTGCGGGGGGGGTGTGTGTGTGTGTGTGTGTGTGTCCCGCCACTTTGGCACTGAACAGCCCTGATATTCTGGTGCCCTGCCATTGCCCGTCACTCCCAAGCCACAGCCCCAATCAGCCCTTCTCGTGCCTCTCATTCCCAGCCCACAGCCTCCTGGCCCTGGTGGCATCCCTGACCCCCAGCCCTGCTGGTGCCCCTCACTCCCAGCCTACTGCCTTCCACCAGGCTCTAGCCCTCCAGTTCATGAAGAACTGGGGTGGGTGTGTGGAGAACAGGGTATGTGAGCGCAAGCAATGTGGGGGGACACCAGCAACCTGTTGGGGAGGGAGGGACATGTCTTCCCCTCCCCACCCCACCCCGAGGTTTCTGCACCTACGAGATGCAGGGGGCATGGGGCTGCAGTCTGGTTGGACCAGCTCTGGGCAGGAGCTGCCTCCATGGCCCAGCGGGTGGGACCCAGTGCAGGTGGCAGTGCTGCACCCCCATAGCCACCAAGGTGAGGCACGGTGGCCGCACCATGGAATTGTGCCCCTTGCTGCTGATGCTGGCCAAGCAGGAGATGTCTCATCTTGGTGGCCATGGTGGCAAGTCACTTCCTCCTGTATCAGGTCCCACCTGATGGGCCATGGAGGCAACTCCTTCCTGAAGCTGTTCTGGTCCAGCTGCAGCCTGGGCACAGAAATTTGGAGGGGCACATGCCCTCTCTCCACCCCCCTGACACATCACCTGTGCCCCCACAGCCTTCCCACGCGTTGTGGTGTGTCGTCCCGTTCTCCACCCCCACCCCGGGTTCCTGCCCCCATAGACTAAACTGGAGAGAGCTGTGAAAGCTGCTTTCTAATGCCCTGCCTGGCTGCCATGTGTGCACGTGCTCACTGGGCTCCCTGCGGCTCATTCCCCCCAGCCCCAAGCAGCTCTTTGTCAGCTGGAATTCTGTTGGCCTGCAAAGAGAAACCTGCTGTTTCCTAGGTTTTTCTCCTTTAAAGGAGAAAATCTGTGTCTTTTCTCTTTCAGAAGAGAAAAATCTGCATTTTCCTGTGAACAGCAGAAAACTCAGATCTGTGCACATTATATTGGTGTTGGTAGCAACACTTTTAATATGGGGAAACTTGGGAGTAGCCAAACTACAGACATTTATACCACCCATTGACAATTCCACCATTGGTGGTACCTCGTATAGTTGCATTCAGACCTGCAGCTATAGAATTTTCTAGCTGGCTTCATCTCTAATGTTAAAACTTAATGGAATGTGGTTGAGAGCCTGACTGAACGTCTGACTTCCATGCTGCCAGTGTTGCCAGGCTGTCGTCAGTTTTCAGTTATTATATAACCTCCAGCTATATGTCTCTGTCTCTTTCTGATTCTGGTGGGAAACGGTTCTTAACCTCCTGAACTTTTAGATTGCTGGGTTCAGCAGAGCGGGTGGAGTTCCCCTTAAATTATAACCTTCACAATTCTGACATAGAGCTTCAGAGCTGGTCACTTGATGGATGTTTTTTCTCTTTGAAGCTTACCAGAAGTGGTAACTGATGTCAGAAGGTGGTAGAGTGGGAAAGTGGCTGCCAGTTGGATTGCTTTCTTTATTTTTAGCTAAAGATACCAGTGTGTAGATTACGTGAAGCTTTTATACTTTTGTTTTAAATGAAGATTCATCTTGAAGTTGCAGTTTGAGTTGCTTGGCTGTCTTGTGAGAGCCATGCTTCCTAAGCTGCAGTTTCTTCTGAAAAAGGCCAAAGCCTTATATTGATGTCACCTTGGAGCTGAAAATTTAAGGGGTAACACCTGAATCCAAGTTAGAAGGTTGTTTATCATGGAAATGGGGGATTTCCCTGGTCATGAAACCAACTTGTACCACAAACAGAAAAGAATATGAAGCATGTGTAACCTTAGTGTTTGTGCTATGCCATTCTAGACAACATACCAACTCAGATGATCAAGTTAAAAATACCCCAGTCTGGATTACTCAGATGGGATAGATTTTAAAGGTTGGATTTACCTTTTGCTGTGTTAGCTACTTTACTTGTAATTCCTTTAATTCATCTTCCACTATTAACCCAGAGAGCTGATTTCTCTAGTATCCCATAACAAAATTATCTGAAGGGTAGGCTGCAGACAGAACCATTAGAAATAAATAAAGCTTTTGTCTGAAATTGAAACAAATATTCTGGATATATTTTCTTGCGTAAAGTTCAAGAAAGCTGTTGTGCCCAGAGCTTACCTGCCCAGCAATGTCCTTTTAAGCAGATCTCAAATGAAGCAATTGAGGGGGTATAATCTCTGCTCAGAATTCTTACTCACTAGTCAGTGGTCTCTTATAAAAGTCGAGCAGTTTGAAATGTCAAATTAAGGTTTTGTGTGCCTACACTATAATAACATCTTTAATGCTTTAATCACTTGCGTTTTTTTTTTTTCCTAAGGACATTTGCCTCATCCAGTTCATAGGAGATGTAATCACTTCAAAATAATGAAATAGCTTATGCTTTTTCATCAGTGTGAGGCTCTATATAATTTATTTCCTGCATACTGTTGAAACTCTGCTCTGACGGCCAAGTTGTTACCCTTCTTTTGAATTTCTGTGGGCAGTCATCACTATAGTATTTGTTCTTCACAGATACTGGCTTTTAAGAAGTTTGTGGAAGGGATAGTGGTATTCCCATTTTACACGTTAGGGACAGATGCACATATGTTAATGCCAAAATCATCCATTTGTTTTGGCTACCTGTTTGAAATAGGGACTTGAATAATTACTTTTGTCAGAGTGATCAGCATTGTATAGCACTATATACTGTATTGGTATCTGTTGTAGCTGTGAGTACTCAGAAGATCAGATTCTAGCATCTCAAGTCATGGACCTGGAAATTAGGGAATGTGCAATAATGATAATCTCTGTAACATGTTATTTTAAGTGACTTGCCGGGTCTAAAATAGGAACTGTATGGCAGAGGAAGGGATAGAATCTAGTTCTCTAGGTCAGCATTTAATTACTTTAACCACTTTTCTTTTTGCAGGCCTCATTCACTACACATCTTACAAGCTGTGCAATAAAAGACAGCACATGTGGTCTGCCTCATGAGTTAAAGGACTAAGTGGTAACAACAGTAGGTTGTCATCCTCTGTAGATGGGTAGTATAGTGAGCTGAGACTGGTACTTTGCTGGTATATGACAGCAAAAGAATGGTTGGGGTTCACTTATCCTGGGTTCCATTATAGCTTTTGGAGGGGGCTGTACTCTGTTAAGCCCTGATTCTTTAGTTTTGTTTTCAATTATAATTTCCTGGGATTTAAGAACAAACTATAAAATAAAATTCCATTGTGTGATATTGAATTGATCCATAGGTCATTGGCAGATCCACCATAGAAATATCTTCTATTTGAGATAGCAGAGTAACTAATAGCAATATTGGAAGTCATCCTCTATATCGGTGAGAGTCAGCCTTTTTGGCAGGTGTTCCACAATTTAGTCCTGCATCTTCCCTGATTGCCACCCAGTTCCCTTTCCCTGCCCAATCTGCTTTTCTGCTTCCTGCCCTATCTGCCACTGTTACTTGTCCCCTCCCCAATCTGCTGTATGTCACATGCAGAGACTGCTTCTGTCACTTGTGGCATGTGTGCCACAGTTTGACTTCCCCTGCTTTATGTGGACAAGCAGTACAGTGTGATGAGACATTCTGCTGTCTAATTGGCAAAGAAGAATGGTGGGACTTATGAATCCTGGGCTTCATTTCAGCTTCTGGGAATGTGCTCTGCTTTGCCCTGTACTTTACCTGTTTGTCCCAGTCTTGTTTGTTTCTTCAACCCTAGCTCCTTGTCACAGTTCATCTCCTTTCTCCTTTTCTTATCCCCTTGTCCTTCCATTCTTAGTCACGCTTTCCTTCCTGCCCTCACAGCTCCTTGTGTTCCCTTCTCTTTGCCAAGTCAGTCAGTTTCCCTGTTCTGGTTTTTTCATCAATCTCTCATATCCTCATTCCTCCAGCTTTCCATCTCTTGTCTTCTTTCCCCCTGCTCCAACTCATTCCCCAGTTTCTTTGCTTAATAAGTCCCAGCCCCCCTTCCTACCACAGGTCTTCATCAGATCTCCCACCCAACTGACTCCCAGTCTCTTTACCCAGCCAGTCCTAATCTCCCCTTCATCTCTTTATCTGGTGTCAACCTCCTTCTTCACTCCTTATCCAGTGTCAGCCTCTTTCCACCTCTTTCCACCCACTGGCTCCCAGTAATCCTCTATTTCCCCCACTAGTTCCCATTCTTAATCTTGCTCTGCCAGTCTCTATTTTTCACTAACTTTTTTATGCCTTCACCCACCCTCCTCCTGCTAACTTCTGGTTTCTGTCTCCCTTCTCCCCTTGTTTTTGTTCCAATCTCCTCCCCTATATGTCATGCACCCGATACTCCAGATGTATAACTCTTGCCCCCTCTCCACTTCCTTCCCCATTCTGTCTGGGCCAGCCTGGTAGAGACATTGAAATCACAGGAGAGGGAGTCTCCCTACCATTAGTTCTAGTGCCTGGATCCAGCCTGTCCTGTATCATCTCAAAGCTGCGGTTGCTAGGAAGTCCTTCTTGCCCCAGTTGCTATGTTGGAGCCTGATCGGTGCAGATGAAAATTTTGGAGAATTGATCTGCAAAGCTCCAGCTGTATATGGGGAAAATCACAGTTCACACAGGTTTCTGTGCTTGGCCAATTTTGCTTGGCAGCAAGAGCTAGATTTTTAGCTCACTGACTCAACAACAGCACATACCCATTTTGAAAGGTCTGACCACATGGGTCAGGGTGAGAGCTGCTGGGTATTGAGTACTTGTGAAAGCATAACTCTGAATTTACTTTGAGACACGGCTGCATTGGAATTCTTGGTGAGCTTCTTGAATTAATTTCTGAAGAGAAATGAAATGTACTATGTAATTCTTAATGCTGCAATAATACCAAGGTTTGGCAAGATTAAAAACCACACATACAAGAATGGAGGTGCTGTGTCAGTGGGATCAGGGAGCAATATACTCATGGTCTAGCTCCCATCCCATACAATCTCAGCTTTAGGAAAGGGGGAGAAGCTGGGATTTCGATTAGTGTGCTATTCCTCATATTTTGGTGCTCTGTCTTCCACATCTTCCTTTTGCTGGTAACTTGACTGAACTTGAGGGAGGTTCCATTTCAAGCTGTTGGCCGTTGGAAAAGAGAGAGAAAACTGTCTTTTCTCACCTTCCAGGCCTTGTTACAGCCATATGGACTGGGGAGGGGGAAGGAACAAGGAGGTCTCTGCTGTTTTATTCTTATTCTTTTCACTTCCTGGATCCTGTTTCCCATATAACTTTCCTTATGGCAGTATTGTGAAATTGATGCAATTTTGGTTTGTTATGGAGGGATGTTATTGTGTGGCAGAGTTTTATGAACAGCATTAAGAGGAAACAGAACTGTCTGCATAGAAACCCAAAGAAAGCACTGCCTTGACTTCACTTCCCCAATGTATATTGAATATAATCTTTGCAATTACAAGGGCCAGTCCTGCAACCACTTAGCACACTTAACTTCATACCTGTGCATAATCCCCTGGCAGTAAGTGTCATATCTCTTGTGTTTTATACTTGCAAGTTTGGGCCCATAAGGTATTTAAAAAGCTACTTAAATTGTGCAGCTATTGAAGGCCTAAGCTTACACCATTACAAAGGAAGCTTCCCATTTACCATTAGCAATTGGGTTTTTCCAGTCCTGAGGATATCAGTTTCTTGTTATGTTTGACTGTGCTAGGTGTGTGTGTGAAATGTATTTTGAAAGCATTCTGGAAAGGTGATCATAGGCCCTTTTTAGCTCAGCAATGTTTGTGCAGTATTAGGAGAAAAACCAAGTAATGTTTTTCTTCTCTTATTTTTAAGGAAACATAATATGTGAGGGGTGGAACAATGCTTTTTTTCAGGAAATGTTATCCGTTTCCATTGTAGGGCTAGATGGATTCTGTTTTTAAATGTGGCATTTTAAAAAGAGCAAACTCTGATGTTATAAAGACATGGAAAATTATTCTTCCTCGAGGGTGGAGGAAGTGATTATTGCTGTTTTTTTTTCTCCCTCTGGTAGTATCTGATAATCTCCTTCTCTCCTGCTATTCTCGGCATGTTTCGTTGTCAGGCGTTGTCAGTCTAAAGAGCTAAAAATAACAAACGGGGGAGGCTGCTCTGGGGCAGCTTTCTCCTCTATATGCAACATGTTGAATTTAGTTCCTTCATGGAAAGGGCAAAAGGAACCTGCTATTCTTGTTGAATGGGATTTTTGTTTTTAAAATGCTGACAAAAATGTTGCTGTGCATCTCACATTTCCCAAACATTAATACTCTGCAGCATGTATGGGAGGCTGAAAGCATATGCTGCTGTAGAACTGAAGTCTCAGTGTCTATTTACAGGAGAAAAAATGAATACAAACTTACGATTCTCTGAAACCACAGGGAGATGGAGGCAGTTGTATTCTAATTAAAAAATGTACTTGACGACTTTGAATCAACGTGGAGAAACCTGTCTCAATCCACTCACAAGTTTTATCCGTTCATCCTTTCCCATGATATTGGAGTGTAACTCTTCTGCCAGTAAGCAGCAAAAAAGGCTGGGTTCATATTTCAGGGTACCTCATAATTTATACCAGTGACTCAAGCCCCCACCCAGAAATCTAGGAACAATATATATGCTGGGGCGTCCCATATAAACAACCCCGCCCCCCCTTGCAAGCAGTATAAACACAAAACCCAAATTTACAAAGAATAAAAACGAAGCAAAAGAAACCACTAAATATAATAATTACCAAGCAAAGTCTGTAGGTGGCACTCTCTTGGGGAAGGATTCACCTATATCCAGGCAATCTGGGACTTGGGGCTCCCCAATGGGTAGTTCTGGGGGCCTACACCCCTAAGCCTGACCTTCAGCAATGGGCTCGAGAGGGGGGCCCACACCGGACAGTCCTGAGGTGCTTCTTGGGGTCACTGCGCTGTGGGAAGCTGCTTGAGAGTGTGGGTCCTTCTGTGTTGCAAGGGGGGCACCATTGCTCCTGGAGATGTGGTAGAGCACCGACCAACACTTTTGCGTGGTGACTTTGAGGGGTTAACTGCATCTTTTGTCAGCATACCACACCCCAAAATTCCTAGTCCCAATCCCAGCTCTGCTGGGCAGAAAACTGCAAAAGAACTCAAAGGAAAGGTTAGGCTTATCTTGGCATGGGCCTGAACTACATCTAGTGCCCAACCACACCACTTGGTTGGGGCATAACTACAAAAGGGACAAAGGGAGTCCCAGGGCTATTTAACTGGGCCTGAGCTGGGCAGCAGAAAGCTGGCCAGGCCTATACTGCACTGAGGCCTGGATAGACAACAAGTACTGCCAGGCTTCACCCTGGCTCAAACCGTGCCAGGTTTCACCCTGGCCCAAATATGCCAGCCAAACATATGGCTGAGATTCAGCCACACAACTAAGCTGAAATGCAATAGCCGTGAAACAGCAAAAAAAGCCCACGCTTTTGGCTGCAAAGTGGACATCCAGTCTCAGCTATACTATACTTGGGCCAGGGTCTGGAACGGGCTCCCAAGGGAGGTGGTGCTCTCCCCTACCCTGGGGGTCTTCAAGAGGAGGTTAGATGAGTATCTAGCTGGGGTCATCTAGACCCAGCCCTCTTTCCTGCCTATGCAGGGGGTCGGACTCGATGATCTGTTGAGGTCCCTTCCGACCCTAACATCTATGAATCAATGCTGAAACAATACAGTTACAAAGCAGAGGGGCCAGTAACTGCCAGGACCCATTTCTGGTCAGTCTTCTCCAGGAATTAACATCCCCACAGTATTATCCCACTCAAGTGAAAAAAGGGGAAAGAGGAAGGAAATAAATGTCTCAAACTCTGAGACAGACTTTCTCTCCCTGTAACTGAGGCTTTGCCATCCCATAGCTTTTGTCTGCCTCTCTAGTGAAGGCGGGGGAGGGGAGACCCCCACCCCACCCCTATGGGGAACAGATTTTTTGGCTCCCAATTCAGCTGTGTGGCTCTCAGCAGCTGCAGAAGAAAGGGAGGGCTCAGACCAGGTGGCCTGAAATAACTTGTCTGACACCCTCATAGGGTCCCAATCAAGAAACAGCATCATTTGAACACTGCTAATGCAGACCAATCAATTCAAAGGTGGTCAGTGCTCCTGGATCTGGACAGAATTAGTCACTAAACTGGTTTTACAGGTTCTTAAGACAATGGTCTGGATGCAAGGAGGGAGAGGGGGGGTGGTCCTCTTTCAGTCCCAAACCCCCCCACAGTATGTAACAAGTAGAAGCACACACTTTACCATACACAGCCCCAAGTGTGTGGGGTGTTACAGGGGAAACTTCCATCTTATTTGGTCTTTCAAATACTGTTGCATTCCTTTAGTAAGAGTGGGAGTAGCAATTTGCAAGGCTACTTTGTAGTGGAATCAAAGGAAAAGGTCAGTGGCTCCCACTACCTTGCAGTGATTAAAAATGAGCTTAGATGTCAGGGCTATTGGGTTCTGTTCCTGACTGGTCATGAACATTGTCTGTGATCTTCTTCAGGCCTCAGCTTCCTGTTTTGTAAAAAGTATTCTACTTTGTTCATAGAGTTGATATTATTAGAAAGATAGCTTTCAATGAACAAGCAGTACAAGGGAGTTTATTGATTAAAAAATGCCAATTAAAAAAAAGGGGTGCAGTAAGAGTTCTGGATGTGTACGAGACCAGCCAGTTGCAGTAGTGCGTGGCAGGGCTCAGGAGCAGTGTAGGATGCCTGGAGGACCAACCAGTCTTGTCACAGAAGACTTGGTGTTCTATGAGCTGGTTCAAAATAGTGCTTGATTTTTCCAAGTACACTTTTAAACCATTCTGAGTAGATTTAAACTAGTCTAACAGGCTTGTATGTCAGTCTGCCTACAGTTTAAACCACATTTGAATCTTTTTAAGTACTTTGTATGTCCATGCCAGTAGTCAGTGAGGAGCATGTTTAAGTCTTTTGACTCAGTCAATCCTTTGGTATCTGCTGAGACCTGGTAGAGGCTAATTGTGAGGGTAGCATAATGGTGTGAAAACTGTTCTCTTGAGGACTGTGGAGAACCCTGATTTTATTGCACAGACTGCTAGGCAGCCATTCAGAGGAACAATGTTTGGTCATTGCCAGACTTATTCCACTGATTTTACAAGCTGAGAAACTCCATACTTCATTGTTGTGCCCAGACTGTGTGGTGGGTCTCTTAAACAACAAGTATAATGACTGTCCTTGTATAGTTTTCTGTGAGGATAAACCTCAGGAGTTGTTCTTTTTGTGTTTTTAGTTCAGCATAGATTTTATTTTATATCTGTTTTCTCCTTTTTATGTATTAAAAAAAACACAAACTCTACTAGCATAGAAGCAACACATTGTTTTTAAGAACTGCTCCGAGTATGCTTTGAAGATACCCATTGCTGGCATGCCTGACCATTGTCTTTTGGTTTTAGACTTGTCTGCACTAGTTTGCAGATGCTTGGTACCATTGTTAACACCAGTTTGTTAATGTTTAAGGGCCCTGGTGCAGTGTGGTTTCTGGCAGTTGAAGTGCCATGTCTTTCTAGCATTATAACCCCTGTAGCTGAACTGCTGATGCTGTTGCTGGTAGGAAATAAATGTGTGTAAAGTTTCTCTATCCGGTACAAGGTAATGTAGGATTATGCCTTTGCTGGATGTAAAATTAGTTTTAATTGCAGGTATTTGTTGGGTGACTTGCTCATCTCTTTTGACAGTGTTGGCATGGAAGCTCTGGGGCAGAATTCTGACCCCTTCCTTCCTCACATTTTAGGATGTGTTACAATTCTCACCTCCTGAGGCACCCCATGACTTCATCGGGGCTGGAGGGTTTGGCTCTTGAAGAGAGCTTTGACAGTGCTCATGGCACTTGGTGTGTTTGCTGTAAAGTTTGCTGTTCAGGGACTTGGCACACTCTTAAGAGTCCTGTGTTTGGCAGTCAGAGCTGTGATACCTCATCTTAAATGGCCTCAAGTATAGGTTTCAAAAGCATCTGCCTTGCATCTGATAGGGCAGTTACTGTGAGAGCATGAGGCTCCCATAATCGGACAGGAGGATGTCCTCTTGCAGACTTATTCCATGTTGACTGCACTGGTAGTTTACATGCTCTAGACAGTTAATCCAGCTTTTAGGGATGCCTAAAAACCCTAAAAAACCCTTTTAGGTTTTGTTCTGAGCTGTGTACACCAAAGCAGATTGGCTAGCATCCTCACATAGTAAGGTGACCCAGATTACATCTGGGGTACTGTTGGGCAGTGGTAAAAAGATTGCAGAATGTTCTGATTTTGTCTATTTGTTGCTATACAACATCAGCCTTCCACGTAGTATTTTATCCCAGGGACATTTGTTGCTGCTGGCAGCAGCTGGAGAAAAAAACCTAAACCTATGCTCCAAGCAAGTAGACAGCATTTCACCCATCTAGCTCCCTTTTTCTTTCATTGCCCTACTCCATGTTCCATGCATATGTAGAGCAGGACCCCTGTACTTCCATTTCTCTGCTTCACTTTGTGAGTCAAGATGTTCTAAAAAAGCTTCCCCAGTAGTAATTAGAACCTGCATTTATGTATCCATACTAATGTGGTGTGGTCCCAGGAGCCATCTGCAAAGCCTCCACCTCTCAGGTTTTCCTGTGGCTTGTTTTGAAGAGGAAAATTGTTGAAGTTTATTTTTCTGTCTAGATCAGGATATTTTGATTTGGGGTGTGCCATCCACATCCCAGTTTCCCATTTAAAAGGGAAACTACTCCATGCAAAAAAAGTCCCTTAAAAGTACTATTTCTAAGAAGATGGAGAATATGGAGTACATAAAATGAGCACTAGTATTATGGGGGTGGGGGAGGGAAATTATGCTTGTATAGAGAGACTTGATGTCACTTGCTTGCTGCTTTACAAATGTGGTTTTACTACATCAGTGAACACTACAAGATGGGGAAGAGTTAGTGCACTAATTCTGTTTGTAGCCTCCTGATTTTGTCTCTGTCTATAGTAACACCAGGAGCAGGAAAGGAGCAACTCTTACTACATAATTGCAGCCTTGCAATTCAAAAGGAGAGCAGCTGCACCTTAGGAATTTGAGTGCTAGCTAGCTAGCAAGTCCACTTCTGTGTGCTGGTGGCATTAGGGATCAGTATTGATCTCAAATGAAATGCCCTTGTAAAGTGTGTGTTTGCACTTTTAAAAATTCTTAGCAAAGCAGGGGTTGTATTAAGTGGTGCGCAAGCAACAGGTCCTATGGTAGTAAAACTTAAACCTCAGTAGAATAGTAGTAGGAGAGCTCTGCCATTTAGAAGAGATTTTTTTTCAGCTTTCTAATAGGCTCATGTATTTGTCTGGATGGTTCTGAGTTGTAGAGACTTTTTAATGTATGAAATAACTCTTTCACATTACTGTGATATCAGTGTTTGTCAGGATTTGGAAAAGCACTTCTGTATGTCATTGCAGGATTAGGTCTTTAATCTGACATCCTGCTTCGTACCAGTGATCTTTTTGTAAACCCTGAAAGTTGCGTGGATAGCTGCTTGATTATTCTTTTCCCACAGTGTTAGCTCACTAAACCAGTCTCTGCTTGAATTGTAAATGGTACAAAATAAACATGCAGATTATCTGGGGGACTAAGGTTCCATGCAGTCAACGTCTGAAATTCCAACCATGCCACTCTTATTGTTTTGTTTTGTATTAGTTCCTTTGACGGTTTTCCTGTCTTTATTTTTTTTAGGTGTATAAACATTTAGCAGATGTGAATTGAGGAAAATGATTAACATGAGTGTTTTGTTAATTGGTTTCATGAAAATCACCATGTTGGTAATTATTGGGAATATACTTTGTCACAGAACTTGGTGTTTTTTTTTAACATATACCATTTGGTTTATCTTTTTTTTTTTCTAATACCAGTTAAAAGGATTTACAAGAACAAACATTTCCTGCAGTGTTTGCATCCTATCTCTATATCTGCTGCAAGAGAACTAGAAAGTGATAGGGACTAGAAGCAGTTATGGCCATTTCTAGTGAAGTATGAAATCCAGGCTCCTAAATCTGTGTTTGCATTGCCCAGGTATGAATGTTTCGGCTTTTACCTGTAGCACAAGAGCCTGTTCTGGTGAACAAACTGAAAACATTTTTACACAAAGCTGGTAGGTTAAATCATTTTCTGGAATCTTGGATTATAATGTTAAAAAGCAGGAATTATCCAAAGGAGTAATCAGAATCATGGAAGGGTCCCTACAAATTCTTACTCAGATGAGTAACCCTTAGTCACAGAACTAGTGTCACTACTCACCTCTTAGTCACTGTGGTCCATGCAACCACTCTTCATTGTCCCTTACTCAGTACAGTTCTCTGCAGGGGAAAACCCTTATTTCACTCCTCCCCCCTATTTTATTGGTGGGAACAGGAAATGACTGCTTAGATTGCCTAAAGTGGTGCATGCCCTTACCTGTGCCAGACTCTACCAAGCCTTGAGTCAGCATTGTTAAACCACACCTTAGCTCTCAGGTATGCAAAGGTGTTGTGGCTTCCTGTTGGCATGCATACCTCTACCTTGCCTGGAGTTAAGAAAAATGTGAGTATGTGGCCACTTCTTTCCTTTTTTATCTGTGAGGCAAGCAAAAGTTCAATTAGGAAAAATGCTTATTTCTTATTGGCCAATGGCTGTGGTTCTTTTTTCTTTTAATCTGTACATGCAGCTGCTGTAAGAGGAGTCCTTTTGAAGCCTACATGTTAAATATTTTCCAAGCATAAAAGATATCATTTCTGAACCAATAGTTCTAAATCTTTGCATTTCAAATATTTTCCAAGACATTCATGCAGCAGCAAATGCCCAGACTACCTTTTAGGTGGACTAATCTGTGAATTAGTTACAATTGACTTGGGCCAAGTAAGCAGCAAAGTGACAGCCTTTCAGACCTGTCATTTTCAAAGATCAGGGGTAGACAAAAATAATTGACTTTGCCCCTTATCTTTGTGGGGACAGCAAAGTATCCTTTTGCTCTGGCCTAGGCTATGTGGATGATTTCAAGAATCCCAGTGGTGGCAGCAGCCCTGTAGAGTAAGGGTAACCTCACACCACTCCTGTCTGACTCTTGGTTGTAGAGCAGAATCATTTTCTTCCCACTTGGGGAAAATCCTTCTCCAGACAGATTCATATGCCCAGCTATATCTCAGAATCTAATTATCGCTTTCCCAAAGAGTGTTTGCGCACAGCCCCTGAGGAATGCTAAATATGACAAGTGTTAACTTTAGAGAGATAGAAACTCTTGGCCAAAAAGTTTGACACACAACTCATCTTGTGACACTATCAGGGGTTCTATTTGAAGCATTATGTCATGTCTGAAGACTTTTTAGAGCTTTCCTTAACGAAAGGCTTCTGATTGTGAGAATAAAATAACAACATCCGGCACGCTGACACTCCAGAATGTGATGCAACACTTGGGGAAAAGGTGCTTTGGAAAAGAAGCTGCTGACTTGTTTCTAACTCATCATTTAGGGATTGTAGGAGCAAGGTTTTACAAAGCATAAAACTAGGAGGAATGTTTCCGTGGCAGACCTGTCAATTTCCATTGTTTGGATTTAATTGGCTTAAGCATTGAATTGCAGCCTGAAATGTGAGCCAGAGGTTGAAACTAGCTGTTTGGTTGTCATTTTCCAAGCAGGAAGAGAAGAGCAAAAGTGATGAAAACTATATTCTAAACGATTATTTAATAGAAAAATTGTCTTTAAATCTTAGGCATAAGCTAGTCCTGAAGAATTTTCCCTTTCACATCCTGGTTTGCGGCTGAGAGCAGAAGTATAATATAGTGGCATTCTGTGAAAAGAGAATATAGTCCCTACGATAACATCGCAGAGTGACTTTAGGCCAAGCCTAGCAGATGTATAAGTAACCAATCTCTCCCAGGAATGGAACTTGAGATTCTTTATAGACACGTCCAGGCCAGATCCAACCAGCAGCCATCCTGCTTTCTCTGCATGTCCATACAATGTTTTAGCCATGGAGCTGTGGAAAATATTTCTTTAACCTTGTAAAACTGGTTGGTAAGTGGTCTGATTCATAGGATTTTTTTCCCCTTGCTGTGGAACTCTTGTACACTGGCTTTTTAACATATTAGGAATGTGTAGTTTTTGTGTCATGCTGCATACATGTGTCAGAAAGGTACCAGTTTAGCAACTTATTCTAGAGGTGATGCAACAAAATCTGTAGGTAGGAAGATTCCACACAGGAAGCTTTTTCCTGGAATGCAGGAGAGTGATTCTAATTTCTGCTTTCTGTTACCACTTTTTTTTCCTTTTTGAGAGAGTATCATCTGTACCAGCCTTTGCCTTAAATCTAGGAGTACCTTAGTTGCTGATGAGACCCAACAGTGGTGCTTAGATCAGAAAACAAGGTAGCAACATACACTGTGAAGAAGGGCGTGTAGCTAATCACAGGATCATACCTTTGAGGTTAGATGAAAGATGTGAGCAGCAGTAGGTATTTATAATATCCTTTTATTGTAAGGATAAGGCACTAACTAGGGCACTAGAACAGCCTCTCAGATAGCCTATAATAGGAATTAACATGGGAGTAACAGACTGACTTGGGTAAGCTCAAAACATGGAGGAAGACTAGTATCAGTAACTGAGAACATATGCTTAGAGTTGCTATATCCTCCTGGGAAGCAAAAGTGCAGAGGAAACCAGACCAATTCTTTTTCATCCACTATAATCACTGGTTTATCTGGCCCTGGTCAGCAGTGTCCAGAAGCTATTATCTGAAGACAGTATCTGAAGTCATTATCGTTGGCATCCAGCAGGGGTCTGTGGACTGTCTGCTTCCAGTGTATGCTGTCCATCCATGGCAGAGTAGCTTTCCCCTTAGAAGGGAATCCCACTGGTGATATGTGGTGGCGTGAAAGTGAAGTTTGCAGTGCTAGCAATGTACTTGCTCTTTGGACAGAGAACCTCATTCTGAAGTGCTGCCAGGCTGGTACTTGGCATTAAAGGATAAAGGAGATGCAAGATCATGAAGCCAGGGAAATTAACATGAGCTGTTGGTATGACAAGATTGCATAAAAAGCTAGCGCTATTTTTGCGTGCATCTCTGGCCACGTGAGAAGTAACACTTTTACTCTACAAAGGCTTGTGATATCCTATACAGGTTATCATGTGTGGTTCTGCTTTCCATGCATTAGAAAAAGGCAAAGGTTACCAAATAAGGGTTCAGGAATGATAGAGGGGCAACTAAGGGGACACAACATATAAGGTTTAGGAATAAGAGAGTCTAGGACAGGGGTGGGCAATATACGGCCTTGCCCCTGCCTGTCAAAGATGACAGGAGACAGGGGCAATAGGACCCAGAGGAGGACTGTGGGTGATGGCCCCAGTTCTTGGGGCTGGGCTGGCTCCTGCTGAGTCCTGCCATCGTGGTCATGGAGCTGGGAGCTATGTGGTGCAAGAGTGGCCAGCAGACTGGCAGGAAGGCAGGGAAAGGGGCAGCAGGGGGAGTGGAAGTCAACAGGAGCATGGGGCTTGCACCGGTGCCCTGGGGCCAGTGCTGGCGGGACTCAGAGCAGGGCAGCAGGAGCACAAGGTGTGGGCTGGCAGGGGTCTATGGAGCCAGGCTGGGCTGCACCAGCAGGGGGAGAGGGGAGCTGGCCTGGCTCCATAGGGCCCCTGCTGGCCAGGACCCTGCATTTCTGCTGCCCCACTCTGGGCCCTCCTGGCACTGGCCCTAGGGCACCAGCACGGACCCCGCGCTCCTGTCCGGTTGTCGCTGCACACCTGCACACCCACTCACTCCCAGTCCCCTACCACCCCAGCCTTGTGGTACACATGGGGACCAGCACATGCAGCCCCAACCTTGTGCACTCTGCACTTGCCTGTCTGGGCTGAGCAGCGGCAGCGTGCGACAAACTGCTGCTCATTGTGGTTGGGAAAGCAGCCCCCCACACTGCCTGTGCTTCCTGGTGAAGCTGCTTGGAGCCTGTGCTGTACTACCCTGCATCTCTGCTGCATCACTGCTGCCTCTGAGCTGCCCCGCAGGGCAGTGGTTGCAGGGCAGGGAAGCCCCATGTGGGCTCTGAGCAGCTGCACCAGGAAGCACCAGCAGCAGGAGGAAGAGGGGCCACTTTACCCCCACGCTGAGCAGCAGGTTGTCCCGCTCCGCTGCTGCTCAGCTTGGGCCCCAGCGCCAGTTCTGGCATAGCCCATCGGAGCTGAGCAGCACCAGCAGTGGCCGCAGCAGCTGGGCAGAAGCTCGGCATGGGAGAAAGCGGCCCTTGCCGCCGCTGGGCAGTTTTTGGTGCAGCTGCCTGGAGCCTGTGCTTGCCGGGCTGCCCTGCAGCTTCTTCACTGCCACCCGGCAGCCTCACCAAAAATTGCCTGGTGGCGGCAAGGGAAAAAGGCTACTTTCCCCCATGCCGAGCAGCAGTTTCTGCCCAGCTGCTGTTGCCTCTACTGCTGTTGCTCAGGCCCAATGGGCAAGCCCAGAGCCAGCGTGGGGCAAGCAGGGTTGAGGCTGTATGCGCTAGTCCCCACCACTACTGCTGCATGCCCAAGTGCAGCAGCACACGCTGTGGCTGGGCAGTGCAGAGTGGGCATGGGGCATGCTGGGGCTGCACGCTGGTGGTGGTGGAGAGGTGCCATAGGGTGCTTGGGCTCTGGGCTGTTCCCCGGTGGGGGCAGGTGCTGACTGGCTCAGGGGGGCGTGCACAGGGAGGCTCCCATGCACACCCCAAATACTCTCAATCCCTTCCCGCAAACCCTACAGCCACACCCTCCCCC
>NW_005841844.1:190304-200931 GCF_000455745.1 Alligator sinensis
CCCCCCAATCACACCCCACAAATACTGTACGTACACACACACACACACACACACACACACACACACACACAAACCCCCCCCCAAAACCATCCACATCCATATTACTTGACAAGCCTGCGTACCCCACACAATATACAAGAGTAAGATTGCATTTTGAGCTATTATGCAATCACTTTTACATATACAGCACAAATGCACAAACCATTATATATTATTATGGGTGTTTGATATTCAGTATATAATTGGTTTGTTTTTTTTCTCCCATTCTGAGATGGCAAACCCTGTTTCCTAAAGGAGTCCTTTTCAGGGGCAGGGAGACGGACTTCTGGTGGCAAAGGTCAGGGGTTAGGGAGTGGGACATCTAGTCCCAAGATGGTGACCAGGGGGCAGGGCACCTGTCAAGGGGTGGGGCTACCCTTGCAGCCCTTGACAGTTTGCCAAATCTCAGTAAGCAGCCCTCTGCCCAAAATAATTGCCTGCCCCTGGTCTAGGAGTTGGTTGGCAAGATCAGTGCACAAATGTTTTGTATAAATGGAGAAAAGTGCTACAATTTGCCCTTGGGTGGCAGAACAAAGAGCTTTGATTATGCTAGATTAGGGGTGTCAAACTCACCCCTGGCCAGATCTGGACCACAAGGCTCCTCACGTGCTGGATCGAGATATGACAGCAGCAGGATGAGCAGTATTTCAGTGAGCCCCATAGCCCTGAATTCTGCTGCAAGCTCTATCCTTGTTTGCCCCAATCTTAAATTCCCAGCCCCTCTGGGAGCCCCATGGGTTGGAGGAAATGGTTCTGTGGGTCAAATGTTTGACACCCCTTGTCTAGATCCATGGAAACTGCACTGGTAATATTACAATATACACAGTAAATTTCTATCAGAAAATCCCACCCCTCCCCCTCACACTCCTTTCCCCACTGTAATGCCATGATAAATGTTTCTGCTAAGCAGGAGTATTGGATCAGTGGAATAAAAACTAAGGAGTTGGTCTGGGTTTCACCTTTGCAGATATGGAGTAGGTTAAAAGAGACCTTTTTATGAATGGCATAGTGAACAGTGATGCCAAGCACAGGCACTCATCTTTTCTGGCTCCCTATCTGAATTTAGGTTTGGTTTGGTTTGGTTTTTAATTGAACTTTACGTAGGCCCTCTGCCCACAGATTCAGAATGGCAGGTCTCATTAAATTCTCACGTGCACTTGGATGCCTTCAAGGCTGCCTTCTACATCTACTCCTCAAATCTGCAGTAGTTAAGAGACTGCTAGGGTACATGCCGAATGGCGGTTGTAACCTCAGGCCATTTCTCCACGTTTGGAAGTTCTTATAAATGGCAGTTTAAGGCAAATGCCATAGGAAGAAACTGTCATTTCTGAAACCAGTTTCCAGGCAAGCTCCAGCCAGTCAGTGCTGGTGAAATGAAATGTATAGGAGTCCCTGGTCATTTTCATGTCTGGGTGACACCCTGTGTAAGATTGTGTGTTGGTATTGCTGAGTCCTACTGTTTGGCAGCAAGGAGTTAAGCCACTTGCCACAATATGTGCTAAGTAAACTTTAATAAAACTAAAAAGACGTATTTTCTTGGTAGAAGGGTCCTGACATGCAGACCCATAGCGAACTGAATGAAGGGTCACTTGTAGTCCACAATGGGGCCAGGGAGAGCTTTTCAGAAGGATACAAGATTTCTGCTCCAGACAAAGGCATCAGCTGGCAAACTGGTCTCTTCCTGCCACTAAACCGTTAATTTCCTCCCTTGATGTAGCAACAATTTAGCAATTTGTACATCCCTTCTGATGTAACCAGAGCTGGGAATTCAGTCCTCTTCCCTAAGTCTGTTTTTAACAAATCCCTGGGATTCTGCTTGTGCTGTAAGTTCTGTTTATTGCACGGGTTGTGACATGGGTGCAGAGTGGTTGAGGTAATTATCTTTGGGATTTTCCAAGATGAGAGGCATTAAGTATCTGAATCATATTGAGATTTTGGAGGAATTGAGTGCCTAGCTCACTTAGCCTCCTATGAGAAGCCCAGCCCACAGTTCCAGTGTATATAAAGGTAACAACTTAACTGTCCTGCTTCATGAGATTAGGTTCTACCTGTACAAAGTCCCCCTTCAGTTCCAATTCTGTCTTGGTATTATCCACTTCCTCCACTGTTGTGTAATCAGTGTGCCATGTAAGGCAGCCATCTCTCTGAAGTGAACACAGCTGTTTTCTGGTGCCGACGACACCATCAATAGGTGTAAGGGTCAATAGGTGTAAGCTCTGCAGTTTGTAACACAAAAATGTCATGCTGCACTTTCATGGAGCTGTTCTGAAATCCCTGGGAATCCACACAGGCAGATGTATTCTGATAGTACGCTGTCACTTCTAGAATTAGGGCCACAGCTGGTAATCACCTGCACTACAGCTTCTTAGAACATGCTCAGTTAGCAGGGAGATGCTGGCAAAGTTTCTCTCTCTTTTATTTAAAAAAAGAAACAAAAAAACCCATGAATTGACTGTAACTTGCTATCCATGTATGGAGAATGGAGGGTGAAGCTGTGGTATTGCACGCATGCACGCACACACGCACCCACATTTTTCGTATAACTAGTTTCCTTGAAAAGAAATAAAAAACAAAGACGTCATATGAATACCTCTTGGTGGTCGGAGATACTCAGATAAGCAAAGAACTGGAATGTAAATTTGAAAGCCTGAGCATCCAGATTTGGAAACTCAAATATCATCCAGAAGAGCGAGCGAGGCCTGTGTTAACCAGGGCAGTGAAAAGCATATTTCAGGCAGCAGCTGAATTATGTCTTCACAATATTGGTGAGTGCTCAGAGGGCGTGTAACAATGGCTGTTGTGGATGGTGTTTCTAGTCAAGCTAACAGTTAATGGAGTACGTATTACTACCAATAAGGCTCTGTCACATTTGTGTTAGCTGAATTGTCCACAAGCACATATGTGGCAGTGAGAGGCAGGCTGCCATGGAGATCAGCAAACCAGAAGTCCTAGAAGGACCACAGAGGCAAGATGTCCAGCGCTGGCAGAAAGTCCCAGCTCCACTCCCAGCACGATTTGTTAGTGTGGTCCAGCTCCACAGCGTGTTCTGGCTGGTCACTGCTGGAATGTTAACGTAAAAACATGCACTATGGAGGTGAGTGGCCAGACTGGAAATGGAAGCCAGGGAGCAAAAGAACTGGACACCAGGCTGGATTGTCCCAACAGGAGTAAATGGTGGGAACCGGAGCTGATTCCCATGAATAGAGGCTCAGAGGAGAGAGAGAATGGCAGCTTGGAGATCTGAATCAGCAGGTCATCTTGGAGCATCGGCTGTCCTGTATGAAGAGAGAAGAAAAAAACATCTAACCATGAGTGAAAAGGGAAGTGAGAAAGAGCTAAACCTCTCATTCTTCCCTCACACCTATTACTGATTATAGAGAGATTGGAGAATAAGCACCCAAATGGTGCAAGGAAGAATATTTTTGTCTGGGGACAAGACTTGGTATAGAGGATAGCCTGTTGCTTTGGGGACTTATTTTTGTTAAGCGAGGCTTCAGGATCAGAACTATGTAATAAGGTAATTCACAAAGATGCTGTGGCTACACAGTTGGTCCCGCTTATCTAATTGTGATGTTAACAACAGGCTGGCACTAGGATGGGGTGTATGGGGAGGTGGAGCCCCAAGGTACATCGCTAGACCGAGCCGAATGTCAGTGTAGGAGATATTCAAACTTACACCTCCTCCAACCTAAAAGAAAACATCAAGACGTAGCAGGCCAGAGAATTTTTACCGTAACATTTCGGCAATTCAGTCAAACTGTTCACTGTCAGGGGCAAGGATGTAGGAGACTGTGCCACAAGAAGTAGACGTCCAGCTAGAAAGAGAGACACAGACATCTACAATATCTTAAAACTGTTTGGATCAGATCATGGTGGGTTTCTTGTTTTTCTTTAAGCTGGTCTGACCAGGCAGATTTCATTTCAAACCATCCTGCCCAGTGCTTTGCTGTCCAGGAAAGAGCGAGCTGTGGAGTCGCATCCTAGATAGGAGTTTCTGTATAGATTCTGGTAAGTGGGGAGTGAGAACAGGTTCTTATATAAAAAGTTCCTGCTGTTGCTGCTGTGGTTACCTAATCAGAAACCAGCCTGCAGCTGTGAGAGAAAAGAGCACCTTGGTTTTCCCAAGTTACACTTTATAAGCGGATACTGTTGCAGTATCTGTGTCACACTCATTAGGATTCCAGCCTGTTAGTCAGAATGTAATGAGCCAGGTATTGCCCTGATCCTTAAGTGCTGCTGGCTGGTTTGTGAAGTTTGTATGTGGTAAATTGTGCCCCCAGTGTTCCAGTTCCAGTTCTCCCTCTGGTGGTGAAATTTGTATCTAGCTCTCAAACCATTAATGTGCTGGAGGGAATTGACTGGATACTGGGAAGCACTCTGTAGAGCTCTGTTTCAAAACATGCTTGGGCCTCTCCCCTAGTTCCCTCCCTCAATTCCATTGTCTCTACCTGAGGCATAGATGTCCACTGTCTGAGTTGTGGAGCTTGTTGAGTTTGATTCTCCTTTTCTGCCAGGTCCTGAGTTTGCATTTGAGCTTCATCACTGGAATTGCCTACATGGAGATTTCCCATGGCACACTGAATGTGCTGCACTGCCTTATTTGGGAGAGCAGCTGCCTTTGGAAAACTGGTCTATTGTGGGGCATCTTGGATGGAAAGAGAAACAGAAGCCCCTTGGCAGACCAGGAATAAGCAGCAGATTCTCTAGGCCAGAAGTGTCAAGATCAAGCCCATGCAGCCATGTTCCCTGTTCTGTGGGGCTCCTGGAGGGAGTAAGGAATCTGGGGGCAGAGCAAATTCCAAAGTAGTAAGCCCAAGTAGAGATATGGTTTGTAGCAGTAGGGTGAGCAGCAGCTGTGGCTCCTGGGCTTACATGGCAACTCGGGCACCTGCGGCAGTTAACGCCACTGATGATCATCTTGTTGCCAGAGGTGAGTTGGGATCTAGTGGGAGGAGGAGGGGCTACACCCCTGCTCTAAGCTATTTTGCCTTGATCTTCAAAAGTCAGGTAATGGGATGTGGGTACTATAAAAGGTGCTCTCTGACTCTGGAAACCAGGAACTGTTTATAAACAGTACCCTCTTTGGTACTAAGGGCACTTTATGCTACCTCCCATTCTCATCTGTATATCAGTCTGAGACCTCACTCTGCCAACACAGAGGGAGCCCTGAGCATGGAATATAGATTTATATGACCTATAGTGCCATACCAACAGGCCCTTTTGCATGAATGCTTTAGTCATGTCAGACAGGATTAGCATTCAGAGCCCTCTTATCCATCAGAAACCAGGTCTAAAACCTTTTAGCTTGCTTTTCTAACAATGAAAGCTTGGAATCCTGTCCAGTTATGAAGACCGCTCAATGTCATTAATGTTCAGTTGTGTCAGTTTAAATGAGAATTGTTTAGTGACAGTGGTGGAAGCTGGAAAACTCCACTGTTTCTCGCATCATTTTGCATCTCTTGAGGATGAATTTTAAATAGAGGTCTTGGACCAGATCCAGATTGGGAATCTAGGTGCCTGAATGAGACTTAGGTGGAATTTAAATTCCTGTCCCTACTCAAGCAGCTGTAAAACAATCCTTCGTTAAACATTTTGGTGAAAAGCATTTTTGAGCTTAAGGAAGGCCCTCTATTCTTGGTGTCATTGCTGGAGTAGTCTTGTGTGAGAGGGCAGGGAGCTTATAAATTGTTCAGCCTAGTCTTAATGGATACACCAAGTTGTCTGCCATGTTGTCATCCTGGTCTAGAGTTAAATAAAACCCCAGCTATGACTAGAAACATGTGCTTGGAAGGGATCTCCTTCTTGGAAGTACATTTTTAACCTTAGTCTTCCCAGGCAAGGTCAGCTCTACATCTGGCAGCACAGTTTGGGGTGGAGTTGAGCACCTGACAGTTGCAAAAGAGTGAGCTAGGTACCATTTAGAAAAGCTGGACATGTGCAAGTCAATGGGGCTGGATATGATGTGCCCAAGGGTGTTGAGGGAGTTTGCCAGTGTAATTGCAGAACTGCTGGCTGTTACCTTTGAAAACTTGTGGTGATTGGGAGAGGTCCCAGATGGTCGGAAAAGGACAAATATAGTGCCCTTCTTTAAGAAAGGGAAGAAGGATGATCTGGGGAACTATAGATGGGTCAGTCTCACCTCAGTTCCTGTAAAAATCAAGGAATCCATTTTCTAAGCATTTGGAAGAGAAAAAGGGATTAGGAACAGTCAGCATGCCTGACCAACCAACCTGGCATCCAATATCAAGTGGAGTGCCCCACAGACTGGTCTTGGGGCTGGTTTTGTTCAATATCTTCATCAGTGATCTGGAAGAGGGGTTTTCAACCTTTTTGCATCAGAGTACCCTGAGCAGCTGATTGCAGAGTGGGGGCAGCTGCTGTGTGTAAGATGCCTCCACGTCCAGCTGGGCGGGCAGCATCTACAACAGCACAGGATGATGCATGGTGGTGCTCCATCCCTGTCCACCCATGCCCTAGGGCCTTCTCAAGTACCCCCTGGGATACATGTACCCCTGGTTGACAACCCCTGATCTGGAAGATGGGATGGAGTGCAGCCTCAGCAAGTCTGCAGATGACATCAAGCTGGGTGGAGTAGTAGATAATGTTGGGAGGGTAGGGCTAGGATTCAGAGACACCTAGATAAATCAGAGGATTGGATCAAAAGAAATCTCATGAAGTTCGATAAGGGCAAGTGCAAAGTCCTTGCACTTAGGAATGCAACAATCCTGTGCACTGGTACAGGTTGGGGACTGACTGACTGACTGGCTGACTAAACAGCAGCTCTGCAGAAAAGAATATGGGGGTTACTGGGGACAATAAGTTGAATAGGAGCCAACAGTATGCCCTTGTTGCCAAGAAGGCTAACAGCATACTGGGTGGCATTAGGAGCATTTCCAGTAGATCGGGGGAAGTGATTATTTCCCTGTATTTAGCATTGTTTAGGAGGTGACATCTGGAGTGCTCTGTCCAGTTTTGGGCTTGCCATTACAGAAGGAATGTGGACAGATTAGAGGGCATCTGATGGAGGGCAACAAAGGTGGTTGGAGGGCTGGGGAGCATGGCTTATGAAGAGAGGCAGGGGGAGCTGAGCTTGTTTAGTCTGGAGAAGAGAGGACTGAGGGGGAGTTTAGTAACAGCTTTCAACTACCTGAAGGGTGGCTCCAAAGAGGATGGAGCTACACTGTTCTTAGTGGTGGCAGATGACAGAACAATGAGCAGTGGTCTTAGGTTGCAGCAAGGGAAGTTTAGGTTGTATATTAGGAATAACTTTCTCACTAGGAGGGTAGTAAAGCACTGAAACGGAAAAAAACCCAGGGAGGTTGTGGAATCTCTGTCCCAAGACAAAGAAAAAGCCTTGACTGGGAGGATATAGTTGGGGCTGGTCCTGTTTTGAGTAGGGATTGGACTAGATGACCTCCTGAGGTCCCTTCCAACCTTAATTTTCTATGATTCTATTTTAATTGAGTGTACGGAAGCTCTTTGGCAAAATCTGGCTGTACGTATGCAGGCACAAAATGATGCTGATGAGACTCCACTCAAGCAGATTTGTTCTGTAGTTTGGGAACCTTCTAGAGATCTGGGAGGGTTTTACCTGTTGTTTGGAAACCAAGGGAAAATAGTCAAAGAGAACCTGAGTGCATATTTTTCCAATCAGCTGGGACTGCCAAAAGCAGAAAGGAAAAATGTTGCATGCTGAATTTCTGTTTTGGGATACCCAGATTCTATTCATTTCCTTGCCCAGCTTAACCTAATTAGCGATGATGAAAGAAACAAATGTATGTTCTGATAATGCAAAGGAATTTTCAGGCACACACCTCAAAGAAAGGGTGGGGGGGGGGAAATGAGGTGGGGGGGATCAGGCTTGAAAACTTGAGCGAGTCAGTAGAAGATTTGATGGACATTCCATTATTCCTGGAGAATGGGTGGATTTGTTATGCCTGTGCTTTGTGCCAGTTGATTCTTTAGTTGTCAGTTTACACTAGTCCCAATTTTCCCTAGTCCTGTTCCTGTTTCTTGCTCATGCTGTTGAGTTTAAGTATGTGGTTTATTTCACTTTTTATTCTTTATTGTAGCTAATTTGTCAATCTTTTAACACAATGTTACTGATGCACAAATTACTATTATAAATATAACATGTTTTAAAAAATGAAATGCAAAGACATGTAAATATCATGCATCTAAAAAGACACAGAATAAACTTCTTTTTCCAGAGATGCCTGTATTCAGAAGCCTATGGCTCCATAAACCGGGACTTGTATTTGCCATAATTATAATTTGCCTGAGATCTGCCCAGAACCAAAGACATTCTGCTGTACTCCCAGTGTCCATGGTGACACAGATATTGATTCTCTTCTTGGTTTTGTACCTTCCAGCAGAAGAAGTCATACCTAGAACGGAGCGTGAAGGAAGCTGAGGATAACATCCGAGAAATGCTGATGGCCAGGAGAGCGCAGTAGGTGTGTGGTTCCTGCAAGGCCTTAGGCGAACTGGTTCATGTTGCTGATGTCTGAACTGATTAGACAAGCACTTCCAGAAGTGACACCCAACTGTCCTGTTCACTGCTGGCCGGAGGAGCTTGTGTTTGACTGTGCTGAATATTGTGTTCTCACATTTTCTGTAATTGGATGTTTTAATAAACTCTGCCTGAAGAGATTGCTGTATTAACAGGTTCAGTGTGAACATGAACTACAATAACACGTAGCAGTTTGGCTGTTACATTCATCATACTGTTCCCCTTGCTGGGATTTCAGTTGAGAAAAATCTCAAACTACTTCTGATACCCTCCTTCAATTAGCACTGGCTCGAATTTTAGGAGCTCAGAATCCACAATCAGGTCTAGATTTGCCAGAGCAGTACTGACAGATGTGCCACTGGATGGCAAAGACTCCTTGAGGACCTGCCATTCTTTCCCCATTCCTGTCCCCCCAAGTTATACTACTGGGCAAGGGGGTTGCCAGAGGTCAGCAACCTGCAGCCCACAGACTTGGGACTTTGGCAGTGGTCACTCTCCCAGTGCCACTGTGGAGAGAAGAAAGAGTGGCAGCCAGATGCTTATGCCTGTTTGTCTGCTTCTGACCTGAATCGTTCTGACCCATAACCTGAACTGGGTGTTGACCACAGTGATAGGCAGTTCATGAACACAAAACAGATGTGGTCTACTTAAAAGGATTTGTGAATCTGAGGTGGGATGGTGCTAATAGGCAAATACAAAACTCACAAAGCCAGTTTGCCTCTGGGAAGCACATCTGAAACAAGCCTCTCTTCTGTGTAGCAGTATTTCCTGGCAGTTTTGTTGTGGTGCCACCATGTGGCTAATATTTGTAATGCATGATCTTTGCTCTTGTGCAGAAAACAAAATCAGGGATGTAGGTTGTAGCCATGTTGGTCTAAGGACATAGGCAGACAAGGTTCTTTGGGTGAATCTGATATCTTTTATTAGACCAATTTAAATAGTTAGAGAACAATTTTTAAGCAAGCTTTTGGGTTCAAAACCCAATCGGGTTCCCCACCAGGGGAGACACCTTGTTGAAGCTGGTCCTGGCCATGGGTGATGACCTGGTGAGGGGTCTGCAGGTGCTTGGCCACCTGGGTGACAGTGATCGTCACCTGCTGGAATTCAGCATCCAGCGCAAGGTGGCAAAAGCCTGCAGCAAGACAGCAGCCCTGCACTTTAGGAGGGCAGATTTCAATGAGGTAAGAAGAATAGTTGGGGAAATACTGAGGTCCCAGAGGGGAGGGGATTTGGGTGTCCAAGAAGAGCGGTCGTTCCTTAAGGAGACAATCCTCCATGCCCAAAGGAAGGTAATCCCAACAAGGGTCAACGGCGGCAAGAGGGCACAAAAGCCCCCATGGCTCGCCAAAAGCATATGGGAATGTCTCCTAGCTAAAAGGGAGGCGTACACCCAATGGAAGGGAGGGGCCATCACCAAGGAGGACTTTACCTCGGTTGCTCAGGGCTGTAGGGGGGTGGTCAGGAAGGCCAAGGCAGAGCTGGAACTGGGACTAGCTATCTGGATCAAGGACAACAAGAAGTCCTTTTTTAAATACATAGGGGGTAAAAAGAAAGTACCGGGTAACGTGGGGCCTGTGCAAGACACGCTAGGAAATCTGGTTGTCGCACCAGACGACAAAGCTAACCTATTTAACAATTTCTTTGCCTCCATTTTTCTGAATAGGGACCGGGTCACCGCCCCCCTCCCACTTGGACCACCGTAGGTCCCATGGGGAGGCGCACCCAGGCCTAGGGTCAGTGAGGACCTAGTCGGGGAACTTCTGGAGGGACTGGATGTATTTAAATCAGCTGGTCCTGACGATCTCCACCCCAGAGTGCTGTGGGAATTAGCAGAGGTCATTGCAGGACCCCTGGCATGGCTTTACAAGCACTCATGGTGCTCTGGAGAGGTGCCAGATGGCTGGAAAAGGGCCAATGTGGTCCCCATTTTCAAAAAAGGGAGGAAGGAGGACCCAGGAAACTATAGGCCACTTAGTCTTACCTCGATCCTGGGTAAGCTTTTTGAGAGAATTATCCTGGTGCATGTCCACGAGGGGCCAGCAGGGGAGGTTATGCTTAGGGGCAACCAACATGGGT
>NW_005841844.1:202078-209621 GCF_000455745.1 Alligator sinensis
TAAAAAAGCCAGAGGCTGGGCTGGTATGCATAGAAGATAAGCAGTTAGTGAAGATGTAGATTGAGGAGTCAATGGGTGAGACAGGGTGGGAGGGAGAGAAGGGGGATGAATAGTGGAGAAGTACCTGGGGAGTCAGACGTTAGGCAGGTTATAATGTGTCATAAATCCGATGTCTATATTTAGTCCATGATTTTTAGTATCCAGGAGGTTGATGAAGTGGAGTTCGTAGGCTTGTCTCTTGGAAGTGTTTTGTAAGTTTCCTTTGAGGATCAGGAATGAGAGATTGGGGAGAGAGTGGTTTTCTTGTGAGAAATGTGCCCCCACAGGTAACTGGGTATCCCTGTCTTTGATAGATTTCTGGTGTGCATTCATTCTGGTGTGCAGTTGTTGTTTGGTCTCTCCTATGTATTTTCCATCAGGGCATTTGGTGCATTGGATGAAAGATATTACATTTCTGGAGGTGCAGCAGTAAGATCTGGGAAACAGCCATCAGCAGAATGCTGATGCCTTGCCATGGCAATGTGGAGCTTGCAGCAGCAGCATCGCTTCCCCACTTCACTCTGTCCTGCCACACTGGGTCCTGCC
Source organism: Alligator sinensis (assembly GCF_000455745.1). Lineage (NCBI taxonomy): Eukaryota > Metazoa > Chordata > Crocodylia > Alligatoridae > Alligator > Alligator sinensis. Next base: position 202,664 of record NW_005841844.1, read on the forward strand.
ATACTGGGTTGCAGAGGCCCTGCAAGAGGGCAGCAGGGCAGGGAGCCCCAAGCCCGCAGTGGGCAGCCTGTCCCTGCCCTATGCACAGATCTGGGGGGCATGTGCTCCCCTATGTCCTTCCCCTCCTGCCCCCTGGACAAGCCACCCATGGCTCCATTCTGTTCCCTGCCTGGGCCCTGTGGCCATGCATTATGGCCCCAAGCACCATGCACCACCCTGGCTAAGCAGCAGCCCCAGCCCTGCCCAGTTCCCTCCCTCACTATGGGGGCCTCAATCCCCCCCGCCCCTGCCAGACTTAACTGCAGGGAGCTGCTCTCCAGGCTTTCTGGGAGCCATGTGTAGTGTGTGTGTGCAAATGCACATGGCATTCCCCCTCCTGCCGTCTGACCGCCTTCCTCCCACTCCATCCAGTGCCTTGCTGGCTGGAACTCTGCCAGCCTGCAAGGGGAAACCCACTGTTTCCTGCATTTTTCTCCTTTAAAGGAGAAAATCTGGGTTTTTCTCCTTGAAATGAGAAAACCAGGTTTTACTGTGTTTTTCTGTGGCAAACGGAAACCCTGGATCCCTGCTTATAAGATTTCAAATCCTTGCGCATATAATGCAGTGTGAGTTCTGTTCCCTGCTCTGCTGTTGACTCCTGTGTAGTGTTAGGGAAATAGTTGAGCTTCTGCTTTCCCCTTACTACACTAGGGTTAATGCCTTGCAACTCTAGGGAGCATCTAGAGCAAAAAACCAAACACGTGTTTACACGTGGCTGTATGGCAACATTGCTATGGTGCCGTGCTTTAGTACTTCCTTTTGAAAGTACTACGTAAGTGCAGTACGGGCGTTTTACTGAGCTGTGTGCACGGTTAGATTTCAGCGCTATGTTGTCATAGCGGTGTGCTGTACTGGGGGAATACGCTGCTATGGCAGCATAGGTGCCAATTGCATGTAGACTTATATGATCACTATGTTGCCGTAGCATGTCATACAGCAATGTAGTGTGTCACTATTGTCACTGTAGGACAATGTGTAAATGTGCCCACAGAGATGAAAATGACAATGAAAGACTAACCTCATCACTGAGGGCTGGATCCTAGTAGCCAGGTGTGAGGTCTGCTGGAGAGTCCAAAACAGTGTCTTGTGCTGATGTCCAGCATTGCTCCCTCCCTCATCCCAGCCTACAGGGATACCAACAAGCCAGAGCTGGGGAAGGGCTGGAATGTCTGTGAGCTGCTGCCCTCTGCTGCCTGAAACCTGATGCACAGAATCTGGACCTGGGAGAGCTCAGCACCTCTGAAATAGCCGTGCTTCATGTCTTTTATCTGGCACCTGAAACTTCTGGCTACTGGCCCTCCTATCAGTTGTGGCCAAGTGCTTGGCTGTAGGAAGCTGGCTGAGTGTGCACATGCGCTCGTGCTCGCGCGCTCTCTCTCTCTCTCTCTCTCTCTCTCTCTCTCTCTCTCTCAACTGCAGCAGGTAATGATCCCACTCCACAACAAGAAGAGAGGGAACAAGTCAGGCCTGTCCAGGAATCTGTGCTGAGTTAACCCACAGCTATAAGTATAGCAGCATCAGGCCTCTCATCAAGGCCCCTTTAGTTCAAGTGCTGCAGGGTCTAGGGTCAGGGGCTATAGCTGAATGGTAGGCATGTGGGGATCAGGGTGGTGCCAGGAGTCCAGTCAGAGCTGCTCCACTTATTTACTCCGTGCCAGAATTTAATCTCCCTGCCAAACATGACATGGCCTTCCTGCATCTTGCCTGGAGATGCCTGGAGGCCAGGACTTGAATCAAATAATTGGCTTTGGCAGATCTGTGCTGGGGAGTCTGCAAACAGCTGGAAAATCTCCTTCCATCTTGCCCGCTACATTTTTCCTGTGCCATTTGCTGGTGAATGATGTTGGAGCTGCCCTGGTGGTAGGGTCAGCTTCCTGGTCCTCCAGGGATCTCTCATTTTAGAGAAGCCATCTCTTACTATGGGAGAGGTAGAGACTTTGGTATGAGCAGTCCTTCAGCCCCTGCAGGGAAGTTGTAGTGATTTTGCAGTGGGACTATTTGGACATGGAGAAGGGGGCGGAAGCCCATCTTTCAGTCTGGAGCCCCCTGTAGGGTCCCCATGGCTTGTATAGACTAATGCAGTGCTCACTGCTCTTGATTGCATGCAGACAAGTGCATTGTTTGTTCCCCAGGAAGAGCTCTGTGCCTCTCCTGGAGCCCAGGTAGGTACTGTGAATCTGCTTACTGTGAATCTGCTGTGTATCATGCTAGGCCTTGTACTGCTCCCCAAAGAGCTCCTGTGTGGAGCAAATGATGGAGCCAGGTTCAAATTCTGCAACCATTTCTGAGCTGAATTAAGCCCCTGCCATGTTCCCTCTTGACGGTGCTGTGGATGTTTTTTGTCCTTGCCCCATGGGACCAATCCAAGCTTTTTCCCATCACTCACAAAGTGCAGCTGTCTCCACCATGTTGTGGCTATGGATAGGGGGGTAATGCCCAGGCAGGCTGAAACATTCCTTACCCTCCTGAATGTCAATCTGACTCTTATGCACCAGGTGCTGGCTTACCCTTCCTGGAGCACCTGTACAGCAAGGGCATCCAGCAGTGGAAGTGCCCAGCCTGATGTCAGGGCAGACACCCAAGGGACACAAGTACTGGCAGAAGAGTGGGGAATTGAAGTCTTTGTACTCCTTGGCTTTGCAGATGCCCTCATCCTTTGGTGCTCATTCATCATGTCATCCAGCACTTGGGGATGTGGTATAATGGGTTGGTACCATGCCCTGGGTCTGTGTTGTCCTTTCTACCTTGCAGAGCAGAATAGTGCTTGCTCCAGCTACAAACGCTGGTCTTGGCCAGAAAGGCCCCATGACTTGTCACATGGGCCAAGTCACGTTGGGCAGCACAGGCATAGCTTGGCACCACTACAGAGGAAGCTCCTTGAATTTTTTAGATGACAAGAGACTGGTTAAGCTTTGGGTGGTGTCTGGCATTTCTTCTGTGGGATGGAGATGTAACCCTGGCTCTGAGGAAACCTGGGTTTCCTTTACGTCCACCTCTGTTCCTACTGGTGATATGATGGTTCCTGTGACCAAATGGGCAGGTTTCAATGAACTTTCCTGGATGGGGGTCATATACCACAAAGGAGGAGTGTGGTATGAAGATATGAATACTGGGACTGTGGAGCACCTAGCAATGATACCAGGGGCTCAAAAGACAAGAGCCATGTGGGTGATGCAAGTCTCCCTGTAACAGGGACATACAAGTCTCTACTGTTTTAGTTTTGGCTGCTTCTAGCTTGGTATTGAGTTCCAGTGTTGGCTACAAATGTCCAACTCGGGATCCTTAAAATTCTGGTTTATTAGGCGGATTGAAACACTGTAATGAGTTAAATCATAAACCTTGGGGCTGGTTCTTATACACGCACGCACGCTACAAGAGTCAGGTATACCTATCCCACAGGCGCTGGAGTCTGTCGTTGAGGCTTCTTTCAGCGTGGTGTTATCTTCCAGAAGGGGGTTGCTGGCTGGTCCTGCTGGCTGGACAGGTTGGGTGCTGGTCAAGTTGGAGATCAAGAGGGTGCCACTGAGGGTCACTTTTCACTGCCTTTTATCTGTCCTTGGCAGACTTTGGTGACTCCCCAGTTTTCAGGTTTGCCCAATCCAGGGGTCATTGACCCTCGTGGGACTTCCCCCCTCGGTGGCTACTGGATGGCATCTGTCAGCCCCAGGGGTCGTCCGCATGTACGTGCAGGTTTGGGAGTCCGTTGATGAATTTTGAATAGGGCTCTGGGAACGTTTGATCTGGAGATATTCAGCCCAGAAGTTGGTCCCTGGCGTTGATTAATTCAGGCCAGGGCTTCTAGCCCTTGATCAGTGAGGTTTAGAGATTTCCCGGTTGTTACATTGTCTTCTATTGAGTTCTTCCTTTGGTTGATCTGCAGTTTCCTTAGGTGTTAATTGCTGCCTGCTACCGTGTTACACATTCAATCACTGATTCACTTGCTCTTTCAGGGGCCAGCCTGATACAGGGAAGGGCAGTTTGATTCCTGCCCTTGTTACATTGTTACAATGTATAACTTACCTATGAAACTAAACACATTTAGTTGAAAGGTGAGGAGTATAAAATATAAGCTACAAAAGTAATGCCATGGCACACAAATAGATAAAAATACCAAAATACAAGGGGAGATACAAAATGCACACACACAAATTTCAAAACACAATTCCTTATCTTAAAGTGAAAGAAAGAGGAAGGAAGAAAAGGTAGAAGAGGAAAAACATATCCAAGGAGGGGAGAGCAACTGCAGGCAAGAGGAAAAGGGGCTTTCTGCTACACCAGAGTTATGTGCAACTGGAATAAACTCTCTTGGAGAGCCTGGGCTTGGGAGATCATCTCAGGGAGCCAAACTCCAAAGCCAGGGCTGGAGCAAGTCATAGATTCATAGACAAGTAGGCTGTGAAGGGACCTCAGGAAGTCATCTAGTCTAACCCCAGCCTGAGGCAGGATCAGCTGTATCTAAACCTTCCTAGACAAGTGTTCGTATTACCTGTTATTAAAAACTTTGTGAACAACCCTCTCATGCAAATACCAGGCACGATGCCCAAAACATCAAAAACGCCATAACTTGCCACAGGTAAAACAGGGAGGATGAGGACCCTGCCATTGTTTTGCCACTGTAAGGACAGGAAGTGGTTGTTAAAAAATGCTTAAAAATCTGAGGAAGAAGACCGTGCCCTCTGCTATAGAGGAAGGCAAAACCCCCCACAGTCCATGCTGATCTCATTGTGGGTCTGACCCTGAGTGGAGGAGCAAGCCTTTTCTTCTGGAAACTCTCTCTCTTTTTTTCCTTAAATCCCAGCAGGAGCATCAACCCACCCCAGTCAAAATACTGAGCCTTGGCTGTGCCCAACACCCAGTGCTTCTGAAGGAGATAAAAAAAGCCCTGGCATCTATAGCAACAGAAAGGGAATTCTTTGTTCCATTTCTTATGTGGCAACCAGCAAAACCGAGAAGCATGGGATAACCAAACACCCTTCACTGTACACTGCAACTCGGGGACTGCAAACATGACGACTCCATGCATAACACACCCTGACTGGAGAATCAGAACTCACCTTTATGTCATTTTATTCCCTCTGTAAACTTATCCTGGGTCCTTTGATCTTCTTTCATAGCCAAGTTGTGGTAGTGTTGGAGTGATGTAGCTGTGATGGTCCAGGAAATATGTGAGGCAAAGATTTATGTGGGTGATATCTTTTATTGGATCAACTGGATGGCTGGAACAGAGAAGCTTTTAAATGTAGTGCATTCTTCTCTGAGACATGAAGAAGAATGACACTGCATCTGAAAGCTTTCAAATGTCTATCCCAACCATGCAACTGGTCCAATAAAAGATATAACACACAAAAAAATCCTTGATGCTTTCTTAACCAAGCTGGATATAGATAACTACTTCATTCTTCTGCTGCTGAGCATGGTCCTTTCCAATTTCTGCCTATTCTAGGCTGCAGAGCTCTTCCCATGATCTCTGAATTACTTCTCTGTGTGTGTGTGTGTGTGAGGGTGGGGGCGGTGTCTTGAATTTCCAACTCTTGCTCTGCACAGTGCATTCCAGGCATACCAACTCTTAAATCACCCCTAACTAATGCTTCTCCAGCCTCTTCTTGAACACCTTCAATGAAGGAGCTTTCATGATGTTCCTAGGCAGCCTGTTCCACTGCCTCACTTCTAACAATAAAATGTTTTTCCTGATATCCAATAGAAACCTACTTTGCTGCAACTTCACTCCTTTGCTGTGTTCTGGCCTCTGCAGCAAAAGAGAAAAGTTGTTCTCCCACTTCTTTATGGCAGCCCTTTAGATATTGAAGGCTGGTTTCATTTCCCCCCTTTAATTGCCTTTTCTGCAAGAAAACATGCTTAGTTTTCTCAGCCTCGTCTCATGTGATTTACCTTCCAAGGCCCTTATCATTTCTGTGGCCTGCTTTTGGTGACTGTGGTGTCGATGCTACACAGTCAGATGGGTCGCAAATTGGCTGGAGGGCCGCACCCAGAGAGTGGTGGTGGATGGGTCTTTTTCTACCTGGAGGGATGTGGGAAGTGGGGTCTCCCAGGGCAAGGTCCTCAGGACTGCACTGTTCAACATCTTCATCAGCAACTTGGACGAGGGGGTGAAAAGCACCTTGTTCAAATTCGCAGATGACACTAAGATGCGGGGAGAAGTGGGCACTCTGGAAGAGAGGGACAGGCTGCAACTAGATCTAGACAGGTTACAGGGGGGGGCAGATGAGAACAGGATGAGTTTCAACACTGACAAGTGCAAGGTACTGCACCTAGGGAGGAAGAACCAGCAGCATACCTACAGGCTGGGGAGCTCCCTTCTTGTCAGCACAGAGGCAGAAAAGGATCTTGGAGTCATTATTGATGCCAAAATGAACATGGGCCGCCAATGTGAGGACGTGGTCATGAAGGCTGACCGCACCTTGTCATGCATCCACAGATGCATCATGAGCAGGTCCAAGGAGGTGATCCTCCCCCTCTATGCGACACTGGTCAGGCCGCAGTTGGAGTACTGTGTCCAGTTCTGGGCACCGCACTTCAGGAGGGATGTGGACCGCATCGAGAGGGTCCAGAGGAGGGCCACGCTTACGATCGGGTGCAGCAAAGCAGGCCCTACGAGCGGAGGATACGGGACCTGAACCTGTTCAGCCACCACAAGAGAAGGCTGATAAGGGATCTGGTGGCCATCTACAAACTGGTCAAGGGGGACCAGCAGGCATTGGGAGAGTCCCTGTTCCCCCGAGCACTACCGGGAGTAATGAGGAATAACAGCCATAAATTGATGGAGAGTAGATTCAGGCTAGATATCAGGAGGCACTACTTTACAGTCAGGCCGGCTAGGATCTGGAACCAACTTCCAAGGGAAATGGTGCTCGCTCCTACCCTGGGGGTCTTCAGAAGAAGGCTAGATAATCACCTAGCC
>NW_005841844.1:209670-216881 GCF_000455745.1 Alligator sinensis
GACTTGATGATCTGCTCAGGTCCCTTCTGACCCTACCTACTATGAAACTATGAAACCCCAACTTAGAATCATAGAAAATTAGGGTTGGAAGTGACCTCAGGAGGTCACATCTAGTCTAACCGGGAACAGGGACTTCATCTGTAGTGTTGCCTTCCTTTTGCATGCTGAGCTGACACTTGTCACAAGGGTATGTGGTGGGGTCAGTGTAGACCAGGGATGTCAAACTCATCTGGCCCTGTGGAGCAGTGCTGGTCCACAGGCCAGATCAGGCCCACAAACCTCTCTTTCCCCACCCCTGGATGCTGGATCCAGCAAATGCAGCACCTGCTTCAGGACCATGTGGACACTGGAGTCGGAAGCGGACTGGCCAAGTTCGCTGATGACACCAAACTTTGGGGCAAAGCATCCAAACCAGAAGACAGGAGGTACCACATTTTGGAGCCAATTGCTTTAGAGAATAAGTGTGTTTTTAAAAACGGATTAAAATAGATTTCTGCAATGGAGGAGCAGGGAGTGCACAAACATTTTTATTTTTGCTCTCAAGCAAATCCCGGGACGTCATTCTCCCCCTGTACTCGGCCTTAGTGAGGCCGCAGCTGGAGTACTGTGTCCAGTTTTGGGCTCCACAATTCAAAAAGGATGTGGAGAAGCTTGAGAGAGTCCAGAGAAGAGCCACGTGCATGATCAGAGGTCAGGGAAGCAGACCCTACGATGACAGGCTGAGAGCCCTGGGGCTCTTTAGCCTGGAAAAGCGCAGGCTCAGGGGTGATCTGATGGCCACCTACAAGTTTATCAGGGGTGACCACCAGTATCTGGGGGAACGTTTGTTCACCAGAGCGCCCCAAGGGATGACGAGGTCGAATGGTCACAAACTACTTCAAGATCGTTTCAGGCTGGACATAAGGAAGAACTTCTTTACTGTCCGAGCCCCCAAGGTCTGGAACAGCCTGCCACTGGAGGTGGTTCAAGCGCCTTCATTGAACACCTTCAAGATGAAACTGGATGCTTATCTTGCTGGGATCCTATGACCCCAGCTGACTTCCTGCCCTTTGGGCGGGGGGCTGGACTCGATGATCTTCCGAGGTCCCTTCCAGCCCTGATGTCTATGAATCTATGACCTGGGCACCTCATGCAGCATGGGTCCCGGACTGGCTGGAGCAGGGTACCACATGTGGCACCCATCTCAGACTGACCGGGGCAGATCCCAGCAGACCCTGCACGTGAGGCTGGTCTGACGTGCACCATGTGGCGTGTGGGTCAACTCAGACCAAGGGGCAGCACTGGGGGCCGGATGACAGGGCTTTGATACCCCTAGTGTAGACAGTAGCCATGCCATGAAGGTCCAGGAGTTATGCTCAGGTGTGTAAATCTGCAGTAATGGGGCAGCTTGTACCTCTCTCCATTCCCTGTGACAATCTGAAATTTCAACCCCAGTAGCACAGGTGAAGGTCAAAGATCGTCTCAAGCCTAGTCACTCATTACATTACCAGGGTTAAGTTAACCAGGTTTTATAGCCAATGGCAGACAAGGGAGTGATATGACTCTCCAGCTCAATTGATCAGATACCCGTTTATAGCTGGGTCAACCCAGGGCACCCTTTATCACTAGTCTGGAGCAAGGCTTTCATTCACCCCTCTGGAGCCATAGTCAGACACCTTAACCACTCTTCACCACAGCACCTAGTCTATGAGCAGCTGCCTTGCCCTAAGTGAAGTGAATGTAACTATTTACTAGACATCTATCACTCTCCCCTTTGAAAACTGCACTCTGATCACCAAAGCCAGCTCTGTCACCATGCATAGTTTGCATTCACAAGAGGGTCATACAAGCAGGGATACAATGATGCCTGGTGTATTTGATGAAATGGCATTCTCTGATTATGTGAGCTTCATGATGAGATTATGAGAAACCTGGAAACCTGATTTCTTCATAATATTGTAGGATTATAGACTTTGCTGTCACAGTGATGGGTATCAAATGCCATTAGCCAGAGTCTTAACTGTCAGGGGCTCTGGCAGCAGGCAGGGCGACAGAGCTGGCTTTGGTGATCACAAGGGAGAGTGATAGAAGTCTAGCAAATGGTCATGGTCACCTCACTGAGGGCAGTGAGGGCAAAGCAGCTGCTGAGCAAATACATGGTGCGCTCTTGCCTCGTTGGGTGCTGGATTACGTCCAGTGGGTTTGTTATTAGTATTCAGTCAGTGAATCAATTTTAGCATGTTTTTACCCTATAGGTTGATTGTAAACAGCCACATGCCAGCTGGTGCCTAGTTATGGTTGGTCACAGAAGTCACATGATATTGTCCCTATCATTAACAGGAAGACACTTGCCTACACTGCTTGGGGATCACAGAGATAGGCTTTTTGTACTGGTCTAACTTGCTTGGTGAGAGCTGGCAAAGCACATGGAGCCATCGGCCTTGTGGGACCTCAGTTTGCACTATTTCCTCAGCTCCAGTGGGTTCCAGTTTAACTCCCTCAACTCAGCATGCTGCCAGAAGCACAAGGTAGCCTCTTTTTTCAGACTGTGTGGAGGTGCCTTGCACAGGCTGAGGACAGACCTCTGCCTTGCTGCATGTCAGGCAGACAGGTCAGCGTTCCCATCTGCTGTAGCATCCGTTGCTCAAGATGTGAACTCCCATCCTGCCGCCTGTAGCCTCTGTGCTGCTCCAGAGTGACTTGGCTCCCTGCGACCCAGAAGACTGGCTGGTTGCAATCTTATCGGGCTGGTTGCCATGACGCTAGCTTTTGGGAGAGTGCAGAGCTCATCAGTACATGCTAAGAGGCTGCTTCTGAGCATAGCATAGATGGAAGGGCAGAGATTATCAGGGGATTAAGGGGAAAGGAAAACCTAGTTGTTGACTTTATCTTCTATGAATAGATCTACTTTGCTGCCTCCTGGCTCTGCTTCTTAAATGCTCTGGCAGCAGCAGGGACACCATTCAAGCAGCTGTTTGAACTGAGCTGCTATCAGGAGGCAGGTTTGTTCTCTTGAAATGCAGTAGCTGGATGGTGTCTTCTTCCCAGAATGGAAGCAAGTGATGTGCTCAAGGGGGTTGAGATTCAGGAAGGAGTAATGGGCATAGATTCAGTTACTAGTATCACCAGACTAGAAATGGAAGCAGGCATGGGATGAGGGTAGTTCTTGCTGTGATGCAAAGCCTGCTATGCCATTCTCCCTATGGAGCGATTGCCCTCATATGCCTGCCCCACTGGCCTGATTTGCTTCTGAATCAGGTGGCCCTGGAGTTTGTACTCCCAGCATTCCAGGCATCTGGCTGCCACCACCCCACTGCCCCCACCTCTGGAGGGCATGCACAGCATTGTACATAGTCTGCACGGGGAAGAGGGTGCTTGATTGGTGGTTGGTGGAGGGGCTCTGTGGGCTGTGGGGTGGGGCTCTGTGGCCAGAGCCTCCAGCTCTTCCTGACTGCTACAGGGGGTGACACAGGGCCAGAGGAGGCTAGGAGCAGGCTAGTGCCGTGAGTAGCAAATTCATTCCCAAATGGCTGCATGTATAGATGCCTGCCAAGAATGGTTTTACTCTGCAGTAAAGCCATGTAGCACTAATTGCATGCGTAGACCTGCCTAGTGACAACACAATGATAGAATTCAAGCTACGACAGGAGGAGGAAGTGGGGGGGGGGGAACATTGGGCTACAAAAAAGCAGACTTTAACAGACTCAGGGAACTGGTGGACAGGATCCATGAATGGAAAGTCTGAGGGAAAAAGGAGTCGGTGAGAGCTGGCTGTATTTTAAGGAGGCTATGTTAAGGACACAGGAGCAAGCTAACCCAATGCAATGGAAGAATGAGAAGTGTAACAGGAATTCAGCCTGGCTGAACAGTGATCTCTTCAGTGAGCTGACAGTTAAAAAAGGAATCCTACAAAAAGTGGAAATGTGATCATGTTACTAGGAAAGTGTGTAAAAGTATTGCATGGGTATACAGGGAGAAAATTAGGAAGGCCAAAGCATAATTTGAGATGCAGCTGGCAATAGATGTAAAAGGCAATAATTCTGCATGTCAGAAGAGGAAGACCAGGGAAAGTGTAAATCCCTTACTGAATGTTGAAGACAACATCATTATGGATGCTGCAGAGAAGTCTGAAGTATCTAATGCCTTTTTTCTTCAGCCTTCATGAGTAAGGTCAGCTAACAGATGACAAGTGCAGTTGGTAGCAAAGACAGGGAAGGAGACAAACTGTCTAAAGCAGTGGAAGAACAAATTAAGGGATTACTTTGAGAAGCTTTTTGTTTCAAGTCGGCAGGAAAAGATGGGGTATACTCTTAGGGTACTGAAAGAATTGGCTAAGTTAATTTCAGAGCCACACATTGGCTATCCTCTTCCAAAGCTTGTAGAGGTCAACTAAGGTCCTGGATTATTGGAAAAGGGCAAATATAATGCCTATCTTCAGGAAAGGGAAGGAGGAGGATCTGGGGAATTACATACCAGTCAGCCTGACCTCCATACGTGAAAAGATCATGGAGCAGGTCCTCAGTGAATTTATTTTGAAGCACCTACGGATGAGCAGAAACGGCCAGCATGAATTCATCAAGAGAAACTTGATTTTCTATGCTAAGGTGAGAGACTCTGGATGGGGAGAGGTCAGTGGATGAGTTATACCTTGACTTAAACAAGACTTTTGAAACCATCTCCCAAGACACTCTCCTTAATAAGCTAATGAAATATAGACCAAATAAAAGCACTGTAAGATGGATACAAAACTGGTTGGATAGTTGTCCTCAATGAGTAATAATCATCAATGGCTCAATGTCTAATTGGGAGGAACTATCAGTGAGGTTCCTCAAGAGAAATCTGGTGTTTAATATCTTTATTAGTGTTTTGGACAATGGGAGTGAGTACACACTTTACAAATTTGTGGATGACACCAAATTGGGTAGAGTTGCAGATACTCTGGAGGGTATGGCTAGGATCCAAAATTACCTGGATAAACTGGAGAAATGGTCAAATGACATTAAAAAGGATTAGTGCAAAGTCGTGCATTTGGGAACAGAACAATTGCCTGCACAAATACAGACTGAGAAATGATTGACTGTGCTCCTGCAGAGAAGGACCTGAGTGTTACAGCATACCATAAGTTGAATGTAAGGCAAGTGTACTTTTGTTGCTGCACTGTATACTTACTGCATTGTATTAACAGGAATGTCTCTTGCGAATCAAGGGAAGTGATGCTTTTGTTCCATTTGGCATTGGTGAGACCTCACCTAGACCACTGTGTAGTTTTGGGCCACATGCTTTCAAGATACGGACAGACTAGGAAAAGCCCAGCAGAGAGCAACAAAAATGATAAGATGCCTGGGAGACATGACTTAGGAGTAGGGACCTACTCAAATTGTGATTTTGCAATTTTCATGGAAATTGTGAAAAACTGTTTCTGGGAACACTGTGAAAAACGGCCGTTTCCACAATTTTGTGTAGAATTGCCAGAAAAAAAACCAACCTAAAAATAAAATGCTGGCTCCCCAGTGGGAGCCAGCTGCTGCTGCAGCCCAGCCTTGCAGCCTGCTGGGGAGAGAGGCCGCCAGCACGAAGGGGAGCAACTAAGATAGTGGTTGCTCCCTTTGCTGCTAATTGGTTGTGCAAGCTGCCTTTTATGCAGCCCCGCCCCTCTCCACCAATCAGCAGTGAGGGAAAAGGCTGTTGCCCAAATGGCTAGTTTCGTGCCCCTGGAGGCTAGACCAATTTCACCTCAAGGAGAGAGTCACACACAGGGTGAGTCCGTCATGAGTTTATTGATTGCGCAAGCAATGTCGACAGAGGAGCTGATGCTCAAAGCAGTGTCAACCCCAAATTTTTCTCGGGGTTACACTTTTATAGCTTACATAAACAAAGGGCTACAACGTGTCATACAACTATTGGCAGTATCACAATTTCCTTGTTGTTATGTCTTATCTTATGGGCTAGGCTTAGTTTGCTATTGGTTAATATCTCCTGTTAAGTTTAGTGCATGCGTATTTCAAAAGCAGAACTGCGGCAAAAAGTTCTGTCGCATGCGCAGAGGAAAAGCAGAACTGCGGCAAAGTTCTGTCACATGCGCAGAGGAAAAGGGGAACTGCGGCAAAGTTAATGTCTTTTAGTAACCTTATACCTTAGTGTAACTTCAGGGCATTAGGCAAGTATGGTTACAAAATGCAGAGCAAGCAGGAAGGAAAAAGAAACCCACAACTCAGTCGTTAAGCCTTGTGCTTCCTACACAAGGGATCATGAGGGCCTCATGAGGGACTCATACAGCTATTACTCAAGTGAGGCCCAGGTCATAATGTATTTTTACCACAACTTCCCCCCTCAAGATGCTTTCTAACTCTATTTTTAATAATTGTCCGTGATTGCTAGTTTTTGGTAATGCACAAGCATTTCACGGTTGACGACTGACTGAACAGTTCGTTTCAGGAGGGCCATGATGCAGGGTATGATACAGGGAAGCAAACAAAGTGTTGTCATTAATAAGCAAAAGGCCAGCAACACACCTCTTAGCCACCCAAACTGAGGAAGCCAAGATGTCAGCCAATCAAAGCTCCACCCGTTCCATGTTTGGACAGGGACATGGGCTACTTTTTCCATGTCGTCTGCTAAATTTTTTATCAGTTCACCGTTATCATCGATTTCAACACAACAATTAGACAAATTTAACTTCTTACATACTCCACCTTCACTAGCAAGTAGGTAGTCAAGAGCTAAACGGTTTTGCAGTACCGTGGTGCGTAGCTGGGTCAACTGATTCCCGATTAGGCGTAGGGCTGCGGCAGTTTTGTTGGTAACTATCTCTACTACAGCCTGAAGTCTAATAATGCGGTTGGTTAGGTAGGTGGGCTCCCTCCCAACCACGTTTGGCTCCCAAGTAGCTGGACCATAGTATTGAATGATCCTTTCCGCTGGCCACTCCTCAGTTTCCCATCATTGGCCTCCCCCTGCGGCTGTTGTTTCAAAGGAACTGTCAGTGCTGCGTTTGGTGCGATAAGCTCTGGGATGTGATGTCTGGATATCAGGAAGTGTAGGTTGGGTTATCCAAACACCAGGGATCAAAGCTCCTAGGTAACAAGTTCCTGTCCACTTGAGGGGAAGCTGTCTATATGCCCATCGCCCACAAATCCACCATAGCCCACAGGCTTCAGTTGTGATGGTGGCGCGGGAGCCCATTAAAGCTAGGGTTAGGGAGCTCCTTGTTGTACTCCCACGTACTGTGGTAC
>NW_005841844.1:223420-226438 GCF_000455745.1 Alligator sinensis
AGTGTTGCCCAAATGGCTAGTTTCGTGCCCCTGGAGGCTAGACCAATTTCACCTCAAGGAGAGAGTCACACACAGGGTGAGTTCGTCATGAGTTTATTGATTGCGCAAGCAATGTCGACAGAGGAGCTGATGCTCAAAGCAGTGTCAACCCCAAATTTCTCTCGGGGTTACACTTTTATAGCTTACATAAACAAAGGGCTACAACGTGTCATACAACTATTGGCAGTACCACAATTTCCTTGTTGTTATGTCTTATCTTATGGGCTAGGCTTAGTTTGCTATTGGTTAATATCTCCTGTTAAGTTTAGTGCATGCGTATTTCAAAAGCAGAACTGCGGCAAAAAGTTCTGTCGCATGCGCAGAGGAAAAGGGGAACTGCGGCAAAGTTAGTGTCTTTTAGTAACCTCATACCTTAGTGTAACTTCAGGGCATTATGCAAGTATGGCTACAAAATGCAGAGCAAGCAGGAAGGAAAAAGAAACCCACAACTCAGTCGTTAGGCCTTGTGCTTCCTACACAAGGGATCATGAGGGCCTCATGAGGGACTCATACAGCTATTATTCAAGTGAGGCCCAGGTCATAATGTATTTTTACCACAAGGCCACATGAAGGGCAGTCCTTTCCACCAATCAGTGATGAGAGGCAGGGCTGCTGGGGCCCTTTGGCCAATCAGCAGTGGAGAGGTGCCATGATAAGCCTGCAAAAATGGCAGCCAGCACCATGATCAGCCCATGAAATTGCCCATCTGCCACCTCCATTTGGGTAGGTCCCTACTTACGAGGAAAGGCTGAAAGAACTAGGACTGTTTTGTCTGGAGAGGAGAAGACTGAGGCAGGGATTTGATAACAGTCTTCCAATTCCTGAAGGGCAATTATGAAGAGGATAAAGATGGACTATTCTCTGTGGCCGTAGGGGACAGGACTAGGAATAATGGCTTCGTACTGCAGCAGAGGAAATTTAGTTGGAGATTAGGAAAAACTTCCTCCCTGTGACGGTGGTCGAGCACTGGAACGGGCTGCCTGGAGCAGCTCTGGAATCTCCATCCCTGGAGCAGGTTGGACAGACACTCAGCTGGGACAGTTGTCAGGGATGATCCTACCCTGACAGTGAGCGGGGGTAGGTGATTTTGTGAGATTCCTTCCAGTCTGACTTTCCTATCAGCCCCTGCACCATCCTTCACTGGGACCAAGTAGAGGGCTATGGGGAGGAAAGTGTTGAGGGAGCATCCCATGAGTTTGAGGACTGCTGGATGACTTGGTTGATCTTGGGAGCAGAAGCCCAGTGGGACGTGCCCTGCCTGAGTTTGGCACAGCCAGTGGCCTGGAGCAAGCCCTGCAGACTCCCTGAAGTTTGGCCCTTCTCGTCCGTTCTGAGTCCGGACTTGTGCTTCCAGGAACCTATTCTGTGTAGCAAGGGTCCCCCACTTCTCCAAGCTGCTCATTGCAACAGGGTCCTTCCCAGCATTGGTCAAACCCCACAGTACCCAGGGACAGAAAAAAACTGCAGTACCCTGTGCTAGGAACATCAGGCTCTCTCA
Organism: Alligator sinensis; assembly: GCF_000455745.1. NCBI lineage: Eukaryota > Metazoa > Chordata > Crocodylia > Alligatoridae > Alligator > Alligator sinensis. The sequence continues at coordinate 224,958 of NW_005841844.1, forward strand.
TTTACGTTTGGCACCAGGTGACAGAGAAAACAATAGCAGGAACCAAACATGGCCTGGGGGAGAGGCAGACTGAGTACAGAACATTCATTAAGAAGTAAGGGTGGAACAGAGGCTCTGGAGCACAATGAGCAGCTTTGTGATAGCTCATATAATTGGTGAATAGATTATTTTAAAAATCATACAGATCTGAGACCCTGCTCTAACTAAGCCCTCAGAAACATCAGCCTCTCCCCACCCCTCCTCCCCGCAACTGCTTTTCTACAAGCTAGAATCTGTACAATTTACTGAGAACTGCATCATTAGACCCAACCTATAACACATAAAGGAAGCAACTAGAGATCGGTCATGAGACTGACTCCTAAAAAAAATGTGTCACCAGACCCTTGACAGACCACAGCAGAAATTCACAGCACAGCACAGCACAGCACAGCACAGCACAGCAGAGATGTCAGACTGACTCCCCGCAGAAGTACGGGAATTGGCTTAGAAGCTTCAAAGTGGCTGCAGAGCCCCTTAGTGTGGAGAGGACACAGAAACAAAGTTTTCTGAATCTGAGAGCCCAAATGGCTACTTTTGACCTCCCCCCAGCCCCCCACAATCAATGCAACCTGGATAGAACTGCAACATGCAGGCCTTAAAACATAAACAAGCCTCTTACTGCATGAGAGGCTGCAGAAGCCATTTCCTTTGAGACACCAGAATTGAAGTGAGATCAGCTGTGAATGTATTCAGCAAGACTATTATACTAATGGAAAAGTGGAATTTTTCACTCTTCCTAAGCAGCCTACTTTATGAAAAATTGATATAATAAAAGCTGAACCAGGCAGTGTTCAGCTTTCCACATAAACTGGATTACTCTTAAAATGGTGTAATGCACATTTCTGAAGCAAAAAAAAATCCCACTGTACTTCCTCTGCAAGATGAGGTTTCAGAGCTGTCTACATGTCATGGCTAATGCCACTCCCCCCCCCCCCCCCCCCAATATCTAAAAGGTTTGCACTTAGCATCCCGAAGAGCAGAGCTGGGTGAAATTCCAAGCACAATAAAATCAGGCAAAAGCAATAAACACTACTGCAGTAAATTAATCCATAGTCCTTCACACTCTCAGCGTCACCACGAGGCATGAAAAACCTAAAACCAATATTAACTGTGCTACTACCTCTAAGCATTGACGTACACAAATAAATAAATAAATAATTTTTAAAACCCCACTCTTTACCTGAAGCAGCAGCCCATTTGTTCAACCCAGCTCTGCAACATCTGTATAGGTTGGGCGCTTCAGCAGTGCTTTTTGGTGCTTTTATCTAAAGCTGATTCATCAGCTTTAGATAAAAGCACCAAAAAGCCCCACTAAAGTGCCAGATCTATACAGACATTGGGCGAACCAGGTCCAGATAACACGATGCCTCTTCTGGGCATGTGCTGGGCTTGGTGCAGGGGTGTGCCAAGTTTAAAGTAAAAGCACTGTTTTGGGGGGGGGG
>NW_005841844.1:226448-227007 GCF_000455745.1 Alligator sinensis
GTTGTTTTGGTTTTTTACATCTGTAAGCAGCCACCAAGAATGACTTGGGATGCTACTGCAGTGAAATCAAGACTCCCCAGCTTACTAAAGGATTTGTATTCTGCAAATCCTAAAATTACCATTGTTCTTGAGAAAGAGACACAAGACTCTGGACCACACAGCCAGGGGAGCATCTGTAGCTATATAGCAGCAGTGGGCAATTATTCGGGCTGGAGGGTCACTTAGGAATGTTTGGTGAGCTGTTGCACCCTGGGCCAGCTCCCCCTTCCTGTTCACAACTTACCAAAATTCTTGAAGTGGTTTGGGGGCAGCGCGTGGTCTCCATGGAGACCAGCTTGGGAACCCTGAGGCCAGGGCATGCTCGCCAGGGGGATGGGATGCTCAGGCCATTGGGAGTAGTATCTGGAAGCAGGATGGGCAGGTGGGGCTGGGGCGAGAATTGCAGGGTGGTGACCGGGGACCAGGGTAGAGCTGTAATCCACTCCCTGCATGGCCCTCCACTGTCACTACCCTGCAATCCCAGCTCTGCCCCCACCTGCCTACCTTTCCCCTGGGGGCC
>NW_005841844.1:227017-239211 GCF_000455745.1 Alligator sinensis
GTGGGTGCGGGGTGGACAAGCTGGAGTGTCCAGGCGTCAGGGCTGGGTCCAGCAACGGCCACAATGCTGGTACTGTTGTACTTAGAAGGAGATGAATCTGGTCGGTGGCAGACCCAACCTCATACTGAAAGGGGCATGAATTATTTGCAAGTGCATGCCATGCTGGAAGTTGTGCTGAGAACCTTCCGAGTTGTGTCTCTTGGCTGGGTTTGTAATTCTGTGATTTCACATTTGGTACAAGACGAATAAATACCATGTTCCCACTATAGACTTGTTTACTGCTGGTGAACAGGTACCAGAGGCTACCAAGGCAGGGACCCATTTAGCATCACTTGAGGGGGTGCACGGCAGGGGCTGTTGTGCTGTGGCCAGCTCGCATGTCTTCCCCTCAATCCATGTAAACAGTGTTTAAAGTTTTCTTGTATACTAGCCTGTTGATTTTTTGAGGTTGCGTGCAGACCGTCTTCATCTTTCAGCTCACTGAGTAAGGCCCTTTCAGGGACAAAGACTGATTTCACTGTGTTATTATTTACTTAACACTAACAGTGTTGACAACAGGAAGCTGTTGGTACCATGATAATAGTCTCTTACCTCAACTCATGACATGCACACATATCCAAGATGCCATATGGCAGCAGAAGAGACAATTACTGGTTCCCACAGCACCATGTCCCACAAAGCTCTTTGGGGCCAGTTAAGCAGAGCTCTGTTACTGTTTAGTACTGAATTTATACAGTAGGTGCAAGATACCCAAAGGAATAAACAAATTAAAGCACCAACTCGGTATCAGACAGATTTATTGAAACCGAAGTGGGAACTAGCAAAGAAAAAAAATAATTCATTTGCTTTAATTATTGCATATTTCATTTCTAGGAATAGTAAATTTTAAAATGATAAATACATATTTCATAACAGTGAAGGCTTTGGCCAAAAAAAATATCATTTAGCACATTCTTTACATTACAAACAAACAAACAAAATGTTATAAATGTATGTTAAAAAGGGATTTCCTTTACTAAATTAAAGGAGTGCACACACCACCATGGCGCTAGGACTAACATCAGACACATACTCTTGGCTGTGCAAAGCAGATCATTGATTACAGTAATAGAAAGAGGTCAGGAGAACAAAAGAAATCAGAGGAGAATGCATAGCACTCCAACTTAGAGGTATCGACAGTGGTGACTTCTTGCAGAATTCAAGTCAGCATGTCCCAAAGGCAGCAGCAGCACAGAGCAGTCCAACATGCCGTCAGACAGGTACTCTCTCCTGTGTCATCCCTTCTTCGTTCTTCTACAACATACACTGTGGGAAGAAAGGGAGAAGTTTCAAAATGGCTGGGAACCCTCTAGGTAAAGAGCAGCAGCAGCAGGGAAGTGCACAGTCAGTAGCCAGTGCCTTTGCCAAACTAGCCAGCTGCCTTCAGCCTTTTGTTCATAGCATACCAAACTAGTTCAGATTGTTCTAGCTCTAGCATCTGTCAGGCAAGGCTCCTGAAACCTCTGCCAAACACTAGGCCCCTCCATCCCTTGAGCAAATATCTTTACTGCACAAGTAGTTATTCCACAGGAGAGGGGTCTCCTTAAGAATGTATGCGTCTTGAAAGAGGGCAAAAAGTTTCATTGTACATCTGCCAACAGGCAGGAGAAAAATTAAAAATAGCCCTGGGTCTCTAAGGGTGGCTGCCACCAAACTCCAGAAGTAGCAGCAGTTTGGAAACAGAAATAAATGGAAAAGGAGCATTCCTTGCCTCACTGTGGGTCAGAGAGTCACTTCCACCTGTGATCACAGCATTTCCAAAGGCCCAAAGCACAGCATTTCCACCTATGCAGAAGAAGGGGGCCCACCCAGGACTAGAAAAAACAAAATGGGTGACCATGGTTACACTTGCACGAGATGCTGGATTTCCATAGTTGGTGGGGATAGGTAAGAAGGGGGCAGTCATCTGCTTGCCAGTGTACATAGATGCTGATGACATAAATATGGTTTATTACAAAAGTTCAGCTGGTATCACGTCAGTTCAACACACCCAGCAATAGTTGCATGTATGGGTTATTGCACTCACAATCTATTCTGGGAAATCAGCATGTGACAGTGTTTACAGTCACTTCTCCACCTCTGGGTAAACTGTTACGGTAGCACCATCTGTGGGGAGATATATTTAGTGCTGCACAATGTCATATAAAGAACCACATGGCAAAGTGGGCAATCTTCCATCACACCCAGCATCCCAGACCTAGCTGCTGCCTCCGGTAACCCCACCTACCCCAAGAAAGCCAGAACTAGAACAGTTTACACTGCCCGAAGCTGCAAAGGGAGGTAAAGAGTCTGGACTACATAGGCTGGAGTGCACTATCACCTCAACCTACTGGACAGGCCATCTGCAGGCTCTTCATCCAAAGGACTAGGCCAATCATTGTACTAGAAAGGTTAAAATGGGACTTCTAAATGTGTTGTAGGAAGACTGAAAGCATGATGGTAACCTGGAGTCAGACTCGCCAGAATATTGGCATCTATCCAGCTTCCCGCTGCATTTGGTGCAACTCAATATATCCTACTTCTATGTTGTAGACTCCTTGTTTACTTGGAGCAAACTTGCTCCAAGTAATATAGGAGCAAACTAGACAGCTCCCAACCTGGGCACAGCATTCAGCAGTAGATGGAAGAGACATTCTACATGGACAGCACCATAAATTGGCCACCCAGATTCCTGTCCTGTAATCACAAGGGGCCTTGCCACATGCCACAAAATTGGCCTTTAAAGAGGCTTAAATGCCCTTTTGCACTGCTTTAATGGCACTGCTGTTTACACTGTTTACATGTAGCAAAATAAAACATGTCCAAGGTGTTTTAGTTTGCTACCTTAGTAGCTGTGGAGGTAAGCACTGGGCCCACCCTGTGCAGCTCAGGGGCTGTGCAGGTAGGCTTCACTGGGGGGGAGTGGCGAGCCTGATTTTCCCCTGCCCCCCGCCTCTCAGAGCCTGCCTGCTGGCCCACCTGAGCTGCGTGGGGGCCTAGTGCTTTCCTCCGCAACTGAGGTGCCCCCTTGACCGCCCAGGCCGGGTGTCTGACGGCATGTGCTGCCTGGGGGGCGGCCCACTGTGGAGGGAAGCACTGCCTCCCCTGTAGCTCAGGGGCTGCTCAACCCACCAGGAGCTCGCTGTCCTCCCCACCCCCGGAGAGGCAGGTAAGGATCAGGCCCGATCCTTGTGTACACGCCAGGGGGGTTTACTTTGGTTTAAATAGAAGAGGGTTTTTTTTTAAAACCCACCGCTTCCATTTAGTGAGAATTAAACCAAAGTAAAACCCCATGGCGTGTACAAACAACTAAGAAGGACTGCCTGGCCTACAGTCCATATCAGACACGGGCTGAACTCCTCGTCCCTTGGAAGGCTCTAAACTGCACTTGGGACAGTGCCTGCCTGGAGCGGCAGTGTTGGGAGAGGCTTGGGCAGGAAAGTGTTTCAAGGAAGTAATTTCACCCACCTGGGTATTATTAGCTAAAGGAGAAGCTTGCAGGAAGCAAAACAAAGCCCCATGGTTTTGTAAGTTTTTCAGTCAGGACATCAAGGTACATCCACACTGCAGAAGGCAGCACAGTGCAGACATTCATACTAGCATGGGTGCGAGTAGCAGTCCAGCCAGGAACTCCCAAGTTCTAATCCTGGCTCCAGCACCAACTAGCTGTGGAGCCCTGGGCAAATTACTTCCCTTCTGTACCTCAGTTTCCCCATCTGTCAATGGGGATCACTCCCTGCCACCTCCAAACACACAGATGCTGCAAGATGGCAAAGGGATCTGTTTGTTAGTGTATTATACTCCAAGTATCACCACTGTTACTGTTAAAGAGAGATATCCAAGTTTGCTCCATTACTATCTGAAAGAGAAAGTTGTTTTCTCCCAGCTGAAATCCCACTCTAATTGGACATCTAATTAGCAGCCTCTCCTCTGTATGCTGGAAACGTAAACACTTTACAAGGTGCCTCATGCTCTCTAGTCATAAGGCAGCTCCAGATGAGAAGTAACAAGGCTCAGGCAGGGCAGCCTAGTTCACTTGGCATCCTTCAGGGACCCAGAGTGCATCATTCACATATGAATTATAGCACTTGTCACCCTTCGTTCTGCCTCGGCTGCTGCAAAAGCAGATACATTGTCAAAACTGTTGCCAGCAAAGGCAGAGGAGCCTGTGTGGCAGCCCCAAGAAGGAGGCTGTCTACTTCCTTCTCCAGAACAGCAGCTTGAGGAGCGTTTCCACCTTGGCACAGCCTGGAGAAATGAGGGCTCCTTCCTGCAGCTTGTTCCAACATCACAGCTCACCTGGCCAGGTAAGAGAGATTGTGCTGCTATCTGCATGCTACCTATCCTGTGAGGCTCCTGGGTTTTCAAAGCAGTATGTGGAACTGCGAGTGCTGTTCTCCCTTGGGTACTATTTGGCCTTCATTTGCACACTGAATGACTCACACTCCTTCATGGATTTCCCCTCATATCCCCTGGGAGGCAGGGCAGTGCCACACTCCTGCTAGTCAGTCAGAAGAGAGGCAGAAAGGGCTTGTCCACATGGTGGCGAATCCCAGCACCAAGGTGTTCACGATCCATCCATGCCTGGGAGCACACCCCAAACTTGGGACAGTTAGGAGGTCAGGTTGTTCCAGGCCCTCCTCACCAACCAGTCAAAAGCCTGCTGGAAACTAAGGGGGTTTAGTGTGGATCTGGAGGGATGAGCCCATAGCAGTTTCTGTGGTGAAGCTTTGGATTTAAAGTGGAGTTAGACAATTACTTTGGGCAGAGGGCTGCTTACTGAGTTTTGGCAAGCCATTGCGGGCTACATGACAGGCAGCCAGGGGCAGATAAATATTAATTTTCTAAATGTTTCAGGGTCCCTGTGGCCTGGACAGAATGGCCTGGTGGGCCATTCCTGGCCCACGGGCAGCATTTTGCCTGCCCCTGGTTTAGAGCATGCCTGCAGGCAGTGCGGTAGGGTGTTTTGCCGCCCCTCAGTGCTAGAACTTGCTGCCACCACAGTGCAAGTGACCCCAGAGAAGCTATGTGCGTTGGGATGCAATCGTGCAGAACCCCCCCCCCCAAAACTATAGCACAGCAGGGAACTGAACTTAGGTCCCTGTTGAGTCCCTAGCCACCGCTGTGTTATCTCATGGATTCCAAACAGTAACAAATCCCTTTCCCCCTCAGAAAGGGCTCAAGGTAGAAAATTTGCTGCAAAAGATGACGGGGTGAGGGAGTCTATGGATAGAAGAGGTCTCAGAGACAGGAACTGTGGTTTTCATCTAGTTAGCACAGAACAAGCACCCACTCTTTCAAGTGCCACCATTGGCTGCATGGAATTTCAGTGGTCTAAAAGGCAAAGGGACTGGACCAGAGACAATGCTTTGCTCTCCTCCTCAGACGACTGATTCTGTCCAGGGTCAGTGAAGCAAACTGGGGATGAGAGAAGAGCTTGGACTTCCACTGGCCTCCCCTTGGGAAGAGTCTTGCCAAGAAGAGTCCTCTCAGTCCAAGCTCAGAACCAAATGTCTCCAAGTCCCTAGATTCAGAAATCACCATCTCTTCCCACCATCCTGAGAGGCTCTGGGGCATTGTTAAGCAGCTGCCATCTCCTCCCTATTTTAGAGGTGGGCTAAGTCATTCCTGTATATTCTTTATAGAGACTTAAAAGGAGAGGAAGGTGTAAGATGTGCATAGTCCTTTGAGATCCCCAGATCAGAACAAGAAATTACTACAGAGACCACCTTAGGGCCAGCAATGCTGTTAGAACTAGGCAAGGAAGGGGCCTGCCCTGCTTAGAATGCGTGGTGTTTCAGTCCAGTTGCCTCTGGTTTCTTTTCTGTGCTGACCAGGGCTATTCAAAGAAGCCAGATATCCTGCCATTCTATCCAGCTCAGATCCACTCCCATTATCCTCCTAAACATAAGGCCCATCCCTCCTCCAACAGATGATGGTCAGATTGATTCTCTGGATGACTTTCCTCTTGGCATAAACACAAAAAGCTGCAACAAGAAATCAACTCTGATGCCACACAGTGCCTTTGTACATGCCCAGCCAAGAGAATACAGAGCTATTCAGGAACAGGTAGGAGCAAGTACACAATCTCCATTTATGCAATCGAAGGAAGCATGCAGTGTGTTTTTAGGAGGCTGGGCATCCAAACACCTGCGTTCTTTTCCTGGGCCCTATCCACTGTGTCGCTAACATTTTGGTGTCTTAGTAACTTCTCTGCAGTGGGGGGTGAAAGGGGGAATAAGATATGAGACTATTATACATTTGCAAATGTACTTTGAGACCCTTGAATAGAGAATGGCTTTTAAACTGTCATGTACCTTCTGCTGTAGATACAGAAGGGGCACATCCACACATGCAGGCACATGTGCTTCTAGCAGGTCAAATATCAGTGGCACAAATTTTTGCCGGAGATTTCTGCCTCAGCACAAGTGCCTGAACATGCATTTTGGCGTGGGGCAAGTTGTGCCACTTCAGGCAAACTGACACTGCCCAGATCCTCAGCCAGGGGAAGCTAGAGGCTGGGGAGATCAACTGTGTTAGCCTCACCAGTATTAAAACCTGCCCTGGCAAGCAGCTCAGGGCTACTTGCACTCAGGAGCTTTTCAGGCCCAGCCAATTGGTATCCGAGGACACGACCCCTTGTGCCAGCTAGACTGCTGAAGCAGCCCTAACCTGGAGCGGCCCCTGCACCCTCTATCCCAGGGGTGGGCAAAATGTGGCCCAGGGGCTGGATGTGGCCCGTCAGGCCATTCTATCCAGCCCGCAGGGCCCCTAAAAATTTTAGAAAATTAATATTTATCTGCCCCTGGCTGCCTATCATGCGGCCCTCGATGGCTTGCCAAAACTCAGTAAGTGGCCCCTGCCCCCAGTAAGTGGCCCCTCCCAAAAATATTTGCCCCCCCCTGCTCTACCCACTGCAGCAGGCTGGCAGTGGGGGCTGCTGCCTGGCTGTGACTTACTGCCACCTGCGACAGCATCCACCCTCTTGGACCTATGGCCCCATGATTGCATGCCTACCAGACCTGGACAGGGACTGCACAGCTGCCTGGGCTGTGGTATGTGCCACTGCAGCAGAGCCTCTTGCACCTCTGGGCCAGCTGCCAGTGGGCTGTGGCTGCACAGTTGGCCTTTGGGCAGCACTGCTGTCATGACTTCTGGTGGCCCCATTCCGCCATCTGGGCAGCTATTGCCCAGAAGGTGTGCTCCTTGCAGCAGCCTGCTTTGAACTGTCAATGCATGTCCTCTTGGCCCCAAATGGCCAAGAGGTAGCAGCCTAATCTGCCCTCCAGCTGGCCCTAGGCAGCTCCTCCTCTACCCGGATCTTGTCACTTGTCTTACTAGCAAAAATCCTGGTATTCTTTGTTTAAAACCTGCAAATTCTCTGACGAGAAACCCAAATGCTCCAATTAAAATAACCCAAATCCATGTTCTTCCACTATTAAAATGAAATGCCACTAGAGAGAGAGATCAGTTGGGCAATGTTTTATTGATATATTTACAAGTTTAAAACAAATTGGAAGCCTGCCAGTGCCTCTATCATCATAATGAAATGGATTCTAAATAGCTATACAATTTGGCATTTGTCAGAGAAAAATCAGAGCTGCCTCTGCCCCCTTCACTCATCAGTATGTAGCACAGATATGCTGATGCCCTGCCCCTGCCTCTCACTCTCAACCCACAGCCCCGCTAGCGCCCTCACTCCTGACCTGCAGCCCCTGCCTGCCCCCACGAGCTCCCTCTTGGCTGCAGCTCTGTCCCAGCACCAGGACACGAGTCCAGCTGCAGCTGTCCCACCCACTGCTTTGTGGCTCTGAGCAGTGCCAGCCTGTGCCCAGGCCCCAGTGATCTCCATGCTGTTCCTGGGAAGCCCTTGACTGGGGCTCAAGGACTGGGCTGGTCAAGGCCCTTCACTTCCAGGCCGGCCTCCCCCTGCACAGGCTGCTCTAGGGAGGGCAGTGGGGCTCTGAGCCTGGCAGCCTCTCCTACTCAGAACTCTTCCCCCCCCAGGTCCCTCCCCATCTCTCTCTTTCACCCACACCCCTGCTGCCACCTCCACCCCTTCCCCCAGCCCATCACACACCCAGGTGGTTCCTGGGACCAGGAGCACCCCTGCCCCCAGGCTAGGGCTGCATGTCCCAGCATGGTGTGGGCAGGGAGCAAGGACTGCAGTGTCAGAGTTGCCCCTGCAGGAACAGTTCCTGCCAGCAGGTCACATCCCATCCTATGTGGCTGGCCGGGGATGCAGGGCAGCCACATTTGTGTGGGATGTGTTGTATGATTTGTGTGGGGGAAGACGGAGATGTGGGGAGTGGGTGTGGGAACTTCTTGGGAGAGGTGGGTCAGCAGCTGCAGCTGTGGGGGTGCTCAGGGCCCACTCCCAGCAGAGCCCTCATGGCATAGTGCAGCGCAGCCCCAGCACCCGGCACCGCCTGTGCCACATTATGCAGGTGCAGCCCAGGGCTGTATGCCTTTCGGCAGGGGCCGTGTACCCTCAGGCTGGCTCCACAGAGGCAGGACTCAAGCTGGCTCAAGGATGCGTAGTCCCTGCAAGCAGTGCCAGGACCCTGGCTGGCAGCAAAAGTGGCCCAGCTCTGCCCGAAGGTGCACGCCCCTGGGCCAGGCTGGACCTGCACAACGTGGCACAGGTGGCTGTGGCCATGCCATGTCACAAGGGAGGCTCTGCCAGGAGCGGGCCCTGAGCAGTCGTCCCCCCACACCCACGTCCCTACTTACCTGGGACAGCACCTGGGTCTGGGTCACTGCTGCAGCCTTGCCCCACTCCTGCTTGCCCTGCACACTGAGGCAGCGTGCTGGAGCACCAGGGCAAGGGGCAGCCAGAGAGATGCTCTGGATGGCTGCCAGAGCCTCTCTCTGGAGGACCCAGCTTCTGGTTGCCTCAGGGCACACTATGAGACCATGCCCTGCACTGCTTTTTTTCCCCCACTGGGTTGTTCACCTGGATTTCCAGGTATCATATTTAGAGCCTGCATTTTTTTGTTCCCAGCGTGCCTCCTGCAGCGCCTCAACTGCTTTGAGACCCTGCAAGAGGCACGTGCTCACTCGTCTGGATGCGCCCAATATGTCCAGCTCCTTTCATTCCCATCAACTTCAGATGTTGAATGGTGGTCTATGAGAAACCTTACATCTTCCTAGGCCCAGAAACAGAATTGCAGCATGGGTGAAGCTCTTCAGCCAGGCACCCAGTAACAAGACAATGGCCACGGCCTGCGTCACGAGACCCACACTTCACATGCTCCCAGCTCAGCCCAGCCATATCTCATTCTGAACCTTTAAACAAAAAACAGGGTGCAACAGGGAGCCTACGGTTCCTGTTACTTGGAGAGGAAAAATAGGGACAAATGGAACCCAGATTGACAGAAAGAGCTGGGCTATCTGTAGAGAGAGAGAGAGACAGACAGAGCCTAGGGAAGGAAAAGTAGGAGAGGAACCTGGGGAAGCAGCAACAGAGCTATGGCACTACTAGCTCTGCTGCTATAGGCCATCCTGAAGGCCAAGCAAGCCAAGCCCATTAGAGAGCACCTGCAGACTGCCCAGGGAGTCACCGGATGGGAAGGGGGCAGAGCTCTACTACCGTAAGACAGGTCCAGAGCTAGAGCAGTCAGTTGGGCCCTAGAGGCTGGAGGGCAAGGAGCTCTGCAGTAAGATACCTGCTGAAGCGATCCTGCTATTCCTGACATGCCATCAAGAAGCTGAGAAGTGGGGATGAGACTCTGAATGGAGGGGGATTTTAGATAGCCAATAGGCTTAGAGAGTTATGTTACAGCTAGTGAGCCAATGTGTTGGTTTGGGTTTTAGCTGGTTGTTTGTGGAAAAGACTGAGGGATGGTTTGGAGGTCCCATTAGTGCCCTAGGGGCACGTGATCGCCTTAAACCCGGCTGAGGGCAGGTTCAAGGTGCAGTCAGAGGGCCCAGAGTCCAGGGAAGGGCAGAGTCTGGGGCCAGAGGGCCCAGAGCCCAAGAGGGGCAGAGACAAGGGCCAGGGGCCTCAAGCCTGGGAGGGGCTAAGCCAGATCCTGATAGGGCAAGATTGGGGCTGGAGCCCAGAAGCTGGGTCCAGCATGGTGGATTCTGAGCTAAGTGGCCCAGCAAGAGAAAAAGGGGTGGAGGTCAAGTGGGCTGAGGCCCCAGTAAGGGAAATCAATTGGACAGGCAACATCAGCAAGGCACTGGTGTGGTGTAAAGGAAGGCTGGAGCCATGCAATAAGCCCTCAAGGCAAGCAGAGTCAAGAGAGTTGACAACAGGTGCAGAGGGGCAGGCACCAGTGGGGTGAGGAGGGTGGTGGAGAAGCAAAGAGGCAGGAGTCTTCTGGCCCCCCTTTTCCCTGCCACAGCTGTGGGGGTACAAATTTAGGATGACCTTCCACAAATTAGATTCCATACATAAAAAATTATACCACATTTATCATTTTCCATGTATAGAATCTAATTATTTAGGGAGGGGGTGGTCTTACATTTGAAGTCATCATGGATTCGGCTAAGAACTGTAGTTATCTTGCAAACACATCTTTAAAAATGATCTGCAGGCTTTTAAACAGTAATGTAATTTGAGGTCAGCCACAGAGGATGTGAGGACTCACAAAGCACCAATATATTTTAAGAGACAATCTCTTTTATTGCAAGCCCTCCTGCCAGAGAAGAAAACCTTTATAACACAGCAGCATTAGGTGGATGCAGTATCAGTAGCTGTTGAGGCAAAACAGGGAAAAAATATATTTAAACCTCTTTGAAAAGGAATCTGTTTCTTGCTGCAGGCTCCCACTGACTTGAAAAGGTAGGTGGATCAGACCCTAGAATATACATATACATACACATACATGTATATGTAAGTGTGTGCACACACACGGAAAAAATGGAGGGACTGATCTTCAAATTAAAAGTGAATCCTTTAAACTCACTTCATGAAGTCTAATTAATTTTTATAAAAGGAGTTTCAGCTGCAGCTGGCACCTGATACTGCCAACTTGGGTTTTACAGTCCCACTGTATTTATCTTCAGAATGCTTCCCTCCTTTCCCAACAAGAGACCCCACCCAACAAGCCATAGGGGAAGCAACACTGACTATTTGTTTTGTGTATTTTGATAGCAGTAAACACTCAGGAGACAACTGTTTCTCCCTACTTTCTTCCAGTCACATTAGCTTGTTCTGCTCACAAGAATAGCATGCATTTTGGCATTTCTAGCCAAATGCCATTTTAAGTTGAAGACTTAATGTTGTAATCTACACAGATCCTTCATTAGCAATTTGAAAACTCAACTAATTTTACTTATAATGAAGTTTTGCAATAGACATTAAAGAACGGAATTATGATGTTTAGTGTCCAGGAATAAGCATTACTAATCACTGCCCATTACATTTTTAAATGTGGTGTACCGATAAAGAAAGTCACTAGACTTTGGTAGGAAGGTCTACAAATCCAGGCAATTATTTTTTTTAGCTGATGGGGTAAGGATTGGCATAGTACCAGGGAAACCTAGGAGCTTCATTCATCCTAATTAAAAAAGAGCCTTGGCGGGCCAAGTCAGCACACCCCATCACCAGCAACAACTCAGCAAAACTCCTTATGTGGGATGGCCTGCGTGCGAGTGGGGAGTGATGTTCAGAAGCAGGACAGGTGGGCAAGGCTGGGATCATGGGGCAGTGACAGTGTGGGGCCGGGGCCCAGGGCAGAGCCACAATTTGCTGTCCACATGCCCCTATGACAGGTGTGGGTTTTGCAGGTAGGAGCACGCAGGGAGCAGATTGCAGTTCTGTCCCAGGCCCCTGCCCCGCACTGTCACCGCTCCAAGATCCTGGTCCCAGATGCAGCTCCCCACCTGCCCCGCCACAGTTACAGCATGGGGCCTGGGACTGAGCCCTGGTTCTGTGGGCAGGGACCTGCAAGGCTGAGGCCCAGGGCAAAGCCATGATCTTGCGCACCCCTGCCTTGGGGTATGGGGGCTGTCCACATGTATGTGCAGGCTGCCTGGGTGCTTAGCCCTGGGAGATGGCTAGAGGTCATGGCATAGGGTTACCATATTTCCCGTATCAAAAAAGGGGACACCTATGAGAGGAAGGGGGCAGCAGGGGGAGAGGTATTTGACTGGGGTGGGGGGGCAGCGATATGCCCATGCCGTGCCTCTGCCCCTCACTCCTAAGCCCATGCCCCCCAGCCCTG